>NW_027191432.1:2794894-2871694 GCF_041956435.1 Mycothermus thermophilus | reverse complement strand
AGTGGTGATGGACTGGCCGTTGGCGCAAGTCGAATTCCAGCCAGCAACAGTGCCCGTGTAGAAGCAGCCCGCAGGGACACCAGCGTAGGCAGCGGCAGCCTTGTACAAATCAGGGTACACAGCAGAGAGAACATTCTGGTGAGAGAGGTGTCAGTAACCGAGACAAGAGAGCTGACCACAACTTGAGCCTCATCTCTGTGTCACTCACCGTCATCATAGCGCCCGAGCTGGTGCCAGCAACAAAGACCTTCTCCGGGTTACTATTATATTGCTGCAGAGCCCACTTCGTCATGAGAGAAATGGCGTGGCTGTTGGAACCGCTATCGCGGGTATAGGCAGCACGGGACGAGACATCCCAGCAACCGCCGTCATTGGGAGACTCCGGGTAGACGACAATGAAGCCATACTGGTCGGCAAGACGAGCATACGGAGTACCGGTGTAGAAGGCGTTGGCGGTGCCCGTGCAGTAGTGAACGGCCGTGAGAACGGCAGGACGTGGCTGAAGCCTGTCGGGCACGTAGATGTACATGCGCGCACCGCTAGGGTTGTTGCCGAAGTTGTTGACCCGCGTGAGCGTCGCTCGCTTGATGAGCGGCGTGGCCTCGGAGAAGGAGACCAGAGCCAGGAGGCTCGAGATGAGGGTCGGGACCTTCATAGTGTCAAGAGCCGGGCGATCACCAAGTGTCGTTGCTGGATTGGAGGTGGCGGAGGTCGCTGCGTCCCAAGTTAGCAAATGACGGGCCTTCTGGCTTCTAACCAGGCATGATGCTGGGGCATAGTTCCTGGAGGTGGGATCAGAATTCTTCCATGTGAAATCAATGGATAACGAGATACGGAACTGCCATTGCAATGACAAGCTGCTCGCCGGGCTTTCGATTACTCCTTGGCGGTGTGTTTTGCATTGCCAACCAGATCAGCATGTCCAGCACATGTTGGCCCAGCTAAGGCAGAAACTCAGGCTGACTGAAGGGGCAAAGCCAGTGCAGAGCCCATATCGCTGCAGACCTGCTATGCCTAGGGTTAGGGTTGCGCTGCCCAATCTCCAACCCCTCTTCCGGTGTCTTTTATCTTCCTCCCATCTGCATACCTAGGTAAGTACCTGGGCTTGAAGGTATGGAATTGTTTCAGGAGGTATGCAACGTAGATATGATAGGAGGTAGTTATTGCAATTGACCTTATGAAGCCGAATAAGCAGTCCGTCCCGGGCACCCAGTGTCTTGAATACCTAAGTAACCCCAAACATCATCTCTTCGAGGGTTTCAGTCAAATGTCCAATATCACTCATCCAAAACCTTGTCTTGTCCAAAAAGACTCACCGGAAACCGCATCTAGACCCAAAGAACATCCATCACCCGCGGAATCCCGGCCAGATCATGCCTACAATGCCTGTGTCCAAGACCCTCTCCTGCCGGTCGGGTCGCATGTAATAGATATGGTGGAACAAGGTGCGCTCGCCCTTGAGGAATTTCTCCCGCTTCTCCTCGGGACCCCAGGCCACCAACACCTGCTGTTGCCGGATCGGCGTAGGCTCCTTGATGGCATTGCCCTTGCCGACCTGGCGCATATAGAGCGCCGGCACGATGGTCGCCACAGGCACCAGCTGGCGGAAAAGCTCCTCCGTGCTTGGCTTGTGCTCAAGAGTGGCCAGTCTGAACTGTTTGCGATTGGCAAGAACGTTTATGCACTTGAGATCCCCAACGTCCCGCCAAAAGTCCGGGTTCGCCTCGAGCTCTCGGCTGCGGCCCGCCCAGATCATATAGGCCGTCAGGTCTGGGTAGAAGTGGTGAGTCGACGTCATGAACTTCTCATGCAGGTTGATTGCAGGCGTGATGATATCATCATGGAGTGCCCGCACAGCGTCATTCCAGCTAGTCTTGTCCTTGCGGAACACGCAGAACATGGTGGACAGCTCGTGGGTGAGTTCGCGCATCCTTCGGTGTTTATCCTGCTCATAATTGCTCGAGTTTATCAGAGCGTTGAGAGTCTCGGCGCGCCACGACCGCAGGGCGAACAGATCTACTGTTGAGTCAACAATCCTCTCCGTGCCATGATACATGGATAGATATGTTTTGGGTTGACAGGTGCCTACCTCGCTTGGGCCGCACGTTGTTTTGCATGGTTGCCTCGAGGAAGCTGATGGCCCCCACCAACTCTGGGACCGCACCATAGAGGACTTTGTTGAAGATGCTAGTCATCAGAAAACGCAGAACAAGCGCCATCAGGATGTCGGCATCTGTATCCGGGTACCGGCAACCAAACACCAAGTCCGGATGGGTCTGCATGAACCCGCGAAGGGCCAGAACATCATCGGTGTTCTTGCGTGCCCGGTTCAACACTCGTTCGATGCGTTCGTCGCTGTCAAGAATAGGGTCGATGAGGTTTTCCACCCATTGAGTAATGTTGCTGATCAATTCATCAAAGTCCTGTCAAGTATTGTTTCCAGCATGTCAGACAGTCCAGTCTTTGATTTGTACTGTGGGTCACCATTGAGATCTTACCTGGATGGCCTCATTAGGAGTGAGGTCTTTGAGGTAGGGCTGGAGGCTGAAGATGTGGGATCTGGCCTCGTCAAGCTCGGCGCGGAGGTTCTGAACCTCGGCGCGCAACACTGCGGTCTCGTCGCCCGAGTTTGCGGCATCCTGCTTGGCGAGTTCCCGAGCCTTTTTGGCCTCTGCCCTCTGCTGTAGCCGGAGTTCCTCCGCAGCTCGCTCTGCCTGCTCGGCCCGGCTATTCGCCTCCTTGAGTTGCTCGGACAGCTTGTGCGCCTCGATGGCGAAGAGACGCTCCAGTTTGTCCATGTCCTCCTTAGTATAAGTTTTCTTCTTCGCAGCCTCCTGTGGGTCGTGGAAATCGACTTGGTTTTCCGTGTGCGAATAGGCCTCCATGAACTGTTCATCATCATCTGCAGACATGACGTCGTCGTCGTCCTCCCTTTCCTCTCTCTTGATCCTCTCCTTGTCCTCCTCGACCTCGATTGATGACCCAGGTTGCTCCGGTCGTGCCGAATCTGGGCGTGTTCTACGTTGCAACTTGCGTCTCTCACGCGCACGGTCAGTGTTTGGGGGTGTCGAGGTCTTGCTCGGGCTCGTGCGGGTTGCCCTGATCCTCTCTCTCTCATCGCCCTCAGAGTGCAGGGGCGGCAGTGACTTGACGTCAGTCTGCGCTGGCACATGTGACGGAGGAGGCACGGACGGATAGGTCGGGACACGGTTCGACTGGGAATATGTCGCATGAGGATGCGATGAATGAGCGCGTGAGGTTGGGCTGTATGGAGATCTTTGCTCAAGAGGATCCTGGTAAGCTTCATGCTTCTTGTCCTGCCCCTTCTTCTCCTGTCGCGGCATTGACTGCTGCTGCTCTCCAGGTGTTGTGGAGCTGCCTTCCAGGCTTGAGAGTGGCAGGAATCTCTTGGACCACTCTTCCTCATCTGAAACGGCAGTGAGCAAGTCCAGGGACTGGGACTGTGCTGACCTTTGAAGTCCGGACCCGGTGGTGCGAGGACCAGTCCCTGTGGTGATGGGTGCAGCCGACATGCCGGTCATCTCAATGTCGGCCGGATCGCCCCGGAGCCCCGAAGCGGCAGCATCTCGGTATGATCCATGAGCATACTGATTTGGTTTCGGGGGGCGGGGCGGCGGCGCCTCCGTAGAGGCAGGCTGCCGATCATCAGTGGTCCGCCTCGGAGCTGTCATGTCCACGGCATGGGAGGGCTTGATGGACTCGTCATCGTAGGGACGCATGTCTTCAACGGTGGTCATTATGTGTGTGGTAAAAGGAAGCGGGAGCATAGGAAAGCGAAGCAATAAGGCTCTCCCGAAAGCCGAGAGGATGATGATAGGGCAGAAGGTTTTAAACAAGTACGGGTAAACAGACACAATCCACCACCCGCCCGAGTCAGGGCAAGGACGGGAGCAAGGCTGGGTCTGGCGTAGCTACCGAGAAGGAGGTGTCTGGGAGTAATCCTGTCATGAAAGGGAGCTGGATGATTGTCGACAGCGGGCGATGGGTGAGCTGCATGTTCAGCCGTCCGTCCCTCTGTGCAGCCCCTCCTTGGAGCGAAAATGCGGGGTTCAACTTCAGGCTCAGCGAGAGGGTCAATACCTGATAGTTTCAGTCCAACGAAGCATGAACAGGGGAAGGCAGCCTTGTCGGCAGAATGGCCCAACAACGGAGACACTACTTATAGATCCCAGGTTGGTGTCAATTAAGTTATCAGGTAGGTAGTTGATGGTCTACCTTGTGGAGGATTGAGGTTCCAAGTTTGAATTTCCTAAAACGCGGCTCGAGGCTCCAAGTTTTCGTTCTCCATCATCAACGAGGTTTCAGGCCGTCAGCCTACTACTCCGTACTTAGCATGGACATACATCCTGAAAACCGCGCGGCTAGGTACAGGTCCATCAGGCGCTGCCATGAGTGGAATCACCCCCACGCAACCAACGGGCAGTGCTCAAGGTTGACTGAGCTTTCCGTTTCGTCTCGCCATCAGTGATGTAACAAGCCTGATGTTTCGTTGGGCGGAAGGCTCGATCGTGTCGACGATGTGTTCAACCGACAGAGGTCAAGTCTGACTGTGCAGGGGCTCTTGTCCCCTGCTTCGCCCAATGGTCGCTGATATTGATGGCCCACTTGCCCTATTTGTAGGGCGCAGCCTTGTGGGGTCTAGGTGTGTCCCCGCATTCGGTCCTGGGTGGCGCCTGCTCCGGAATGCGGCTGTGCCAGACAGGGCAAACAGGAAAGACTGAGGTTCCCGGATCAATTCTTGGCTCTGTCCGCGACTGCTTACAATTCTCGCGTCAAGATGGGCTTGGAAGCAAACAAGCAAGCAAAAGATTGCAATTTCAATGTCTCTGCCCGCCTGTCGGTTTGTTCTTTGAAGCGGAAGAAGTTCTGCGTCAAGCAAGGAATCAGCGGCATGGGAGTCCACAGCCTTGCCAGGTTCGCTTCCCCGCACCTCCACCACCACCGCTACCAGATCACCCATGTCTTCTCGGCGGTAGATAACGTTGAGCGCGCTGCCCAGGAAACACCACAGCCGCACACCACAACCCGCAGAATGTTGAGTGGGTGCAGGCTCTAGGCATTCGGGCTGAGCAAGCCGCCAGCGAATCGCGTGGCCATGTTCCATGATTCCCCATGATCCGATGGGCTGCAAATGGAGCAAAAAGAGGGGGAGCTGCAGCACGACGCAACATGCAATCAAGGTTAGGCACCCGGGTCCTCCAGAGGGGTCTGGGAGACAGGCCTTAGGTCTTGATTCGGAGATCCTGTCACTGCCCGGTGTTCCGTTTGAAGAGACCGGACGATGACTTGAGCTTCCTGTCTCCCACCGGGCCCAGATCCCGACGGCAGCCACTGTGAGGACCGATGACGCGGGCGTACTATCCACTGTTTCAGGTCAAGCTTGGGTTGGCATCTCCATCTGCGATTTAGCCCTCTCAGCCTCTTTGGGCTTTCTGAGTGCAAGCAACGGCACTGTCCAGTGACCTCGTGGCCAGGGCAGCTCCCCACGAACCCTCCGTCTGAGCTTTGGGCGTCCTGGACCTCTAGCCTTATACCAGGCTGCCTTGCCTGTCATTGGATTGACTAGTGCCTGCAGCCGTACCCATCGCCAGCTTTCTTCTTCAGCCCCCCGCCCCTGGCTGTCCTCCGTGCTCTCTTGCCAGCTTTTTTCTCAGTGGACCTCTTTCGATTTGTTCTACCGAGACTCTTCCTGGCCCATCTCGCCGTCGCCAACATCTTAGACCGCATTGCCAAGTCAACAAGGACAAAGCATCTTACCAAGCTTTGCCTGAGTTTGGCAACTGGGCATTGAACGTGAAGCTCTGGCGAATTGAGCCCTGTACCGGTCCCAGTTTCTCCAGCTCGGTCCTCTGCCAGGCTGACCTCACTACCCCCTGACTACATATTAATGGAGCGATTGTGAACTCCACCTGCATTCTCTACCCCATATCCAGCTCAGGCTTCGTTGTGGTAGGCCTCAAACACAGTGACGGGTTTTCTCATAGCTGTTGAGGCTTTCGTATAACCACGCCACTCCTATTTGGTTTTCTCTTCTATCTTCCTTTGGCATCAAACATCTTGGCTCGATAGCTGCCCGCCATGGATTTCGACAGGCTCACCATCAACGAGCGCAAGATCATCGTCGGCATCGACTTTGGCACCACCTACTCAGGTGTGGCCTGGGCCGAGACACAACGCCCAGATCGTCGCATGGCCATCACTGTCTGGCCCATCTCCAAGACAAACCGAGAGGGCGAGTCTTCCGACAAGGTCCCAACAAAGCTCCGCTACAATGGCAACGGAGACCCAGAATGGGGTTTCTCGATCCCAGTTACCGCCCCGCCTGACGAGATCATCGAGTGGTTCAAGCTGTAAGTCCTATCGGCAGGCCTTCTTGGGGGGCAGGTATCTCTTCATGCGAAGCCATATTGACGGTCCCTCGCAGCGATCTGGATCCATCTTTGCAGGCCATGGGCACAGCTGTGACCAGCGCTGCGACCCGTGGCGCCCGTAACGTCGACAAGCTCGTCACCGATTACATGTCTGCCCTTGGTGACCATCTCATGTACACTTTGAAGGAGAAGCTGGGCGAGGGTGTCGTCAAGAACACTCCTCTCGAGTTCGTCGTCACCGTCCCTGCAATCTGGAGTGACCTGGCCAAGGATAAGACTCGCCAGGCCTGCCAAAAGGCGAGAGGCCTCTCGGCTTCCAAGGCACCCATTCATCTCATCTCGGAGCCTGAGGCTGCTGCCATCTACGCTCTCCATGGCCTGGATCCCCATGGCCTTGAAGTAGGCGATAGGTAGGTTCTCATGAAGTCTAATCCTTGGCACAGTCCGTGTTGACAAGACGTAGCTTCGTCATCTGCGATGCCGGTGGCGGCACTGTCGACCTCATCTCCTACACCATCACCAAACTAAAGCCCGTCCTTGAGGTCCAGGAGGCCACACCTGGCTCAGGTGCTCTCTGTGGTTCTACTTTCCTCAACATGCGCTTTGCCAAGTTCCTCAAGGCTAAGCTCGGCAGGCTGGATGGCTTCGATGACGAAGTCCTGGCCGACGCCATGGAGAGGTTTGAGAAGGCCATCAAGCGTCAGTTCACTCTCACCGCCCGTGACGATGAGACTTTCATCATCCCCGTCCCTGGTCTGGCCAACAACAGGGAACTTGGTATCAGCCGTGGTCGGTACGCGATGAAGGTGAGTCTATAAGGACACCCTTACCGTCTTCTTTTGGTTGTCGGTCACTGACACTCTGCCTAGGCCTCTGATCTCCGCGTCATCTTCGAGCCCGTCGTGCAAGAAGTGATCAAGCTCGTCAAGGACCAAATCACGGCCTCCAAGGTGCCCATCAAGGCCGTGCTCCTCGTTGGCGGCTTCGGCGCCTCCAACTATCTCAAGGAGCGCCTGCGCAACGCCATCGACCCCAGGATCTCAATCATGCAGCCGCCCAACGCCTGGCTGGCCGTGGTCCAGGGCGCCGTCATGAAGGGCCTGGCCCTCAGCGCGCCCGAGCAGCTTACCCAGGTGCGCGTGCAGAACCGCAAGGCGCGCAAGCACTACGGCACCGAGTGGCGCGTGCGCTACGACGAGCGGCTGCACAGCTCGCTACGCAACAAGAAGCACTGGTGCGGCCTGGACGGGTGCTGGAAGGTGTACACGATGGAGTGGTTCATCCGCCGCGGCGACACCGTGTCGGAGAACGAGCCCTTCTACACCAACTTCGTCTGGACCGGCCCCGTCAACCAGGGCCGCATCAAGAAGATCAAGATGGACGTCTACGCCGACAGGACCTCGCGCGAGGCACCCCTGTCTAAGGACGACAACGTCAACCTGCTGTGCCACGTCGAGGCCGATGTGACGCACATTCCCGAGAACCAGCTGCCCCGGAGGAAGGGCGCCGATGGGCAATGGTACTACGAGCTGGAGTGCAAGATTGAGGCAGTTTGTGAGTTTCCCTCCGTCCCTCCTCCCCCTAACCCCCGTCTCCCGTTGGGGACTGCATCCGATGACTAACACCAGGCACCTGCAGATCTCTCCGCCTCGACGCAGTACACCCTGCTGTACAACGGCCAGCGGTACAACTCGGTCACGGCAGAGTATGTCTAAAACTATGACTGAGGCCACTCAGGGGGCGACACGGCATATCGTTTTGGACATCTTTCATTTCGGAAATATGGTGTTTTATTGTTATTTGTGGCGTTTATATTTTGGACGAGGTTGATGATACTCTCTGTCGTACCTGTAGTGTGGTGTTTAGTACCTAGGAGGCAAAGCAATATGAATGATGATGAAGCAAATCTGATGAGATATACTCCACGGCCCTCGCTAGACGTATTTTAACTGACTGTATGTATATGTTAGATCACCAGGCCTGCTTGCTGGATGAACAATTCCCAGGGACGCCAGTGAAAGAATGGGATGGTCGATGTGTTGTATCAGAACTCCGACCGTCGAGCCAGGCTTCCCCTCTCCCAGAGCCTCGAGTCTGATTGATCAGGTAAAAACGCATCAAACATCAAACCATCTCACATGTTGGAACACAAAAACTCCACTGAAAGCTTTCGAAACAAGTTCTCCAAGGTGGAGGTGAGCGAAGATGTTTTCGGCATTCCGCTAAGCTTCAACCCAAGACACCAACATCACTACCAAACCAAATACTCTCATCCGACCCGACCCGAGTTGCGCGAAGAGCAAGGCAGAGCCAAAGCCTCGTCACTAACAGTATACATGGTGTTTCTTCCTGTCCTTCATTAGGTACGCCAGACAACACCAATTCAACCCTTCGCAACCCGCCTTCTCTTGGCCGCCGCTGCTCCCGAGCCCTCCGGCTCCTGCTCATTCCCGGCGTCTTCAGGCTGTTGATCCTCCTCACCATCCACCTCAGCCTCTTCCTCTGCTTCATCCCTCTTCTCATCCGCCGTCGCAACCTCCTTTTCCTTGCTATCATTATCATCCCCGGCAGGAGCATCGCCCTCACCATCCTTGCCAGCCGAAGGACCACCACCAGAAGCAGCAGCATTTGAGGCATTCGCAGCAGCAGCCACCGCCGCCGCCGCCGCGGCAGCAGCGGCAAGCGCCGAAGGGGGCACGTTACGCCGGACCTCGGCCGACCTGAGCTCACTAAGCAGTTTCTCGACCTCAACGAACATCCCGCGCGCGTCATTGACGACGCCAAACTCGTCCACCTTATACCCGAGCACGCTATCTTGCTGGTGTCCATGATGATGGCCGTCACCCTCCTCGTCATCAGACTCTGCATCATGCAAGAACGCCGGTCCCGGACCATGATTGGGATCCGGGTTGTACATAATGGCGTTGGCGAACATGTGTGCTAGCTCGCGATCGAGCTGCGACGAATTGATGATGGAGCGGGGAGGGACGAGGTCTTCGGTACGAGGTAGCCAAACGCTACTCGTTCCTGGATCCCCGCCGTCAGGGAGGGCGGCGGCGGCAGCAGCGGCGGCACGGTTTCCGTGGTTGATAGCGGCACGGATGCTCTTCAGGTCTTGGGGCTGTTTGACCACCTTATGATAGCCAGGCGCGTCTTTCTCACGGATCGGTTGGGCAAACATATTGGCCGAGCGGTGGTGGATAATCTGCTCCATGGCTGAGCCGCAGACCTTATTGAAGGAACGCGTCCAAAGGACCAGCTTGGGACCCTCGCCGGGTACATAACCCTCAGGGAGGGTCTCTCGGATCTGGTTAGCGCGAGGCGTCTGGGCTGGCGTCGGTGTGAAGTCATCACGCTTGCGCTTCGAGGATCGTGACGGCTGCATTCGCCCCGTGACACTCTCATCGGCGGTTGTATCGCCAGCCTCGGTCGTCGGTTGAGGGGTACTCGCTTCCTCCTTAATCTTGGCGAGTTCCTGCTCGGCCCCGGACTGCGGTGCTTGCTTCTCCTGGGAGCCCGCTGACCGGGCAGTGGCTGGGGTTGGCTGTGGATGCGCTCGCTGAAATTTCCCTGGCTTAGCTTTGGGGGTCTCGATGGACTCTTCTTGCTTCTGGCTGTCCTTGACAGTCGGCAGGGTCGCAAATTGCAACACCGGACTTGTTGGCTCGTATGCAGGGCTTGGTACATCGTCATACCCCAACCGCAACTCAATCCCTGGCCTCGGAGTGGAAGGAGTGGAATTAGAAACCCATTTTGTTCCGCTACCCCCAGCAATCCTGATGGGAAAGCCGACGTTTGGCGTCCGAGGACCAGGGGCAGGGCTGAACCTAGCAGCCGGGGTGGGAGTTACGACACCAAGCCTTCCCGTGGGACGAGGGGGTTGGTAAGTATTGTTGAACCGTGGGCCTGTCGCCGTAGGAATATTTTGTGGCGCTGTTGGCGCTTGTAAGACCGTCGAAACCTGTGGCCGTGGTTGAGGCGCCGTGACCCCGGGACCTGGTCGAGGAGCTCCTTGGCTCGTTGCGACAGAGGGTGTTGCTGAGGCCTGGATTGTACCAGAGGGAACGGAGGGTACAATAGGTTGAGTCGGTGAGGCCTGACCAGGTACTGTAAAGGGACGCCCTTGGTATGGAGGATGGAACTGGGCTTGTTGTTGAACAGCACCCGGCGCAGCGGTTGGGAGTAATTGTGGTTGCTTGGGTGCAGGCGCAATGCCCGGGGCAGGAGGTTGGACGGTTGGTGGGAATTGGGTTCCGGGTTGTGGTTGCGCAGACACGCCCTGCACCGGTCGGCCGTGCTGACCTTGAAGCGGACCAGAACCTGGTTGCAATGGCATTTGTTGCGGTACGCGCTGCGGAGGCACTGGTGATTGGGATGGAGGCTGGGCCGCCGGGCCAGTGGCCGGCCGAGGTGGAACGCCCGCTGGCTGGTAAGGAGGCTCCCATTTTAGTTGTCCTTGAGCAGGTACCTGGGGACTTGGGGGTGGGAATGCCGGAGTTTGTCGAGCTGCCGGAACACCATCTGGCCTCTGCAGACCGTCGGCACCCACAGAAATTGCGGGTGAAGATGGTGGTTGGAATGGTGCGGCTCCCGGCGGAGCTTGAAGGACTGGAGATACCCCGTTTTGTGGGTGCCTTGGCGGCCCTGGAGCCTTGACAGGAGAATGTTTGGACGTATCCTGTGGGATAGCCTGAGCAGATGGGACTGGTGACCGAGGAACCGGTGGCTGTTGTTGCGGTGGTTGGGGCAAGAGTGGTTGCAGGTTTCGTAGGGGAGGATGAGGCGCAACATGCGGAACTGTCGGCTGTGGTGGTTTGGGCGAGGCGACAGGCGAGGAAGATGAGCCATTCTGCGAAACGGCAGGCTTTGGCCTCCCCGGGGCCTGAATCCCGTTGGGGCCCTGTGGCGGTTTTGACTCCGACTCGGCAGCGACCTCGGGAACTGACCTTTCCAAATCCTTAATCTCTTTTAGTAGAGCCTCATAGTTGCGCTCGTACTGCTGGACTTCTCCGACGGCGTGTTTCACATAGGCATCGTGAATTCGGGAATAAGCAGCTTCGATTCTTCCCAAATATTGGCGAGCTTCCTGAAGCGACGATAGTGGGGGTGGTTCTAGCCTCCGTTTCTTGGAGGCAGGCGACAGGACGCCATCTGGACCTGGAGTTTTATCGGAGCCGGAAAAGGCGAGCTCCTCGCGCACTACACGCAGGAATAGCTCCCGGAGGGCATCGGGGGTCAAGCGGCGGGGATCGTAGGTGGCGGCATTGCGGAGAAGCTTGTTGGCCTGGAGCGCATCGGCGATACGGGTAAAGTTGGAATCGTCGAGGCCAAAGTGGGCAACGGCGCGGAAGAGGAGCAGGGTCTCAAGCGGTGTATGCGAAGATGTTGTCGGCAGGGAGTTCGTCGAGATTGTCGGCGAAGTCGTCATGCCCCAGGGTCGTGCCGGCGGGGCGCCGAAGGGACCACCGCGGCTAGCCTGGACGACTTGAATGGGCGCCACGATCTGGGAAAGGGGGTTGCGACGGGTCAGAGAAAGCCAACTGGGGGAATGCGCGCGCACATGGAGGTGGCCGTGGGCGTGGAGGCGAAATCAGGCGAGGATGGACGCGGACGTGTCGACGCCAATGCACATACCGGCAGCTGCGAGCCCTGCGCAGTGTCAGTGCGAGGACCCGACGGACCGATTTCGTCGTTGTTCGTGTTGGATTATATGTATCGTGGTTACGAGGCCGGGCTGTCGCGCCGATGACGGCGTTCGTGGATGGCGATGGCGAATGAAGGTGTCTGTTGGCGACGAAATTTGCTGATGCAGTTGTTGTGATCACGTGATTAATTCTGCGGCTATCGCGCGGTGGGCGTGTCGCTGGGCTGGTTGGCGATGGTTGGGCTTTTCGGGTTTTGTCGGCGATGGGATTTGATGATTGGGGCTCGGGTCGTGTCGAGAAATGGATGAAAGGAAACAAAAAGATGATGAGAGCGTTTTCCTTGTTCGTGCCACGAGAAAGGTCGCAATGCGAACGGGTCCTTCCGCTGCATGGATGCATGCACGTGAACTCACAAGGGTTAGGGTTCGATATCGGGACTCGGTCTGTTCTGGTTGCCGATGATGCCGCTGCTCCTTCCGGCATGGAATGAGACACGAAATGGCGAATTGGGCAACCACCAAGCTGGAAGCGCGTCCATCAGCAGACGACATGGTCGTGGTCGTGGGGCTGTCCACTCCTTCCTGCTCCCAGATAACCACTAAGTCAATCACATTTCTCTGTGGCTCATTGTTTTTTGAGATTTGTGTGTGTGCTGGGTGGAATTGGATTTTTCCATTCCTTTCTGTTTGTTCTCTTCCCCGCTGAAACTTGCATCTCCTGTTGAACCCAAACAACCACAACACAACCCAGCGATCGTCACCAGTCCCGGTTCGGCAATTATTCCAGGTTGTACGGAATACTATAGTAGACCCGACCTTCCAGGCTTTTCAAGTCGCTGCCATCCCAGCAATCGGGTCAAATCCATCATGGGCCACCACAACATCCAGTTCTTTGGCGATCCATTTTCCGACCATGGCGTCTGGAGTCCCCCCACGAGCAGGGCCAAGTAAGCATGCGTTCGACGTACATACATCATCGTGGTAGGAATGCCTTGCTGATTGCACACTTCGTACAAGTTTTTGCGAGGAGGACTATAGCATCACCTTCTACTTGGCCGAGTTCATCAACTCTCTCACCAATGTCGCCTATGGTGCGTCCCGTCGGGTCGGGTTTGACAGTTGCCGTGTAACTACCCAAGACAGACAGCCTTACTCACACACTTGACTTACACCGTAGTCTACTACGCCCTTCTCGCCATGTATGGCTCATCTAAGCATAGCCGCCGCGGCATCCTCTCTCCCTCTTGGGATTTTATGTCGGTCTCCCTTCTCGTCCTCGGCATCGGATCCTTCCTTTTCCACGCCACCTTGCGCCAAACCCTGGAGTTTGTTGACGAGTTCTCGATGATCGGCTTGGCTTGGTCAATGCTTCAGGCCTCGCTTACCTTCCGCCAGCCTCCTGGCCGTGCCCGCGCCATCTCTATCGCCTTGGCTGTGGTCTACCTCTCCTTCTCCGTCTTCTACCTCCAGGCGCCCTTGATCATCTACCAGGTGTACGCTTTCACCTCCTCACTTGGCGCGCTGCTGCTTCACACCTTCTATGTGTTTTACTGGGCGCCCTATGGCCTTCCAGAGTCCAAGCTCCGCGACTGGTCCCGTCGTACCTGGAAAGCCGTTGCCATATCTGTAGTTGGCTATTTGCTCTGGATCATCGACTTCGAGTACTGCGCTCAGCTGCGTGCCATGCGCCAGCACCTCGGCTTGCCCTGGGCCTTCTTGCTCGAGTTACACGGCTGGTGGCACATCCTCACTGCGGTCGGTGCGAGCCAGTCCATGCAAATTGCCCGGGAAGCGAGAGCCGAGATGAATCGGGAGAAGTCGAAATGACACTGAGCAAGCCAAGGTCGGGTGGAATAGACTGCAGAGTCCCGAGAGTTGTAACCACGATACCCTCTTACGATAGATGTAGATTGACTTGTTAGAGGCGGAAAGACTCTCCGCCGTTGTGACGTACGGGTACACTTCTTCTTTCACACTCTGGTCTCGGTTGATGTAGAGAAATGCTCAAGATGTCGTCAAGTTCAGACTCATTACTCCGGTCCCCAAGTAACATGGACAACAGGTGCAGTAACTGTGTATCCCGGGTCTTCGGTCGCACACCAAACCAGCCCGTCATACAGTGTTTCACAACTGAACTCGCTGTCAACAACCGCCGTGGATTCTCCGCTGAAGTGAACCCTGCGTCCAGTTAGCTCTCCTCGGAGAAGATGCGAGATAATGAGGACAACAAAAGGGGGGAACTCACGGATGCGCCTTATCCAACTCCTGACACTTCCACTTAGCCTTCATCTCCAACTCCTTCGTCACCCTATCAAACCGAAACTGGCACCAATAGGGCCACAGAGGCGGAGCGATATTCCCACTCTCTCCAACAACACATTCGTACCATCCTTCCGCCCCAGCCACCGGCCTCCCTTGGTTCACGGCGATAGGATACTGGTACCTCCTATCCGGGGCCGTCAGGATCACCTCGAAGTACAACTTGTCCTGGGTCTCGCCGAGAAGCGCGATGTGGCTGAACCTCCATTCCGGGTTGAAGATGGATGCCAGAGTGCATGCGTCCCCGGTTGTCTCTCGCAGCACGGGGTCCTCAATTGCGTATGGTTCCAGCGTCACAACCTCGCCGGCCAGCGTGCCTGGGAGGGACACAGTCCCGCTGCTAGCACAGTAACGGTTGATGAGGCCAGTGAGTTCCGAGGTGATTGACTGGCAAGTCAGGGCTAGTGCCGTGCGGCCGGAGGCGGTGATTTGCAGGCTGGATGGTTCTCAGTTGATGAACGGAGGGGTGAGTAGAACAAAAAAGGACCTAAGATGAGGTACTCACGGCTTTGCGGGGTCTTCGTCATCGCAATACCACGTCTGATTCACCACCAGCGCGTATTCCTCAACATCAAACCATGCCTGCGTCACCACGGGATAATTCCCGACGTTGGACGACTGAAACTCCTCCCCGTTGCACGACAGGGTTGCTATCCCATTCTCGACCGCCCCGCGGCCCATATTGCAACTCGCCTGGTAGCCGGTCACCGCATTGTCGATGACGAGGACAAAGTTGCGGAAGGGCGCGACCTCTATCCCATCGGCAGGCTCGTCGACGTAGTGGATCCCGCTGAGGACCCAGCCCGGCGAGGTGGTCGAGCGAGATGTGCAGCCGGGGGAGTCGTGGCCTACCGGACCGTCGGAATAGGCGGGAGTAATGGAGACGGGCGAGGTGAGGTTGGCGCGGATGAGGAGGGGAGAGGAATACGTTGGTGAAGGGGCAGTGGCCGTGCCGACGGCGGTGAAGGTCAAACTGTGGTCGGAGGACTATTAGTCCGAACTGAACAGTGACGGAGTAGCTCAAGCTGTGTCTAATTAACTAAGGACAGATTAGAGAACCTACAGCTTCCCCCTGTCATCGCATTTCCAAGTATGTTCGACATGGTACGTCAACCCCTTTCCAGACTCAGGACTCAACTCAACAGCCGCCTCAAGCTCGTCCTCGGCAGACGACGACTTCACGACGGCGCACTCATAGCGCCCAGCTTTTGCCTCGGTCGCGGCAGCCCCTTTACACGCCACACTGGCTATGTAGTTGGTGGCACGATTGACCAGGTTAAAAGCAAGAACGCCATCAGTAGCGGTCCGCGTCACGTCTTGTACCAGCCAGCTGGGAATGATGAAGGAGCGATTTGTGCAACCAAGCGATCCTTGTTGGGCTGAAACACACACGCTGGCGGTGGCGACTAAGAGGAGACGCAAGAGATCTCGGATTGCCTTCATCGTAGTGGGCGAAGAGATGGTGAGAAGGGGAAGTGCGTGTCGGGATCGGAGTGGCCACTCAACATCAACCAGCATGGCTGCCACCAACAAAGAATCAGGTATACGTATATATGCTCCATATTCTATACTCTTGCATCTGGGACACAATTCATCTCCCTTTGGATCGATTCCATCTTCCTGTTCTCGTACTATACATTGGTGAGACGAAACCGATGAGCGGAGCAGTGCCCGACCCCCAAAGCAGCCATTAACGCGGAATGACCCCTGGATGCAATCAAGATAAACTGTTGGGGGAAGAAGGCAAATGTAACACTGCGTCGTGGGACATATACCCAGATGGCATTGGATACGAATGGATATATTGCCGCAACGGTGATCGCTCTTGTTCAAGCCGGTAGCTCTTGAATTGCCGACGTTGTACAGAAAATCATGCCCGGAATATCTGCCGTGAGATGGCGACAATGCTGGATGCCGGTCAGTCACGCTAGGAGAAATAACTCCCCCAGTCACCACATAACAAACAGGATGTATGTGGATTCTTCACGAGCAACTTGGTCATCACAAGATGGTGTCGATGCCTAGGTAGTTACTGGGTGGCCCTAACTCTCCCCACCAGAGAGCCCAGAGCAAGTAGCGAAGCGAAACGCACTGTTTCGCCTTTTAAGCGCTTCTAGCTAGGTGCTTCTTTATCTGCCGACGTATTAATCTCTCCCGGTTCGGATCGTGAAGCTCGTTTAGTCTTCTTTCAAAGGTTGCCCGGAACTCCTCTAGGTCTGAAGGGTTCAGGCCACGACCGCCATCCTCACTGTCCTCGTCGTCTTCACCCTCCTCCTCCTCATCTTCATTTTCCTCCTCTTCCTCTTTTTCTTCCTCATCTTCTTCCTCGTCTTCTTCCTCTTCCCCCTCCTCCTCATCGTCCTCCTCATACTCATCTTCATCCTCGTCTTCAGTTCCATCTTCTTCGTCCCCATCTTCGTCTTCATCCTCTTCATCCTCTTCATCCTCCTCCTCCATTGTCTCCCAACCATCACTATCGGAGTCCATATCCCCAACTGGAAGGTTTGGAAGCCAGAGCCTCCCTCGAGAAGAATGCTCTTCATGCTTATATGCTTTCGCAGAGATCCACTGTCCAAGCAAGCAATTCCCCTCGTCATGCGACTTGCACTGCGTCTCGTTGAAATCCTCAAAGTCGAACACTCTGGCGTTGAAGCACCACTCACCAATAACCACATCCGCAGGCTGAAGCCATGCCGTAGGTTCCTCAACGACGCCTTCGACCGGCACCTTGAGAGGCTCTCCTCCATTTCGGATGCACGCACATGCCCTCTGCCTATCCATCTTCCAAGCCAACCAAGCGTGGTTCCTGTGTTGCCATCCCCACCATTCCAACTTGCCGTCCCTAGCCATACCCATCTCCCAGCACACCTCAAACACGGCATCGTACAGCTCGCCCATAGTCAGCCCCTCCTCCACCAGCACAATCTTGCCTCCGGGACCCTCGTCGAGCCCGTCCGGACGCGCCCCATGTCCTACCCTTCCCACCCGCACCACCGGCGGAGCCGTCACTTGCATGCGCCTCCAGGACGCGCCGCGTCGGAGGACGGCTTTGTGCCCGTCGGACTTCCGATCGAGAATGGCGGGGACCCTGCCTTTCCCGTCGCGGGTGCCCGGCCCGTCGTCATGATACGCGAGGTGGAAGCCGGAGCAACGCGGGAGGCGGCCCAGCCTGAAGAGGCCCGGCCGGCTGCGGGGGCCTCGGCACCACGGACCGCCGGGGCTGGATGGGTCGGCAGGAGGGAATAAGCAAGGAAAGGCGTGCTGGAGGAGAGGGTTGAAGGTGAGAGTGTCAGGTCGCAAGACGGGGGGTGGGGAACAGGAGGAAGCTGAGGCAGCAGTCTTCTTCACCTCCGGGCCCCAGTCAGGAGCGAAGAAGAGGTGGCGCTGGAGGGCTGGTGAGGTCGCGATTACATGGTTCCAGTGCTTGCACACTCGCTGGGCTGAGATCAGGAGGGTGCGCTGGTCGAGGCGCAGGAGGATAGCTTCGAGGAGCTCGGTGACCGAGAACACGGCGGTGCAGTTGGGCTCCATTGGGCGTTGTCGTGGGCGAAGTCGCCCTTATTATCGCCCGAGATGGCACTGACAGCGACGGCTTTGTCTGAGGGGTAGTTACAGAGCAGTGCCCAGCAGACAGACGTCAGACGGAGGATGGGTAGAGTGCATTTCAGCCCAGCCAAAAGAGGGGAGAAATGGCCCACAAGTGGCTGTGGTCTTCCCGTTCATCCTTCCTCGAGGAGCAAGGCGAGTGCCCAAGATGGGACACATGCAGCTAAGCTGCCCCATGAGGCGTGCGGCTAGTTGATCCTAATGAGTGGAATATGTTAAAGATCCTGAGCTTGGTCGGGATCGTCCGCTTGGACTGAGAGAGAAAAACGATGAATCAAAATAAAAATAAATAAATACTTGAATACAATAGTTCTATTTACGCTGTATGACAATGGCCTGGCTGATCCTCGTGCTTTGTTGTCTACAAAGACTGTCCAGACATACTGGTGCCCTGGGTTTCAGTGAGGCTGACCGCTCGGTGAAGAGGAATGCCGACTACGCATCCGTACTTGGAAGATGGGAATACCTTCACATGCTCAACCCCGTGGGCTGCGTCGCATTAACTAACGCTATGAGCCTGTGAGCCTCAGCGTTGCAATGACCCAACCACAGGCACAAAGGCACCAAGCCACATGCGCATCCTTCGATCCTCATCATCAAAACCGGCTATGGCTCGAATTACACAGTACATTACGGAATACACACAGAGCAAATGATGATATGCGGAGCATACGTAACTCTAACCCGAGAGTTCACCATGTGGCGAGATTCTTGTCCAAAAGTTAATGCATGCAATGCGTCACTGGCTTGGGCAGCGAGGATAGCGAACAAGTTTTGCCGTGCAAAGTAAATACATGGTGAGGTGATCTTCCGTCCTGACAGCCCCCTTTCATCTCAACGGCGATAGCTCGGGCATGCTGCATCCCTCCGTGGCGTAGGTTTACCCGTAAGGTGTAAAAGCCATACGAGGCAATGTTTCAAGCTCGGTCGAAACGAACCGCGATTTGGTATTTTTATTTTTGCAAACGAAACACGATGCGACACGGAGAAATGAGATCGTTATGCCGCGGTTACTGATCTAATTTCGCACCTTTGGCGCCGCACAGTAAGCTGGTGGACACGGAACTAAAGAGATAGATCCTGTCATCCAACGCCGCGAACGAAGCAAATATTGTCGAAGGAGTGTACAGAATGTATCGTCCATGGCAGGATCCCGATCACCCGAGATGTAGGCACCTTATCATTCTGCCTAATGTTGCCAGACTGAGTCAGCCGGGTGCGATCGAGGCATGCTGTTCAGTCGACGACGAGATCCGCGTGGTTCAAGACTCCAACATGACGCGGCGCCCCCTATCACGGGAGACACTGGGCAGAAAGAATGCTGCCCGCAGCCGCCAAAGAAAAGACACGGCGAAAGCCGTAGATATAGGGTCACGCTGTCGGATGCGACCGCGTGCCTACCTCCTGCTGTACGCCTCTGAGGAGCCTACCGGTGTCTCCCATGGGAGGTCAAGTGAAGTGTTCGGAGTATGGTGACTTAGGGGGCCAACTCATGTTGCAGCAGCATGCGCATGTCATGCTCCCCGCATCCATCCATGCCAAATGGACGCCATGGATGTGCCCGCTTCAGTGCCGGACTGTCTGCCCTGCGACCCCTGAACGCCATGCCTGAACCGGCGAAAGGGGAGGGCTCGGCGGTTGTCCAGCCATGGAGCTGGGTCGGCATCAGCTGGGGGGGTCCGGGTGCCTTTGACCTTGTTCTGGTGGGACTCGATTTAAAATGAGCATTTGATCTCTCCTTTGCCCCCCTGGACCGCCTCGACAACCTCGACATTGAACTCGACATTACTTGCTTTTCACAACACCAAAACTGCTGTGCGCTGTGCACATTGTGTGTTTGACTGCGCTGCATATCCATTGCCGAATAGCCTCGACCTCGCAACGAGAACCGCCGCCACCATGACGCTCACCGACGAGGAGCTCGACCGCGACTGGGTGCCCAACGGTCGCCGTCCGCAATCGTGTGTCCACCTCGGCCCCAAAGCTCGACCCCTGAGTCGCGACACGGTCAGAGATAGGTAGCTAACTAGAATGACAGCACCATTGCCCAGATGTTCTCTCAGGAATTGATGGACATCTTCCGCATCGAGAACAGCATCACCGACCTTGATGAGGAAATCGACAGGAGGTCAGTATGCGTCTTCTCATGAGCCATCCTCCTTCCCCCCTCTCACCAGCACCCCTCTCTTTCCGATCCCCCGCTCTCCGCGGACACGGCCAACCTACCCCACCATTACATCCTCCCCTCAAGAACAACGACGTCACACACAAAGCAGACAAAGAGCCACACCCATCCCAATTCCAGCCAAGCCCTTGCTAACACGCTCCCTTTTTCGGCCGCAAACAGGAAGCAGCAAATCAACTCGCAAACCTCGGAGCTTGAGCAGCTCGAGGCGCGCATCCGCGAGATGGAGAGGAAGCTGCAGGAGCAGTATGGCGCCATCACCGGAGGAGGATCCAAGCAGCCAGCAGCGCCAGTGACGGGACAAACTAACGGCGCCGAAGCGAACGGCGCCTCGGCGGCCCCTCCCGTTCCCGAGAAGGACCTCCCCCTCCGGCCCAATGCCACCAAGCAGCAGCAGCAGCAGCAGGCCCAAGCGACGCCTGCGAGGAGCGAAGGTGAATATATATAGGCAAACCCCCGTTTGAATGCGTTGGAAAGCACGCGCGGTGGGCTGACCGTTGCACTCCTTTCGCCTTTCTTCTCTCCGCAATCAGACGGCGAACAGGATGCTTAAAAGTTGCCCGGTCGGCCGAGAAGATTGAAACCAGTGTTTCCCACCTCTACTGAGGCACCCGGGATCCAACTATCCTTCTTTCGGGCCAAGAGAAAAAGGAGAAGACGGGCAAGACGACGGACGAACGCCAGGGACGACGAACGGACCAGGAGAGAGGGTTTTAATACGCCTCAACGACACGACGACCTTCCTTGCAACCTATACCCCATATGGATCTATTGCTTAACCTCATACCAATACCCCATTTATTATCCAATTTTGTTTTCAACGTTTTCACCATCTCAATCAACAAATAGACTCTTTAAACCCTCCAATCTCTTCATACACACACGGCATACCCGACCGACGCTGTGATGATTCACCACTCCGCTCGCTATAAGAACCTCAGTCATCTGCGCCGCCAACTCGCTCTGTCACTTGACTAGTCATCTCACGGCCCTCTCAACAAACCGCCTTCGGTCCTTCTCTCTCTCTCTCATCCACTCATTCTCACACATCCTCCATCGACATTTTCCACCTGGCTTTGGGGAGGCGTCGTTGTTGCTTCTGCGAGTTTGTCATGTCACGGGGTGTTTTGGTGGTGGTTGGTGCTCGGACTGTGTTGGGTTTTGGTCAACGGGGACACGGAATCATGAGAGTCGGGGCGGTGGACCTAGTAAGGAGTAGAAGAAAGAAGGACGGGATATGGCAATGACTAGATGATGAGTGGGATGGATGGCTCAGACTGGACTGGCCCGGCGATCTGGAGAGGCTGTCCGAGGGTCGTCAAACCCCTGGGAGCATCGCCCGCATCGCGTCCGGCGTTCCGTGCCCATTCTGTTCCTGTATATATTGCTGTTTTTGTTTTCCTTTCTCTATTTTCCCCACGGGAGTCCAAGGTTGCATTTTGAATAATACAACGTCACCTGCACCTTCTCACGCTCCCATATTGGTGTGACGTCTGACTCCAATTCTCAACGATACAGGTGAAAGGTGATCGACTGTTCCACGTTCTACTCTAGATGCTAGGTTTATGTGGAATGTACCTCTCAAGTCCGTATCTCATGCTTCCCTTCCCCCCTAACTATACCCTGCAGATAACCTCAGCTATCAGTCCCTTTCACCACCTTCTAGTATGAAGACTGGCGAATCAAAACTTCTTCGGCGCAAAGCCAACGCGCCCCTGGCCGACATCGAACACCGTGTAGACGGCCTTCAAGAACACATCCCCAAAGATGGCCCTCCCGCTGTCATCCCATCCCTGCAGCCCGCCCATGCAGACCTTGGGATTATCAGGCATGTTGGTATAGTTCATGTATTTTCCAGGAATCCTGGCGATGAACCCACTGTCGAAGCTGATCTCGAAATCAGGCAAGACCGGGTTCTGATATTCGCAGCAAGTGTCAACAAGTGTTGGACCTCAATGGCATGGACTGGGTACAGATAGAGACTCACATTGCACGGGTAGGTCCAAACCCCACCAATGGACTCATTAAACATGGCATTCGGTACGTCCGAGAAGTACAAGTCAGACACATCCTGGGGCATCAGGATGAGCGTAGTGCCCGTGTCCACAATGGCACGCCACGGGATTTGGGTCGACTTGTACCACCTGTCCTGGCCCTCGACATGGATGCCTGTGTACTCCAGTTCCCAGAATTGCGCACCCGGGAGGAGTGATGTGTACTTGATGTGGCCGGAGTGCCGTTCATGGTCGATGTAGCCGAACGTGTACACCCCATCCGGCGAGCGCCAACGCAGGTCGACAGTGAAGAGTGGCTCGTTCAAGAGGGGAAGCAGCGAGGACAACACTGTAGGCTGCTTGGGGCTGGTCTGCACCGGGAGCCTGTAGGCAAGGCCGAAGATGCCGTCCATGTATGGATCTTGAATCAGCGAATTCGAGACGCTGATAGCAGACTCGACCGTGGCATTGTGCACCGTAATATTCGCTAAGGTGACAACGTCACGATAAACGCCGCCGTATGCACTGCTTCCGTCGCCTAAGGGCCTGAGTGTCAGCGGAGGGTAAGCTGGCTTCAGGGGGCTGTTCAGAGTGATGTGACTTACCATACGTGATCCACCAGGTCGTGTTATGAACCTTCTCGGCAGTTGACGACTCATTGATGCGGAAAACGTGGTCCCGGCTTTGGGCAACATACGGGTGTGTGTCGGTGGTATAGATCCAGCTACGAGATATGGTCAGTCTTCCTCCACTCCACAAGAGGTTCCCCGAGGGGCGGATATCATACACATCCGCCGATCCGGTATCCAGATCAAGATTCAACCATTGTACAGGCGTGCCAAAGCCGACGGGGCTCAGATATTCCCGGTCATTGCGGATCGAAACGGCGGGGACGTCTCCGAGTTCCCCTTCCTCGCCTTTGCTGGGGTGCCCATGAGCCCCAGCCATGGCGGCGAGACTCTTGATCAGCTGCTCAGGAACCTTGGCCCCCCATTTTCTGAGGGCACGGGCATATTCCGCCGGACCGTTAGGAGAGTAGTCGGGGTTCCGCTTGAGGTAGATTATCAGGGAACGGTAATCAAGACCTTTGACGCTGGAGGGGATGCTGGCAGCATCGAGGAGAGACCCGAAGAGAGACACGAAAACAAGGGCCCCGAGGGCGAGAGTGAATCGAGTGGTCCCCATGGTTGATCTAGAGGCTGGGCGCGGATCACGGCCCAAAGGTTGGATTACGGGAGGGGGTAGGAGAAGAGTTTGAGGATTGGATTCCGAGGAGGTGACAAAGAAAGAAAAGGAAAGGGAAAATAGGCCCAGGAGAGAAGCAGCACCTAGCCCCTAAACCAAAGGAAAGAAAGAACCTCAATGGCACCGAAATATACAGGGAATAGAGTTCCATGGGAAACAGGAAGGGACACAAACACAAAGGCAATGGGAAGCGGGAAGGTGCACCGTTCTGTAACCATTCCACGAAATATTCCGGAGGCAGTTGGCTCCCGTTCCCATGACCATGCCTTGGCCGCCTAAGACTGAAGGAGCTTGACAGGTTGATAGGACCTTGCCATAAATAAACATCTCCCGGGAAACAGCTCGAAAAGACGGGATGGATCACCCAAGCCCCAAGCAACTCGATGAGTACGGATGACCCAGCTCCAACCCTCTCTTCTTCCCATCGTCGGTCAACTCAACCACGCAGTCAGAATCACAAGGAGCCAAATAGCGCACAACAAACTCCAAGGGAACGACATAGGGGTGTTTGCATCTGTGGTTGTACACGATCAGGTCGTGCTTGTGTCTAGATGTTGGGCTTGTATCTCCTCTCGGCCGGGTCCCGAGACAACAGCACGCTCAGAAAGAAAGCCCGTGCCACGGCCAGCTGCCCAGTACCACCACGCCAAACAGAGTCCAGTCTGGGCTCTGTAACGTTCTTCCAACCACGGGTACCTGCAGAAACCGCTGGCTGTGATGTGGAGAGACCCGGGGGGACAGCATCTGCATGATATTGATGTTCAATACTCGAAGGGAGAAAACCAAGGGAGAATGACTATAAAACCCACAGCCAGTCAGCGGAAATGATCAAAGTACAATTTTGAAAGCTCTACTCATGTTGGGTATGCGGCTTGAACGGGAGGAGAGACCTTGATACAGCATCACACCGCTGTCGAACAAAGCAAGATGGGAGCGCATTTCCAGGATCACTTCTAGCCAATTCAGCGACATGTATTCCTAGCAATGTCATGTCATATCTTGTATTTGTCCATAATCCGTAGTATACACTCCCCAACTCCAAAGCAAATGCAGCACCTGCCCCTAGTATCCTTCACAAGTTCCAGATCTAAGTAGGTAAAGGACCAGAACAGCATCTACCCCTGTCCTCCCAACTACAACTCATCATGTCCCTCCTTCTTCTCCCCGTCACCAGCTTCTTGTTGTTGTTGCTGCTGCTGTTCGTGCTGCTTCTTCATCTCCTCCGCCTCCTTAACAAACTCCTTCAACATCTCATCGATCTCCTCCTTTGACTGGCCCGGCTTCAACTTGACCGTGGCCGCCGGCTTCTTAGCCGACGCGGTCGCGGTGGTCGCGGAAGCAGTCTTCTTCCCGACCTTCTTCGTCTT
This sequence comes from Mycothermus thermophilus, assembly GCF_041956435.1. Taxonomy (NCBI): domain Eukaryota; kingdom Fungi; phylum Ascomycota; class Sordariomycetes; order Sordariales; family Chaetomiaceae; genus Mycothermus; species Mycothermus thermophilus. The sequence continues at coordinate 2,846,942 of NW_027191432.1, read as the reverse complement.
GCTAGACTTAGTCTTTTTCTTCGTCCCCTCCTCCTGGTCCACACCATCCTCCTTGAACTTCCTCTTCTCGTAATTCTTCACGCCCTTCATCGCCAGCGCGAGACCCGCCTTGTCCAGCTTGTCCCTGCGCTCCTGCAAGTCCTTGACCAGAATGACCGGGTTATCGGTGGGGCCGAGCTTCTCCTGCTCGGGCAGCTTCTCGGCCAGCCACGCCGTGATAGCCTCGTACAGCGCCTCGGTTTCTTTGAGGTCGTCGAGAGTGTAGAGCGGGGGAACTGGTCCGCGGTCCTCAAGCACAGGGGGTGTAGAAGGAGTGGCGCTTGCGGCGGGGGTGGAGCTCGTGGTTTCGTCGTCCTCAAGACCGTCAAAGTCGCCCGCGGAGGTAGAGGGCGATGGCTCAGCAGTGGCAGAGCTCTCGCCGCTTTCAGTGCTTGCAGAGGCAGTGGCCTCGGTTGAGCTGGAGGACTCGGTGGCAGTGCTCGACGAGGCAGCAGCCGCAGCCGACTTGGACGAATGCCAGGCTTCGTACTCAGCAATCTTGTTCTTGACATCCTTCAAGAACTCCTTGGTGGTGTTCAGTGCTTCTTGCAGACCCTTCAACAGCTCAGGCCTCTTCTCGGCCTCCTCAATCCGCCTCAGGACAGGCTCAGCAATTCCCTGAAGCAACTTGAGCCTGACGCGCAGGTCCTCCTTGCTCGCCTCGGCGCCGTCGCCGTACAGCCAGTCGCTGGCATCCGAGTTCTTGGCCGAGAGATCGGCGCGCTCCGCGTCGGTCGAGTGGGCAATAAAATCCTCGCGCTCGAGCAGGTCACGAACCTTGTACGTATAAGCCTCAAGCTGGTTAAGAGCCTCTTCGCGCTGCTTGCGGGCGCGGTCCGACGCATCAAAGGCCTTGAGCCGGTCTTTGAGCGAAGTGACCTCAGCCTTTGACAACGTCGGGATGCCCGCCTTCTCGAGGGTGAATTTAATTGGAATGACAATGAGCTGCTTCTTCGGATCCGAGGACTTTGCGTCGGCAGATTCAGTGGCGGTGGTCGCAGCTGACGACGAGGTAGAAGTCGAAGTGGACGCAGACCCAGTCGAAGAGCTCTCAGAAGCAGATGAGGTAGACGATTCCTCCGCCTTCTCAGATGATGCCTCATCGCCCTTGATGGGCTGTTGCTCCTTCTTGCCGAAGCCAAACAAATTCTTGACGCCGTCAACGAAACCCTCCTTCTCAACAACCTCGGCCTCGCACTCGAGCACAAGCTTGGTGACGTCAACCTCGCCGTTCTCCGGAGCCAAGCGAGCGCTCAGCTTGAGCTTGATATCAGCGCGGTCGCATTTGTGCTTGTCAACCAACTCAGCCACAGACGCGGTCAGGTTCTTGGTCTCCAGCTTTTTCGTCTCAGCTTCAGTCCCGGAAGCAACCTCCTGGTAGAAGGTCAGAGAAAAGTCCTCACGATTCGCCAGCGTGACCTCCTTTGCAGGGCCACCCAGCACCGACGCAGCCGTCCACAGGCGCTGGTGCTTCTCCTTGCCGTCGTCCGTCTTCCACTTCATGCCAGCGGGGTAGATAGCGGCCTCGGATATGCGGATCTCCTTGACGCGGAAGCTGGGGCTAAGCTCGGCAGCACGGAAACCCGCGCCGAACACAGCAGCCTCGTCCGAGTTGACGTTGGTACGGATCTTGTCGGCGCCACCAAGGACCTTCTCAAGTGCACGCTGCACGAACGGGGTGCGCGAGGCGCCGCCGTGCAAAATAACGGAGTCGAGGTCAGCAATGCTGATGCCGGCGGCCGCAACGGCGCGCTCCACGGCAGCAGCGACACGCTCTGCGTGCTGAGCAGCCATTTTCTCGAAATCGGCCCGCGTGATGGCGTACTTGAAGTCGATATCCTCGTACAGGCCCTCGATCGAGGTCTGGGTGTTGCTGTTGGCGCTAAGGATGTGGCGCAAGCGCTCGGCCTGTTGGGTCAGCTTTGCGATGGCGCGGCCGTGCTTGCGGACAGCGTCGATCTCAATGGACGCGGCGCGCGCCGCCTTGGAATCGGCGAACTGGGTAAGCATGTCGTCGACGATCAGGTAGTTCAAGGCGTCGCCGCCGAGGGTGCGGTCCCAGCCAACGCCGAGGACCTGAACCTCCTGAACCGTCTTGTTGAACTTTCCGACGTCCTTAACCGTGCGGCTCTGGAACCGCATGACTGTGGCCTTGGTGGAACCAGCGCCCATGTCAAAGACCATGTGAACTTCGGGTTTGCCCCCCTCGTTGACATTGGGGAACTGGCGGCTGGTGGCGTAGTGGAGACCGACGGCCAGGCCGTCGCTCAGGAGAGACAGCACCTTGAGGCCGGCAAGGTCGGCGGCCAATTCGACGGCACGACGCTCCTCAGCGGTGAAGTACGGCGGGATAGTCAGGACAGCGGAACGGACCGGGCTTTCCGGACCAGCCAGGGTCTCGGCATTCTCGCGGATCGTGCGCAGCTCCATGGCCAGCAGCTCCTCAACCAGCCATGCCTCTTCCTCCGGGGGAAAGGCACGAACGCTCTTGAAGGCGGCGGTGCCGCGGGTCTTGTCGGCGACAAGCTGCAGGGCCGGGTGGCGGCTGACATATTCCTTAACTTCGGCACTGTCGGCGGGCAGGCCAAGTAGAGTCTTCAGATTCGGGAACGAATCGCCAGGGAAGCGTGGGGCAATGGCCAGGGCGTCGGAGCCATAGGCACGTTCGGGGTAGGAGCCGGGTTTGGGGTCGTTTGTTGGCGGCTTGAAAGTGAGGGCGGACAGCTCCTTGCGGCGGGAGTCCTTAGTGAGAACGATCTCAAGAGGGATACCGGGCTTAACTAGAGAAGCCTTGATGTATTCGGTGCCGAGGTCAATGCCAACGACAGCGGCAACGGCAAGCACCTGCGGCACGACCAGCAGGAGGGCCGTGAGGACCACCGATAGAGGGGTCCTTCGAGGCGCCATGGTGGGCGGGGTGGAGGAGTGTGCGCCGACTGCGCCAATCCGTGGTTGTTCAGGTGTTTATCGAACCTCAATCCTGGATTCGGAATATTGTCGGTGCTGTCGTTGTCGGCGTTGCGTAGAAGCGTTGGCAATGTCTGTTTGGGGAACCTATGTGGCCAACTCTGGAGCAAAGAATGTGGACGAAGCAATGTGTCCCAAAGAACAAGTCCACCGCCCTGGTTTCAAGGAACCCAAGAAGGCAGCAAGAACAGAAAAAGAGAGGGAAAAGAAGGGAAATTTGTGATTGGAAAAGACTGCTAATCAGCAATCCCTCGTCAATTTCTTGCCACGTCTCCTGTTATTTTTACTTTTCTGGAATTGATGGCCTAGCTGGTGTATCCTGCTCTGGCAGGCATGGACATGTTGATGCTGTGTCTTTTCTACCGTTGCACCCAAACTTCCGAGTTGCAAGCTGCAAGCTGTTCTTAGCAAAAAGGACAGCTAAACTTGATTGGTAACACCGCCCAGACCCCTGCTTCCGTGACGAAATGGGCCTCTATGGGCCGCGATTAGCTAATTGCCAAGGAAAACGGCTTGGCATTACTCGACGGACCCCTCGAAACCACCACGCAACAATGCTGGCAGCAAGGAAATCTGGCGATGCTGCGGGTCTTGAATCTGGCTAGGCCGAGTTGCATGTTACATAAGGCAATGAATGTCCTGTTGTCTGGCAACCACAGTCAATTCCGGCCCCATTATCCGGCCTGGACCCGCCCCGCCCCCGGCCCGACACCGAAAGGTGGGGCCGGAACTCCGAGGCCCCTCCACAAGAGTTTCCCCCTCCGTACAATGTGTTCTGATGTTAGTAGGCACCTAGATCACCGTCAGACTTTATGCTGGAATAGCGCCTCGTGGCATGGTACGCCTTTGTGCGAAAAACTAACTGACAACTACTCCGTATGCCACCACAAATCATCGCCGCCCCTCCCCCATAGCCTCCCTCTTCAACCGTTCCAAGGCCCTCTCGTATTCCTTGACCTTCTCCTCCGAGAACTCTCCCTCTCCATCTCCCTTTCCTTCCGGAATCCTCACTCTCTCCACCTTTCCCACTCTCCCGATGCTCGTCACTGCCCCCTTCCCCTCGCCCGCAAAGTCTCTCCAGAACCGCCTCGCCTCGGAGTGCTCCACGAGCGTCCACGCCCTGCCCTTTCTTCCTGCACGCGCGGTACGGCCAACGCGGTGCACATACGATGTCTCGCTAATGGGGATATCGTAGTTGACCACGTGTTCGAGATTGAGCAGGTCAATGCCGCGAGAGACCAGATCAGAGGCGACGAGGATGCGGAGCCGGCCCTGCACAAAAGCCCGCAGCGCACGGGTACGGCGTGCCGTCTTAGTGGAGGACGTGAGGGTGCCAATGAGCGGCGCAAGATCGGGAGCAAGCAGGGCAAGGAGGCGGGAGAGTCGCAGTGCCGCTTCGTTAGATTTGGTGAAGATGAGGACGGTTGTTGGGAAGCTGGGTTTGGCGCTGGAAGATGATCTTGGTTCGGTTGAGCGTTTGCCACGGGAGGACGCATCCGAAGAGTCTGAGTCTGATGAATCTGACGAATCTGAGGAGCCAGATGAAGACGAATCCGATTCGGAATCGGACTCAGACGACGACTCCGACTCGCTGGTATCCGATCCTTGAGGGCTATGGACTGCATCCTCGTTCAAAGAGTTCATATGCTTGCTGCGCAGCAGACCTACCAGATACAGCGGCTTGAGACTGGGCTCGCGAACCTTGATAGCAAATTCCTGCAACTGGGCGGGGAGGTTTTGTTCGCCAACCTTGGTTCCCTCCACAACGACGAGTGTTGGCCTCCACAGCTTCAACCCATTCAAGAGGCTGAGGTCGCGCGTCATGGTGGCACTGAGAATAACCTTGCGAACGCCCGACTTGTTGGACCCTGGGAACTCCCGAGCGCCAGGCTTCTCAGCCGCCAACATCTCTGTGACCGTATCCAGCCACTGTTGGAACTCTTGCGCCAGCAGCTTGTCGGCCTCGTCGACGATCAACCAGCGAACATAGTCCAGGGTGAACCCGGGTGTCTTTGTGATGTGCTCCACGAGCCGACCTGGCGTGCAGATGAGAATGTCAACTTTGGAGGTGTATGTGACGATATGATCGGCCAGAGGTTTCGAATGCTCAAGGTTGAGGTCATTATCGTCGTCTTCCGAGTCTTCGGGGCCAACAAGCCTGTCTCGTTTCCGCAGATACTCTTTGTATCCCTGTGGATCGTACCTCTGCTCCTCACCCACGATAACTCCCTGCTCCTCCTTGAACACCCGATTGCCCATGGCAGTCCCGATCTTGACCCGTTTCCCACCGCCAATGGCGAAGGCTGCTGCACAAGCCTCGCAGGCCTGTTGAACCTGCTGAACAAGGTCTCGCGTTGGCAACACGATAAGCGCCCGTAGCTTGGTGACCCGCCCTCGGCTGAGGTCATGAACCATGGGAAGCACGTAGGACAGCGTCTTGCCTGACCCCGTGGGCGCGGCAACCACAACATCCCCTTGCCTCTCGGGAGAGGGCAGCAGCAAGGGGAGCACCGCAGTCTGAACGGCAAAGGCATCCCTGAACCCTTTGGACTCAAGCACCTTGGACGATTCGGGAGAGATTCCAAGCTCGGTAAACGGTCGCGTTGTGTCAGGAGGTACCCGCACTGGAGAGGCGAGCCATGGAGGGAGGGTTTCGTAGGTGACCTTGGACTGGTCTAAAACGACGGGTTCTGGCTGGGGCAACGGCGCAAGACCATGTTCGACCTGCGGTTCTGTCTCTTCCTTCTCTTCCTTGTCGCTCTCCTGCTTTTCTTCTAACAGGGGTCTGAGCTGCAGCGATCTCTGAACCTTTTCGAAGACGGATTTATGTTTTCTCCGCATATCGTCTTCATCGGCGTCTGCCATCTCTGTGTCGCCATCGGCATCTTGTTTCTTTTTCTTCTTCTTTTCTCGCTTCGGCGGCTTCTTGTTGTGTGCTGGTTCGGCAGGTTGTGGTTCCGCCGCCAGTTCTGGCTCTGGTTCTGCATCATGCCCCTGCAGAGCTTCCTGTTCTTTCTCTGGTGATGCTGGCAAGGGACTTTCAGGCTCGGGACTCTTGCGTTTTCGGGAGCTCGACTTCTTTCCCTTTGACTCTGTTGGCTCTGCGCCATCGCCATGTGCCACTCCCTCGTTCTTCTCCTTCTTTGACTTGGACCTTTTCGTTTTCTTGTCTCCTGCCCCTGTGAGCTCTTCGTCGAGGGATCGCCTTCGCTTGCTGTGCTCTATTGGTGGTAAATTGGAATCGTCGAAGACAATGCGCTGAGGCTGGGCCGGTACCGGCGTCGGTGGTGGCGGCGCTGGAGCTGGCGCGCTGTTGGGGATGTATCGGGCATAAGGTTTCGAGGTAGATGTCGTCGCTGACAGAGATGGTGCTGCGGCGGGAGGATCCGACACCGGCTTGGGCTTCGGGGGAGGGATGTAGCGGTTGTACATTGTGATAACAGGACGAAATTAAGTCAACATTGGCGATATGGTAGATTCTTTTTTAACCTTCTCGCAGCAAACTGAGGGCTTGAGCTATCCGAGAAAGTCGAGCAAAGCATTTGATGGCGCTCGGTAGCGCAAGCAAAAAGTTGCTGTTGAGAAAATGGCAGCTTTCTCTTTCTGCCGGTCTTGGCGATGCGAAGTGACGTGGGGTCCTCCATGAAGCCAGTCTAGTAGTAGCAGGCGGTCAGCCTCTCAACAGACATGGATCCCGGTCTCCCGGTTCCTGGAAGAGTGGGTCCGATTTCAGGGCCCATTGTGTTCTCGGCATCTCGAATCATGGTCCAAGCTTGGGAGTGGACAACGTGAACACGACACGACAAGAAGACGACAGGGCAACCACCCCAACCCGGGCTCCTGGAGACTGTCTAAAGTCCAGGCTTCTACTGAGACATCTATACCCATCGAATAAGCCAACGGGACATGCGATTCCCACCTCCGACCACCCTCAGCAGCCATGGCGCCCACATATAACATCGCCATGGTTAGCGACTTCTTCTTCCCCCAACCCGGCGGCGTCGAGAGTCACATCTACCAGCTGTCAACCAAGCTTCGCGACCGCGGCCACAAGGTCATTATCATCACTCATGCCTACAAAGGCCGTACTGGTGTCCGATATCTCACCAACGGCCTCAAAGTCTACCATGTGCCTTTCTTTGTACTCTACCGCTCTGCCAGCTTTCCAACAGTCTTTTCATTCTTCCCCATCTTCCGCAACATCGTCTTGCGGGAGCGCATCGATATTGTCCATGGCCATGCCAGTCTGAGCAGCTTGTGCCATGAAGCCATCTTGCATGCCCGCACCATGGGTCTGCGCACCGTCTACACGGACCACTCTCTGTTCGGTTTTGCCGACGCCGCGAGTATCTTTGCCAACAAGTTGCTCAAGTTCAGCTTGAGCGATGTTGATCATGTCATCTGCGTGAGCCATACATGGTGAGCTGCTGTGCCTTGTTTCCCCATTATTTCTCTTGCCACATATTGCTTACACTCCCATAGCAAGGAGAATACGGTTCTCCGCGCCTCACTCGACCCTCTGATGGTCTCCGTGATTCCCAATGCTGTTGTTGCCGAAAACTTCAAACCGCTGGATCCGTCCGAGTTGTCTTCGGATGCTTTCTCTCGTCGCCACCCACCTCCTGCACGGCCTCCCGGCCCTCATGACATGATCACCATCGTCGTCATTTCCCGTCTCTTCTACAACAAGGGAACCGACTTGCTTACCGCCGCCATCCCACGCATCCTCGAGAATCACCCAAACACGCGCTTTATCATTGCTGGTGATGGCCCCAAGGCCATTGACCTAGAGCAGATGATCGAACAAAACGTGCTCCAGGACCGCGTCGAGATGCTAGGCCCCATCCGCCACGAGGAAGTACGCGACGTTATGGTCCGCGGTCACATCTACCTCCACCCCTCCTTGACCGAAGCTTTCGGAACTGTCATCGTCGAAGCCGCAAGCTGCGGTCTGTACGTTGTCTGCACTCAGGTCGGCGGTATCCCTGAGGTCCTGCCTTCCCACATGACCGTCTTTGCCAAACCTGAGGAGGACGATCTGGTCGCAGCCACAGGCCGTGCAATTGCCGACCTGCGCGCCAATAAGGTCCGCACTGAGCTGTTCCACGAGCAGGTCAAGAGCATGTACTCGTGGACGAATGTCGCCATGCGTACCGAACGGGTCTATAACGGTATCTCGGGCGCCATCAGCGAGGCTGAGTTCTATGGGTATGACGCCGTCAATGGTGCCGGGAGCTGGAGCGCCGCCCGGGGCAGGTCCGGTGTTCAGAGCTTCGCCCTGATTGACCGCCTTAAGCGCTATTATGGATGTGGTATTTGGGCTGGAAAGCTCTTCTGCCTCTGCGTCATTGTCGACTACCTGATCTTCCTGGCCCTTGAGATATTGTTTCCAAGGGACAAAATCGACATTTGTCCGGACTGGCCAAGAAAGGAGAGGAAGCAAACCGATAAGGACTCGGGATGAATACTATAGACACGCTATGAATACCAACGCATGCGGCAATAAGAATTGTCGCTATCGCGGATCCTCGTCCATTCAGACGTCGACCAGCCATGCAACAGACCGGTTTGAGGCCATATCTTTCAGCAGGCTACAAGCCACGGCTCATGGTCAACCTGACATACCATTTCACCCTACAGAATCACGTTCCAATAACTGGTCGGTGAGGGGTCTCATAGTTATAGAGGCCAATAACCTGACTACTTAGTGGCTTCTCACTGCAGGACCAACATTTGGCACATGATCGCTTCTGGGACTAATTCTCTCCCGCCTGAGCAATACCTTCCGCCATCACAATCCAAAACCACGGGCGCTTTGAGAGAGGATTCACACGGGACTCTCCGAAAGAGACAAGAGACCAACTACCATTTGATTCATGGTTCCTACGACAGTCAGTCCACCAGAAGCAGCCAACTCACGGACTTGGAAATGCGACCCAACGCACAGCCGGTTATACCCGATTGTCACGCCAGCAACTCGGCTTCCCGCCGGTGGACTCTTGACGCCGCAGCCTAAGGGGAAAAGGCAAGAATGCAGAAGCGCATCCTCGGCGCTATCGTAAGCGGGCGAGTTGGTTTGGGGGAGGGGAATCGTTCCCGGGATACCGTGACGGTGGAAAGGGTCTTGAAAAAGGATGAACCTTTGTGGTCACAATGTGTGGGGCAACCGAAATGTCGTAGAGGTGGATGGGCTATTAGTTCGGAGAGGTGTTGCTCCTGCAGACGCAAAGAGGATCGGGTCGGTCGTTGGTTTGGCCAAATTAACAAAAGAAGTAGTAGGAATCACCCAAGCTTGCTTCTTGTCGAACGAGTGGTTTCAGCCAACGCAATTCTAAGGTAGAATAAGCTTAGTTGTGTGAGCAGAGTAGAGAATAATGTGTAAGATCTTCGAATTCTAGAACAAACAGGCAGGAAGAGAGAAGGGTAGGTAGAGGCCAAAGCTACCATGAAGAGTGACTGAGCCATCTGAGTCCCGTCTGTACCTTTGTGATAACCACCAGTCCATGCCTTGGAGACAACCAACTGCAGTCTTGCTTTTCACAACTTTACTGTGAAACATAGACTTGCTGCTCCCGAAGCTGCAAGGCACACGCTCGGTTCCTCCCTGAGTATCTTTGCCCCGGGCCAAGGTCAACAAATCATCCTGGACGTAATCTCTGTGTGTATGCATTTGGGCCAAACGACCACAGTGGATGAAATGAGTGCTGAGTTTCGGTCCACCCGGCAACTGCTGTCTGCATCCACGAGTAAGTCCGAAGTCACAACTTCCTTTTCATATGAACTTCCAGGTCCCATCCCTCACTCTGCCTGTGACTTGGTAGCTGCACTGTAGCGCCGTAGTTGCCCTGTCTGTAAGCCGGCCGGCCGGGTAGGCCGGTTCGGCCCCACTTTCGGCCCCACCAAGACCGGGCGGTCACCCGGCCGCAGCCCCGCATTCAATCGGTGACGGGAGATTCCCAGTTCCCATCACTCCGCTTCCAGTTCTTGTTCTTGCCACGACGAGCTGGAGTTCCTCCGGCTTGCTGATTTCCGACGGAAGGATTAAGACCTTCCAGTGTCCTGAGGGAACACAGCAATAAAAAGCATTGACCACAGTCCTCAACAACGAGACTCAACTCCGCATCGAAACATCCGGTCAATGATTTAGCCACCAACTTGAGCAGAGGCACCAACTCCCCACCCAAGACATTGTGTTGCTGAAGAGCCGAGTTATAACTTCGTCCTCCAGTTCGTGGCCATCGACCCTGGTCACCTCTCGTCAAGACAACCACGGTAGACGGAATCTCCAGGGCAACCCTCAAACATCCAAACCTTCTCACCCCGGTTTTCCCAAGCTAGGCTCCTCAAGCAGCACACAAAACCCCGTCGTCTTTCCAAGACGTCATAAAAAGTCGAAGAAATGTCTTCCACCTCGTCTGGCACGCCCTTCATAGCTCTGCTTGAGCCCACCACGCTCAACTGGGACAAATCCCTCCCAGCGTCCGAGCAGCCCAACCCCTCCGCCATCCCGCGCACCTTCTTTGACGCCATGACGGTGCGAACCGAGGTGTTTGTCAAAGAGCAGGGAGTTCCGCAGGAGAATGAGTTCGACGACGACGACCCCCGGTCCGCCCACTGGGTCATTTACGCCTCGGTGAATCAGACCATTTCCCCGGCGGTCACGGATCCCGAGACGGGCCGGGTCCTGCGCCCCCGCCAGAGCGAGACCCGCTCGGTGCCCATCGGAACTCTGAGGCTGGTGCCGTTCCCGCACCCGCCTCATCCGAAGCCGGGCGGGGAGTATTGGGACGGAGTACTCGTCAACAGCGAGCAAGACGGCGCTGCTGCCAATGGAAACGGAAACGGTACCTCCGGCCAAACTACAGCTGACGGGAAAACGACCGAGCAGACACCTGCCTTTGTCCCGGACCGTCCCACTACCTACCACGACGGGATCGAGCCCTACGTCAAGCTCGGTCGCCTAGCCGTCTTGCGCGAGTTCCGGGGACGGGGGATCGCGGGCCAGCTCATCCGCACAGCTATTGACTGGATGCGGCGGCACCCGACCTACTTCAACCCGTCCCCGCGAGACACCGGATTTGAGCGGCTGGGTATGGAGGATCCGGCGACGACGGGGACGGCAGCGTCCCTGCCTCCGATCTGGAACGGACTGTTTTGCTGCCATGCCCAAGAGTCGGCGGTGAAAGTGTATGAGAAGTGTGGGTTCAAGGTGGATGAGAAAATGGGCAGGTGGAAGGAGGAAGGGATCTGGCATGTGGGCATGTTTTTGAGAGTGGATGTGATCCCGGAACAGCCTGAAATTTGAGCGCGGAAAACCAGGAGTGGGTTGTACAATTCTGAAGGAGTCTTGGAGAAGGGTTTCATCCCAAAGCGGCTCGTGGTGCATGCATATTAGTTGGAGGGTTTAGAAACCAGTAGCACGGCGGAGGAAAGCATGGTGTAATGGTAATGCTTGCGGGTGCATCGCTGGAGTTCTCATGGGTTGCTATAGCCAGCAGACGACGATGCTGGTGAACTGAGCAGCTTTTTTTTCACCGGGAGCAGCACAACATCAATAGACCTATCACAAGAACACAGAAACACACCACACTCTGATGCAATGAACCGAACTGCCCGTTCTTGTCCGTAATCACCGTTGGTGCTCCCTATCACGAGAGCCTTATTTGTGCCTGTTTGACAAGAATGCCATGCATCCCCAGCCCCCAAGACCGTAACGCGCGCAAAAGCAGCCCTTGTAAAACAAGCCGTAGTAGAATTTCCGTTCCGTCCCGGGCCGAAAGGTATCTCCCTGTTTCCTCCCACCATGTAGCCATTTACCGGTTGCTCTTGGCCACACGCTCCAGCTCATCCTTCTTCTTGATGGCATACGAGTTGCTGCTGCCCTTGGCGGCGTTGATCAGCTCCTCAGCCAGGCACTCAGCGATCGACTTGACGTTGCGGAACGAGGCCTCGCGGGCACCGGTGGTGAGCAGGGCAATGGCCTGGTTGACGCGGCGCAGCGGCGACACGTCGACGGCCTGCCGCCGGACGGTACCGGCCGAGCCGATGCGGGTGCTGTCTTCGCGGGGGCCGCAGTTGACGATGGCGTCGACAGCGACCTGGATGGGGTTCTGGTCGGTCATGAGGTGGATCTGTGAACCATGTTAGAATCACCAAGTCCTGTCTTTATCCTTCCAAACGTCTCCTGTCGCTTACGATCTCGAAGGCGTGCGCAACAATGCGAACAGCCATCATCTTCTTGCCGTTGTTGCGGCCGTGCATCATGAGCGAGTTGGTGAGACGCTCAATGATGGGGCAGTTGGCCTTGCGGAAGCGCTTGGCAGCATAACGACCGGCAGAGTGAGGGATGTAGACGGGGGAACGGATCTGAATGTAGTCGCTGCAAGAAAGCCCAAGTTAGCCGTCCATGTTCTCCGGCTGGCCCCAGCATTCCCCGAAGTTGTAGATAATTTCGAGGCCCATCGATCGCAGGTCGGAATGGCGTCTTACGTCAGGGAGATATCCCGAATCTCGACATCCTCGTAGCTCCAGCGGTCTGCGGTGAATAAGAGTCAGCGTCGAGTTCGAATTTACGGTCATTGATCGAGTTGTCGATGTGGCTATTTTTTTCGGGGGTGCACCGGGTCGAACGTACTGAAGAGCTTGACGCTGCCAACCTCGGCGAGAACCTCCTTGGGGAGGACCTCGTAGGCGGCGGTGTTGCCCACTTCGACTTCGCCTTCAGACATGATTGCGGTGGCCGACTGACTGCGGAGGCTGAAGGTGGTGGTGGGTTGAATTGAGGTTTTGGCGTGAAGGGGGACCGACGACAACTTTGAGAGGGTTCGATCTTGCTGCAGCCGGTTGGAGTGGTCGTGGATTTTTTTGGTGGCCCCGCCCAAATTGATCTGGGCGTTCCTTCAGCCACTCACAGCGCCCCATCCAATTAGGGCTCGTTTAACCTAAGCCAAAGCTCAGCTCAATCATTGGACTTTGGAAGTCGTCGCTTGCCCTGTGTCCATCTCCGCCAGAAAATCCTCCCCGCGTTCGAGGCCGAAGTTTGACTCCAACCTTCATCCAACCGCCAAACAGATAATTCAAAATGGCTCCCGCGGCTGCTGGTGCGAAGAAGCAGAAGAAGAAGTGGTCCAAGGGCAAGGGTAAGTACTTTCTGTCGTGATGCAGCCATTCGAATTGGCATCCATTTCGAGCACACCACTGACGCCATTCCCATCCGACAGTCAAGGACAAGGCCCAGCACGCCGTCATCCTTGACAAGGCCACTTCCGACAAGCTCTACAAGGATGTCCAGTCCTACCGCCTCGTCACCGTCGCGACCCTCGTCGACAGGCTCAAGATCAACGGCTCGCTCGCCCGGCAGTGCCTGAAGGACCTGGAGGAGAAGGGGCTGATCAAGCTGGTTGTTGGGCACAGCAAGATGAAGATCTACAGTACGTCAAGTGCCTTCTCGGGGTGGCTTCTAAGGACTGGAGCGTTAACCCTTTGTCTACAGCTCGCGCCGTTGGTGCTGCCGAGTAAACAACAAAAAACACCACCTCGCCGCACAATCGACGTTGGCGGCCCTGGCCGGGGGAAATGCGATGCGAATTTGTTCACGGCGGTTTGCTTGGGGTTTCGGTTCTTCGGCACGGCGCGAAAATCTCTGGGATTGGGAATGCTTGGGCAGGTCGGTCGGTGGTGTAGCATTAGGGATCGGAAGTGCTCCAGACCCTTAGACTGGAATTGCATCAGATACAGGAACACGCCGCGCCCTTGCCCTGCCAGGGTCGGACCTCGAGTCTTCGTTACAGGCGGCCGTGAAGGTCGTTCTGGATGCCGTGAGAGCCTGGACACCGGTTGGGGAGTTCCCCTCCAGAGGAACAGGCGGGAACATCAGAGTCATGAATTGATACCCGTCAACGAAGGAACTGTGTCTTTGCGAGTGATTGACACCTAGTCAAATGTGGTTTATCAATGCCATGCCAGGAAGAACCTCCTCACTTTCCAGGCACCGGGAATGGTTGGCTCTGTCGCCGTTTTATCCTGAGGTCATGAGAGAGGTCTCAGGGACTAAACCAGAGCGTGATCTTGTCTTGCCAGGTAAACTAGTGTCTGCCTGGTACCTTACCTTACCTGAAGGAGACACCTCATCTTTCACGGTATTGAAGGTGAGGTGCGTGTCGCTTGTCCTTCGGACGATTCTGGTTTGGCAAGTAGTGGTATCTATGGTGTTCTAAAGAGCTCAGGTCCTGGTCTGACAGAGAAGACCACCTCAAGTCCTTCTCAGGTAGCTGCCAACCCAACTGCACGTCAGGGAGGGGAAGGTTACAACAGGGCAGCAATTACACGTCCTGAAGCGTCGCAAGCACAGCACACCGCCACAGGCCCAAAAACACTGGAACAAGGCGCCTCTGCATCGCCGTTTCCGATTCTCCAGTGCTCCATAGTTGCGCCGTGCTCTGACAGATCGCCACATGCCCCTCTGCCCCTGGTGAACATTTCTTTTGGCCACTGCCGCTAGAGCCGAGTCTACGAAGGACCCGATCAAGACTTTTTGATCAGGACCAAACGGGACTTTGGAATTGGGTGGAGCAGTCTCTAACAATTTCTCGATCTTGAGGAGCCAAAAGTTTTCCACGAGGTGGATCTCTTCGAGATAGCAAGGCCGTGGATAACCCTCGGAAGATTTCTTCTTGGTCGTGCCTGCCATGGTCATGGAACCCTTCAGCCGGCTCCCACATCCGATCCGAGGCTGACTTCACCGATAAGGAAACATTTCACATCAGGGGAGACAGACGGGGAGGTTGGAAGGAGGCAGCTTAACAGCAAGAGGAATAAGTATACCGACACACCGAATAGACAGGCCGCTCACCGCGTCAGAATGCCCCAATGGAGGTAGATGAGAGATTTTGCTACGTATTGAAAAAACCCCATTGGGATGCCGGCGAGGATGGAGACTTGCAGACTCGGCAATGCGAATTGCTTCCCTTGCTCCCTTGACACGGATGTGCCTTTCGGGCTTTCCCGGCTTTGCGAGGTCGATCTCTAAAATACCATACCCAACCCTGATCAACCCTCTCCAACCCGAAACACACAGTCTTGACCGTAAGGCATCATCGCTGTCCTGCCGCTGCCCCGCTGCCCCGTTGTTGCCGCGAAAGTTTGCGGTTTCGCCGTTCAGGGCTGCAATTGGCCCGTGCACGGGCTTAGCGCGACAGGGGACCGGAAAGACTCGCACCTCAAAAGCTGGGCCTTTCCGGATCGCTGCGAATTTTTTTCCCTCTTCCCCAAATCTCAGCCAGGTTCGCAGAATTTATTTTCGCGCGACATCCTGCACTTCGTCCTCCTCTCGCACCCAGCAGAGTTTGGACTTTCTCCTCTCCACTCCGTTCTTTTCTTCCTTCCTCGCGGACTTGTCCTCTGCGTAGTCAATCAAGATGTCGAAGAAGCAGGACCAGACCATCCTGGGCATGCCGGTGAGTGAAACCAACAATTCTGACTTCCACCGCCTTTGGAAAATCGCTCGCTCCCATTGCACATCACCGCCTCTCGCCTCCCTCACACCTCACCGTCGTGGTCGCAATCGCCAATTGACCTCCTTCGCGGATGTCGTTGAGATTCTGCGGTCACCGGCTGGTCGGTTCGGTGTCTGAGCGGGGTGAGATGGTTGGTCGGTCAGCCGGGTAGCGGGGGATTGGCCATCGGCAAAGAACCTGACGAAAGCCAGAGCTAACATAGATATCATCTAGCCCTTCGTGGTGGACTTCCTGAGTACGTTAGATCCTTATCATCTCCCCACGGCATCAGAGTGCCAGGCGAGGGAGCATGCCAAGCTGTCCCGCAGTTGGCACCCAACACAGCAAAATCGGTTCGCTGACCTGTGTCTATAGTGGGTGGTGTTTCCGCCGCCGTCTCGAAGACCGCTGCTGCCCCCATTGAGCGCATCAAGCTCCTCATCCAAAACCAGGTACGTTTTTGTCGTTACATCGGGTTTCCCCCACGTTCGGGATCTGGGTCGTCGTAGTAGCGCGGGGACTAGTCCCCGCGTCACGTGCATGCGGCAATCGGGCCCAAAACCCTGGTCGACCGAACTTGGCGCTAACGACCACACAGGATGAGATGATCAAGGCTGGCCGCCTCGACCGCCGCTACAATGGCATTATTGACTGCTTCCGCCGCACCACCGCCGATGAGGGTCTCATGTCCCTGTGGCGTGGTAACACGGCCAACGTCATCCGTTACTTCCCTACCCAGGCCCTGAACTTCGCCTTCCGTGACAAGTTCAAGGCCATGTTCGGCTACAAGAAGGACAAGGACGGCTACTGGAAGTGGATGGCCGGTAACCTGGCCTCGGGTGGTGTAAGTCATTTGTTCTTGCAGACGCGGCTTACCGACGCAATGGAGCGGCAACTAACTTGATTCTCCAGGCTGCTGGTGCTACCTCCCTCCTCTTCGTCTACTCCCTCGACTACGCCCGTACCCGTCTCGCCAACGACGCCAAGTCGGCCAAGAGCGGTGGTGCCCGCCAGTTCAACGGCCTGATCGACGTCTACCGCAAGACCATTGCCTCTGACGGCATTGTCGGTCTGTACCGTGGCTTCGGCCCCTCGGTCGCCGGTATCGTCGTCTACCGTGGTCTCTATTTCGGCATGTACGACTCGATCAAGCCCGTCGTCCTTGTCGGCTCCCTCCAGAACAACTTCCTTGCCTCCTTCCTGCTCGGCTGGTGCGTCACCACCGGTGCCGGTATCGCCTCGTACCCTCTTGACACCGTCCGTCGTCGCATGATGATGACCTCGGGTGAGGCCGTCAAGTACAAGAGCTCGTTCGATGCCTTCTCTCAGATCGTCAAGAAGGAGGGTGTCAAGTCTCTCTTCAAGGGTGCTGGTGCCAACATCCTGCGTGGTGTTGCTGGTGCTGGTGTGCTCTCGATCTACGACCAGCTCCAGATCCTTCTCTTCGGCAAGGCCTTCAAGGGCGGCTCTGGCTAAATTGCCTGCTCAGCTGCAACTGTGATAACGCCGTTCTCGTTGACGGAGGGGACGGTGGTTTATAGGGGATGTTCCGTCAGGAGGGGAGTCTAGGGGACGTGGAGAGCTGGGAGAGGGAGATCCTTCGTGGCCGGCAGCAGATGCTTCTGGACGTTGGGTACCGCGGGGGATAAAAAATGGGTCATATCTGGCGTTTTTCTTCTGGGACGCGGATGGGCCGGTCACCCGCTGTAATTTATACTCTGAGCCATTCCCGGTGTATTCCTTGCTACCATGTTTCCTGGGGTCGCCGTTGCGTCGCGTCAGTGTTTCCTTTGTTGCATGTGCCCATAGATTCCGTGAATTCTGGTCAATGGAACGGTTTGTGATTGGCAATTGTTGGTGTTGACACCTCGAATTGATCTTACTCGCCGTGCTGTGGAATTTGGAGGTTGAACCGATGACCTGCCCCGCTGTTGGAACTTACGTAATTACGGTACTCCGTACCGTGCGTGCGTCGCGTTTTCTGATACAACACGATTTCGCGACCTGGGCTCGAACACCAAGAACCTTGTGACCAAAGCAGCGTTTCTCACCTACGCTCAGGAACCCTCTGCATTTTCTGCTCTGCGGTCGGATTGACAACACCAACATGCCCCCGAAAGCATCCGGTACAGGCACCGGCCGCAGTAAGGCTGCGACCACTTCCTCCAAGTCATCTGCCTCGAACACCGGCCGGTCAACCACGTCCGCCTCAAAACCACGAGGCACAGGTACAACAAGCACGAACTCTGGTTCCCGCAAACGCACCATCGATGACTACACTCGGGGAGGGTTCAGGAGAACACAACCGGAAGATGAAGAGGAGGAACAGGAGGAGGCCGAGGTCGAAGAGCAAGATGTCGAAGAGGAGGTAGACGAGGCCGAAGAAGAGGAAGAGGAAGAAGAGGACGATAGGAGGGAAAAGATACCGCCAGAGCTGCTTACGCGCATCCTGCACACTTGCTTTGAGCGCGAGGGCACGCGTATCACGCGCGAGGCAGACAAGGCTGTGGCGCGGTATGTGGATGTGTTTGTGAGAGAGGCCATTGCAAGGGCGGCGGTGGAGAGGGGGAGGGGGTTCCTAGAGGTATGTTTTGCCTTCCCATCTCTGATTCCGCAGTCCTTGGACGATGGAGTGCTAACAGCGTGTGCTTTGGTCTGGTTAGGTTGAGGATCTGGAAAAGATTGCCCCGCAGCTGTTGATGGACTTGTGAACTGCCAGAGGAGTCTCTACAATTACGATCTCGCGGTTGAGGAACCGCGACCATATGCGTCCGTCATCGCTACGATATGCCCTCAGGAACTCGATCTACATCCCCTCCCCCCGATGTAGCTGGGTCTGGTATCCCGTCAAGCAGACTTCTCGGGCAGCACAGTCCTGATGCTCCAAGTTTGGACTCGGTCTGAACATGGCGGCGTCGGAAACAACAAGACACACATCGTCATCCCGCAGCATGGTTGCTGCCACTTATGGATACGTACCCGTATGCAAGGCGGACAAGAAGGCCGGCGCTAGTCGCCATCACCGCTCACATCCGTCCATCACCTGGCTGGGTGATGTGTTCGGATGCGCCGCAGATCCGATGACACACTGGACGAACGAAACAATGCTGTTCAGTCTGTTTGCTTGGCACCCACCCTCCGGGGTTCTAGAAGCCGGCCAGGCATGGGTTTTCGAGTCTGGGATGAGCAGGGCAAGCAAACAAAGACATGTCATCCAATGTTGATAGATCGCTGGATGGCTCGTGTGGATCGGGATGGATGCACTTCCAGAGTCGGTGTTAAAGCTAGTGATGCTCCCACTTGGAAGGATTCCACGGTGTCCGGGAGATCAAGCTAACACTGGGGTTGGCCTTCTCGGAATAACTCTCCCCTATCAAACGGCTGCGAGCGCTTAACATGCGGTGGGACATTAGGAGGAATAGGAGTTCAGTTGAACCGTCCTGACGTGGCTGATAGGACGACGCATCCGTATCCTACTTCACAGCACGACCAAGTATAGTGAGATCAAAATAGTGCTGCGATACAGTGAATCTTGCTGCGGCCCGAGTCCGACTCAGGTCCTCAGCTCCGCGGATGGAACAGCAAAAGTAACCACAGCGCTTGCTGACTTGGTTTTCTCGGCCTTATTGTGTTGTGTCTGGTTAGTTAGTACGTAGTAACTTGAAGACAGTACTCCGTATCGGCTCCATAATATCCGATCCGAGAAGGCCTGTTTCCATGTCCCGGCGCTGGATGGCCCTCCATGGGCGAAAGCAGCCGAACGCCCGGTGGCGGGTCTGAAACCCCAAGACGTCGCAAGTGTGTCAGAGCTTGTGGCAGAGACTGAGCGCACCGCTGATACCCCTGACTTTGCAGCGTGGAAACATGTGCCAAGAGCTCTCGGCTGGACAAAAACAGGAAAAGTCACCTCCTCAACATTGCTGCAGGCAAGGTTAGCTTGTCCCCCTGGCTAAAAGCCCCAAACCTTATTTCGGCTCCAGCATTCTCCGGGCTTGGGTGCTCACATGGTAACAAGGCTCCTGCGAGGTGCCGCAGGTGAAACGCCTTTTCCAGGCCTCCAGGCTGGCCGGCGCCAGGGCGTTGAGCGTGGCTAACAATGACTGGAGGGCGGATGAATGACTTTGGAGGTAAAATCAAGAGATTGGAAGAGACATGCTTGATGGCCGGTATGTTGGCCATCGGGATACATACTTTTTACATAGCTGACCTATTTTTGACACCTCTCTCAACCGCTTATGCCGTGGAGAAGGCGGCGACTCTGGGGTTAAGGTTATTTTTCCGACCGAGTTTCTGCAGCACGGCCCTGCAGGATGACGCCAAAACCAGAGACGTAGCGGCTAATGAATACAGCAAGGCTGAGGTCTCGTTAGTGTGCTGTACTCCGTACCTGCATTCTTGACGGCGTTGAGTTGAAACGCACGGAACTGGCCAACATCAAGATCTCTCAGCTCAACTGTACCCAAGAACAGCTCGATTCACGAGGCGCCTTGACTGCAACATCCTGCCAATTATCACGGTCCTGGACAATCATGTTCTGAGCCTAGCAGGGGAGCTCAGTGCAACCCATTCTGCGCTTCGTCGGATTGAAGTAACATTTTCTGGGGTCATGGCTGCACTCGCGGTGCTAGGCGCTCGGTGACTGGGCCCAAACATGGCGATGTTTCAAAACTTCCCAAGCCGACCCCGGTCCCTGCCATGATGCACCCCTTTCGGACCCCCGTCTCACCACCACCTTGGCCACGCAACTTGGGACGATCAGTCTGGCGCCGGCCGCCGGGAACAAGTTTATAATTCATGCCGTCCCGTTCCCGTCAGTCTTGCTCTTGTCTCTTCTTCTCACCAAGCCAGTCTTCAGTTCGGAGTCTCCTCGTCGCCGTCGTTTCTTTTCCTCTTTTCCAACTTTCGTTCTTAATCTTCGACTACAGGCTAGTCCTGTCTTTATTGTTTGCATACACACAAGCGCCAGTCGCTTTTTCGGCATCTTCACCATCCACTCGTTGACGAGCTAGACTCCTGTCTTTCACTCTATACACACCATCAAAATGCAGTTCACCACGCTTGCTCTGGCCGCTTTCGCTAGCCTGGCCTCTGGTGAGTAGTCCTTCGGATATATCATGAAAACACCAAGAGACCATGAGGCTGACACATCTCCAACAGCCCAAAAGACCTGGGTCGTCGCCGTCGCCAAGAACGGCACCCTGACCTTTTCGCCGGACCGCCTTAGCCCCCAGCCAGGCGAGTTCGTCCAGTTCCAGTTCCACGCCGGCAACCACACCGTGACCCAGTCCACCTTCGACCAGCCGTGCCAGCCTATCGCCCTGCACAACCCCAATGTCACTGGCTTCCACTCGGGTTTCCTCCCCGTCGCCGCCAGCGCCGAGCAGGGCATGATCCCCACCTACACCATCCAGATCAACAACACCAACCCCATCTGGCTGTACTGCGCTCAGGGCCAGCACTGCCAGCGCGGCATGGTCATGGTCATTAACGAGCCGTGAGTTCTCCCCCTTTTCAGGAATCACGACAATTCAACCCATGACTAACATGTTCTGCTTTCTAGTGCCGCCAACGCCAGCCGCACCCTCGAGAACTACAAGTCTCTCGCCGCTAACGCTCAGACCCTCTACCCCGGCCAGACCCTCGGCGACGGCGCCACCACCGGCACTGGCGGCAACAACGGCGCCGGCGGCGACTCTGGCACCCCCGCCGGCACTCCCGACGCCTCGGGCACCACTGGCGACAACGTCCCCACCCAGACTGGCGGTGCCGCCGGCCTGGCTGCTCCCGCCACCTTCGCGCTTGCGGCGGCCGCTGGTTTCGCGGCGCTCCTCCTCTAGATGTGGAACTTCTAGGCGGGGAGTTGGAGAGATTGGGTGTGGGTTTAGTACCGGGAATGCTTGGTTCTTTGGTTGCTGGGTTGTAATGGATGGTTATTTGGACGTTCTTGTTGGGAAAAGATACCTTTTATTTCTGGGGGACAATTTTGGGCTTCTTCGACGGCGTGGTTTTGTATATGTACCTGGTCCGAAGGACGTGTGATGCATACTGCATGAATGATGAGTGTGTTTATGGGTGAACCATCGTCCCTTTTCTTTGGTCTCGATTCTTCGTGGTGCAAGTACCTGCTTCTCTATTTTTTGGCTGGCTGATGACCATATTGACCATGTCTCAACTCCAACATATGTCCGACCTTTTAACTGATATACTGTAACTGAGAGAACAAATCAATCAGCCCCTAAAGCTCACCCTGACATCTATTAGTTTCCTCCCTTCTTCGGAGGTGTCCGCTTCTTCCTCCCCTTCGCCGCCGCCTCGCACAACGGCCTCACCGGCTCCGTCCCCGGCCAGTCCTTCGGCCGCTTGACATAGCCCACAAAAGGATACTTGGGGCTATCGCGGAAGAACTTGACCCAATGATCCAGATGCTCGTGCACCTTCTTCAACGCCTCCTCCCGCTCCTTCTTCTTTAGCTCGGCCAGCTCCGCGGCGCTCCAATGTCGGTCAACGACGGGGTCATCCAGCGGCAAGAACATCTGCTCGACGCCGCGCATGTCCGGGGTGCGATCCTCCGCGAAGCAGCCGGTAACGTAGGCGCGCGCGGCATCACACCCCGCGAACCAATGGTACGACCCACCAGGGCCGTATGTGGCCGGGTTGGACGAGACGTCGTAGATGGTCCCATTAATGGCCAGGTAGATGGGCTTGGAGGGGTCGGTGCCGTCGTACTGGGCCAGCTCCTCGGGGGTGAGGTAGAGGGGGCCACGCTAAGCAGGTGGGTGTTAATGAATGGAGGCCAATTGCAGAGAGGCATGCAACACAGAGAGGAATTGACCTTAGTAACGCACCAGTTTCTGCGCCCAGAAAGCAGGCCGCAGGTACTTGGCCTGGTTGCCATTTCCCCAGAAGAAGGACTCGCCGTTTGTGACGAGATAGCTCAGGCCCATCGAGGCGAGCACGAGGAAGGTCAAGACGCGCAGAATGTCGAGGGCGATGGATCCGGCTGTGTTCGGCACATCATCGAACTCGTCCCGAGCAGTGGTCGTCTTCTTTGACACCTTGTACTGCGCCATCTCGTCCTCGGAGGAGCTCGAGGCATCGTCTTTGGGCGCGGGTTTGCGCCGGCGGGCGGTAGCGTCCTTGGCCATGTCGCACCGTGGGGTAAGATGTGTGTCTCGGGACTGTTTGGTGTGACCTCCTCCGTGTCCCTCGAGGTTAATTAAATATTGGGTGTAAGTCACACAGGCAAGGAGACACAGAAAACCCGAATTTATACAGAATTGTCCCTGACACGGTGGTATGACCCGTCAAAAAGAGGTCAGACCATGTTGCCAGATGTTCGGAAGCGGCTTCAGCCGGATAAGATAGCGGAATGGAACTTGACTTGGATGCAAGGCTGACAGCGCCTGAGTTCCCCGCCGATGACACCACCGCAGGGCAGGAACAGCTCTGTCGGGACCTGGCATCCCGATTGGACCGTTGGGCGGTGAAGAAAGACCGAACGATGCTCGACCCACGCGAGGCTGCAGACCCACCCGCAACGGCCATGGTCGCCCCTGGCAACCACACCCCTGTCAATTGCTTTCATGTGCGGCACCGCCTGATTGGGCCGCGCATTTTGATTGTCAACTCGGGAAATACACGCACCAACAAGGCAAATCAAACACTGAGCACCTCACGAGCCACATCAAATCCTTGACGCCGCAACACGGCACGGAACTGATCGCAGACCACAGCACAGCCCGGAAACCTACAGCAACGCCGAGCACAAGCATCGCGGCCCTCCATCGTCGCGATCATTGTCAGCATCGACGGGACACCGCCACCAAAACAACATTGTCAACCGCGTCGGACCTGTGCCGATCTTCCGATCTTCCCCGCGCCATTGACCGCTCCTTTTCTCTCCATCACTCCATTGCACCTGGAGAGACACCACAACCACAACCACTGCTACCGCTATCTTGCATGAGTCCTCAATAACACACGCTTTCTGCTCGACGATGTCCCTTCCGTCGAGCCCCGCCGGCGGCGGCCAGCCGCTTCAGCCCGTTTCCCACAATGCCCAACGCGATTCCATCTTCTCATCCCCTCAGATCCAGCGCAGTCTCGCCAACGTCTGTGTCAGCCCGTCACGCGACAGCACCGTCCACGAAAAGATTCACCAGTTCAACGCGCTCGCGCTCCAGTCCAAGCAGTCGGAGCGTGCGGCCCAAGACGTCGCTCAAAAGGATGCCGCCCTTAAGCGCGCCACTCTCGCCCGCGAGCAGGCCGAGGCCGAGATGCGCCGTTACCGTGATGAGGCCCGCATGCTTCGCAAAGAACTCGAGGCAAGCCAGGCTGAGAAGAACCGGGTCAGCCAGAGGCTCGATGAAGTGATGGAACACGTCGCGGGCGTCAAAGAACAAGCACACAACGAGGTGACCGCCTATCAGAAGGAGGTCCGCAGGAAGCAGAAGGAAATCTTCAAGACACAACGCGAGGTTGACAGGGTCGTGGCCGAACTTCAAAGCTCCCTTAAAGCTAGGAGAGAACTGGAAGCAAAGCTTGAGGCCGAGCAGGCAAAGAACGCTGCATTGCAACAAGAATTCGAGGCAAAGCTCGAAGCTGAGCAAGCAAAGTATGCGGCGCTGGAACAGGAGCTCGAAAAGGCTCGCCTGGAGACCATCGCCATACAGGAACACCTGCAGAGCGCGAACATGCGGGTCGCCACCCTCGAAAACGACCTAGCCGCAGCCAAAATGGAGACTGCAAAAATGGACGCTGTGAACAGCGCCCAGATTGATCGTCATCAGTCCGAGTTCGATTCTTACGATTGGGAGGGACCGCGCAAGCGCCCGCGGTTGTCAGAGCCCACATCGACAGAGAACGATATCGACGTCGAGGCATTGTACGAGTGGGAGAAGCAGCGCGCTGATCGCGCGGTTGCGCAAATCGAGTTCCTCCAGGCTGAGTGCCAGCTCAACATGTGCGCTGCCGCCAAGAAGCATCGCCAAAAGTCTTCTTCGAACCGCTCGAGTCAGCGCAAGCGGCCCAGCATGCTTATTTCGGACGCCGGAGATTCCATGATCCTTAGGGAGGGTCGCCAGCCTTCGTGCGAGCCGGGAGCTTCTGCTGATCCGACCCCTCGCCAGTCCAAGACCGAAAGGCTGAAGGGAGCCAGGCCGCGTTGCAGTAACATCTACATTCCCGCCGACAGCACCAACCGGACCCTTTCTCAGACAGAGGCTAGCGCCATGGCAGCCATCCCTCCCTCACCCGTTGACCCCGTGCCGACTGGCAGCCTCCCGCCCGTTACCCCAACCGAGAGCGACCCTCACTACCGGCGCACGCCCTCTGTCGAACCTCCTGACTTCGCTGTGCCACCGAAGGATCGCACCTCCCTCATGTCGCTACTCGATGCACCCGTTCGTCAGGATCCCGAGCCCGTGTTTAACATCCCCACCATGCCCGCCGCCGTGGTGGAGGCGCGCCAAGGCCAGGAGACAGCGTCGTCCGTTTCCCGCCTTCCCCAGTCGCTTACTGCCGCCGACGACGAGGACGTTACTCCCATGCACCCGCCGCGTTGCAGCTCTGCTGCGTCCTTTGCCACCAACCACACCGACCCGGAGGCTGATGGTCTCTCCTCCGCCTCCATCCGTATCCCATACCCGCGTCCGCACACGACAGCTTCCTTCTACCCGTCAACAGCTGACACAGCGTCTGCCTCGTCCCGCTCCTCGAGTTCGACGACAACCACGGCCACTGTGGCATCATCAGCGACGACCCTGAGCGGTAGCACTACTATCAAAACCACCACCACAAAAGTTCCCCTCAAAGACGAGCCCCAGGACGGCCCAACACTCGCCCAGCGCCTCCTGAAGATGCAGCGCACTCCATCACGTCCCACATCCCGCATCTCGGGCGACAGCAACGAAGACGGCGCTAGTGAGGTGATCGACCTCGATAAACCCACCTTTGATCCCAACAACCCAGCCATGACCCCAACAATCTCCCGCGAGGAGATGCTCGAGCGCATTAGGGAGCGCCGTGTTCGGGCCAAGAGCGTCGCTGCCCCTGCGGGGACGAGGACTGGGTCTTCTTCTTCTACGACGACAACGACGAATACCAGCGGCAGGACATCCGCCGCCAGCAATCACGGTCACCATGACTTGAAGAGGAAAGTTTCCGGCGGATCGGCCACCTCGGGAACGACTGCCTCGGAGCTCAGGAGGAAGGCTAGCCAGGGGGATCTGGCGCGCGGACGGGACCGGGAGGCGCGCGGTACCTCGGCGACGACCAGGGGCGTTTCCACTGCCCGGCCTGGCGCGGCTGCCGCTGGGGCTGCCGCGAGGAGGGTCAGGACTTAGACGGGGGCTGAACCTCCTCTTCCTCCGCATCCGTTGCGTCCGGTGACCAAGAGGTGTGGGTGTATTGATTGATTGAATGGTTCAGAGATGGGTTGGATAGGTCCCTACCGACCTAGGTACCTTGGTTGATGAATGAGGGATGGGGGACGGATGGACAGCATGGGGTCGCAGTGTCGAATCGTGATGAAAGTGGATACCCAGGGTTTGATACGCTTTGTTTGGGTTTTCTGTGGACGCCACCGAGTGGGAGTTGTGCACGTCATTCGTTCAGGTCGGGTGTTGAGACCCTTTTTTCCTTTAGTATACCGATTTCATCTTTTGGGAGGCCGGCAGCATCGGGATGGATGGCATACTGGCGTTCCGGGATGGATGGGTGGTGGCATTGTCATTTTCTTTGCACGTCACGGCGCTGTTGGTTCGGTCATGGGGAAAAGGGGTATACCTCATGCATTTGGTTCGGGGTTGGTTCGTTGGTAGTGTACGATCGTTCGTGTTTGGTTTCCCATGTTTGATACTTCGTATAATATACCACTGGCATGAGTCAACAGCGAATAATGGTGTTTCATTCCTCAATGTTCCAGGTTCGCGGCCGTGTAGAACAACCTGGAGTTGCTGGCGTATTCAACGTAGGATCTCGTCCACCATACGAGGACACCATCTCCTGTCCTACACGTCATACTTTCTCATTATTTCTATTCTTCCTTTCTTTTCTTATTTTCATTATTTTCTTATTTTCATTCTTTTCTTACTTTCATTCTTTTCTTACTCTCTTTCTTATTCCCTTTTTATTCTTCTATCTGAACATTCCTACATGCCGAAGAGAAGTCGGGCACACCGTCTGGTTGCTGTTCTCTATGGCGTCCACTCTGCAATGCCCAGCACTTCCGTACGCGGGTACACAACGGCAACCGCCAGACCCCGTTCACCAACAAACAGAGCGCGATTAGTTCAGTGGTTCAGAATGTCTGCTTCCCATCGTTCCTTCCCTAGGAAGGCAATATCTTGGAATAGCAGATGACCCGGGTTCGAATCCCGGATCGCGCACATCGTTCTGTTTTTTGCCATTTTTGCGCTGTTGTTGTCAACATCTCCAGCTTTCTCCCACTTGTTTCGTCGTTGGGGACAGTGGCTTAGCGTTGTTGCTGGCCGAAGTGATGTGGCCCGAGCTCCCCGTTGAAGTGCACGAGCCACAGTTCCAGCCACCAGTGCGGCAAGACGACGGCGAGGCCATCAAGCACAAGAGAAATAAATGAAAAACAAGAGAGAAATGTAGAAAGAGGGAAAAGAGTAAAAAAGAGAAAAAAGAGAGAAGAGAAAAGGAAAAAGAAAGAAAGTAATGAAAGAAAAAAGACTGCCAGAGCTAGATCCTTGACAGCGGACGGTGCTTACTGAGCCTCGATTGCGACGACCCGCGGCGTCCTGAGCCACGGACGGACAAGGCCCAGCAATTGAACCTTCGATCCCGGATCAGGGGTGTATCTCCCAACGGCATGTCCTCCAATTGCCGAGACTCATCCGCAATGTCTGCTCTTGTCCCTGCCTCATGTTGAAGTCGTCCCTACTTACATCCTTAGCAACAAAGCACTCTTGAACTTATAATCATGGCTACAAACGCGGGCTCTTCGCAAGCGCCATCAACAGGAGCCCAAACATCTCAGGACGAGCTCGCCGATCAATTGGATTCAATCCTAGTCTCCGCCAAACACATACCCAACATTCTTCCACATGAGCGCGTGTTCCCAATCCAAGTTGGCACTGAGCTGTTTAAGCTGTCCGGAGCCTCACTCTCGTCTGATGGTGTGTTCTGTCCGCCATACCAAGACCTCACACCTTATACCCTCCGCAGTCACCGTTATTCATCAAAATATGGAGAGTACCGAGTTGACACATGGCAGCGCCCTCATATTTTTCGCAATATTTTCTATGTCAGATCAAGCGCGCAGAAGAGGTGGGCGAGGACCCCGGGTCCGCCATCCGCACTCTCTACATCGACCGCGATCCGGGCACATTCCGGGACATCTCGCTGCACCTCCAGGGCTACCATGTACAGCCCCGAGATTCGACGCACTTTGTGCGCCTGTTTGCTGATGCTCAATTCTACCATCGTGAGTGCCAACCTGATGTATGGCTTACAAAACTTAACCGAGAGGCCTATGCTAACCGGCCTACTCAGTTCCCAAGCTGATGTCTCAGCTTTACGAGGAGTCCATCTGCACAACGGTCGGAGGGGTTCAGTTCCGCATTCCACGAAACCTCTTCTCCGGCCCGGGCAACTCTCCCAACTTCTTCACTCTCGGCTACGCCGCCTTCTTCTCTTCCCCGGGTGACCTGTTTCCAGGCCTGGAACGGGAAGGTCTCCTCCGTCCCCCCTCTATTGTCCCGCCCGCGGTGGACGGCCGCAGCCCGGACATCTTCGCCGAGCTCCTCCACCTCCTGCGCGGCTACGACGTGCACATCCGTGACGAGGAACACCGCGCCGCCCTCCTGCGAGACTGCCGGTACTTCAATTTCAAAGGCCTCGAACAACGCCTCATCCCACACGCGATCAGCTTCAACATGGCGCGCGCAAAGCACGAAATCGTCTTGCGGATCCGCGACCTGCTCAAGAGCGGCATTTCTGTCGCTCCTGAGCCAACGCCCACTGATCCGCTTGCTGGCTGGGTTCAGTATGCCCGCCCGTATGTGGATACGGAACGGAGTTACGAGTTGATTGTGGAGATTGGCGACGAGGCGACCAGGTTGAGGTTCGATTCCGAGCCGGTGGCGGGCTGGTCAGGGAATGGGGTGCTGGCGGCGAGGGCGGAGTTTTTCGGTGATACTAGGAGGAGGATCACCAAGTTGTTCGAGGTAGTGGCGGGCAAGTTGAGTTTACCCACGCCCCAACAACAACAGCAGCCGAAAGCGATGCTACAAGCGCAAGGAAGGTTGGCGGGACCTGGAGTCAGCGGTAGCGGCGGGCCTGGAAGCACAGCTCTTAGCGAGGAGCTGGTGAAGGTGGTTCTCGATTCAGAGACGAGCGTGGTGCTGGACGGAAAACCGTGGTCGTGGACAGCGTCATCACCCGTACCCGAGGACGATTTGTCGGCGCCATGGTTGGTGCCGGACTCTTACGCGTCGAGGAAGAGACGGCGGGTGGATGACGCCGCGGGCCCGGAAGAGTGGATCGTGAAGACCGGGCAGTGGAGGATCAGGATCCAAGGAACGAGGAATGGTAAGGCGGCCGTCGAGTGTTGTCTTGTTGCCGTGAAGTTGGATGCATTTGGGTCGCAGAGGGCCAGGAATGCCCAACGGCCGTTCTTGAGTGGTTGACATTGGACGGTTGTCGTGGAACCTGGAGTTGATGAGGCTGAGGATGACCAATACTGTACCCAGAATAAACCTGACTTACAGAGGACAGTATGGTCATACTGGTTTGTCATCGCCGAGGTTGTTGGCCCCTTGTTTTTCCCTATGTTCATGGCCGTACCAATGAATGGGCTGTTTTGTTCTCGCCGGGTGGGCGCGAAGAGTATATCTCGCAAACTCTCAAACCTGCTTACTCCCCGAGGAACTGTTTCTCTATATGTTTTATTCTCTCTCTCTCTCTTTCTCTCTCTCACTCTCTCACTATGGTACATAACTATCATAACTATCGTCCCCGGGTTGATGACTGGTATGACTCCCGATGTACTTTAGAGTGGTTTGATGGGGTGACCGTCGCTTCTGATCCCCATCAGACCATACTGTGTAGATCCAGTCAGGGACAAGTCATAACCCCTATTCCCTCGACTGGGTTATCTCTTTGCCGAAACCAGGGTTCCATCGGCCGGACAAAGCAAAACGCATGATCGAAGCATTTCCAACACAAGCTGGCTCGTTCAGAGATTCGTTTTGTTACGGGTTCCGAGATTGAAATCAGCTTCATCTGAAGAATCAGGAGAAGCAACAAGTGAAAGTGAACCTGGAAATCCAGGCCGCTGGATCATCAACACCTGTTTCCAAACGCGGTTCTCGGGTGGATCCCGGAAGCCGGCCCCCAGACCCACTCGACGCGTTGCCGGCAACACGACTGGTCGAAATAAGGGAGTGGGGACCGCGCGCTTGCCTAATTAGGTAACGCCACTGTCAACAATCCAATTTCCCCACCGTCTCCAATGGCGGGCAGTCCCAGGCCGCCAGGCCCAAAGAAAGTCGAGTCGGGCTCCTGTTGAAGCTTTCTTCAATTTTGCACCTCCTCCCTCCAACAAGTCGGCCATCCAACAGCAGGTCACTGTCCCTGTGCTTCCAGAGTCTCATCTTTTCATCAGCATACACGACTCCGCGACATTCATAAAAATGCGTGAGATTATCAGCTTGAACGGTACGTTGCACCCATTCCATCCTTTTTTTTCTTCTGAGGGGCGGGTCCTGGAGTAGCGCGCTCTGCCTCACCGCATCTCGGTATCTCGCGATGTTGGAGACGCTGGAGATGGTGTTGCAGAGCTGCCAACCCACCAGGCCGTCCTGTTCTTTCGCGGCATTTTAGAACCATACTGACAGTCTCAATTAACAGTCGGCCAGGCCGGTTGCCAGATTGCCAACTCGTGCTGGGAGGTATGCTTGTGATGCGACCGCGTTTTTCCCCCTCCAAAAACACACCGCTCGATTGCCCAACTGCCGACCGGAGCTCGTCACAATGGGCCACAACCTGGAATCGATGCTGACATGAACACCACAGCTTTACTGCCTTGAGCATGGCATCCAGGTACGTTGCTTGGAGCAGATCGTCCCCCTTTACGACCGGCGTCACTGACATTCCAACAGCCCGATGGCTACCTCACCGAGGAGCGCAAGAGCATGGAGCCGGACCATGGGTTCAGCACCTTCTTCTCTGAGACGGGTACGTAGGAGACGCATCTGCGTTGTGGCCATGTCTTGCTGACAGATGTGACCCGGACAGGCAACGGCAAGTACGTCCCTCGGACTATCTACTGCGATCTCGAGCCCAATGTCGTCGACGAGGTCCGCACCGGCCCGTACCGCGGCCTGTTCCATCCCGAGCACATGATTACGGGCAAGGAGGACGCGTCGAACAACTATGCTCGTGGTCACTACACGGTCGGCAAGGAGTTGATCGATCAGGTCCTCGACAAGGTGCGCCGCGTCGCCGACAACTGCAGCGGCCTCCAGGGCTTCCTCGTCTTCCACTCGTTTGGTGGCGGCACTGGTTCGGGCTTCGGCGCCCTGCTCATGGAGCGCCTCTCGGTCGACTATGGCAAGAAGAGCAAGCTTGAGTTCTGCGTCTACCCGGCGCCTCAGACCGCCACCTCGGTCGTCGAGCCTTACAACTCCATCCTTACCACCCACACCACCCTTGAGCACGCTGACTGCTCCTTCATGGTGGACAACGAGGCCATCTATGACATTTGCCGCCGCAACCTCGGCCTGGAGCGCCCCAACTACGAGAACCTCAACCGCCTGATTGCTCAGGGTAGGTCATGTCATCTGTCGCACTACACTACCTCCAGACTTCATGTCTAACAGTTGATTTTAGTCGTCTCGTCCATCACGGCGTCGCTCCGCTTCGATGGTTCGCTGAACGTCGACCTTAACGAATTCCAGACCAACCTGGTGCCGTACCCGCGCATCCACTTCCCGCTTGTCGCCTATGCCCCCGTCATCTCGGCGGCCAAGGCGGCGCACGAGGCCAACTCGGTTCAGGAGATGACCATGTCGTGCTTCGAGCCGAACAACCAGATGGTCAAGTGCGACCCCCGTCACGGCAAGTATATGGCCACCTGCCTGCTGTACCGTGGCGACGTCGTCCCCAACGACGCCCACGCTGCCGTCGCCACTCTCAAGACCAAGCGCACCATCCAGTTCGTCGACTGGTGCCCGACTGGCTTCAAGCTCGGTATCTGCTACCAGCCTCCTCACCAGGTGCCGAACGGCGACCTGGCCAAGGTCAACCGTGCCGTGTATGTTCCCTATGCCCATGCTCTTGCTAGTATCTGTCGTGTTCAAACCCGTGCTAATATCCCTCTGCAGCTGCATGCTTTCCAACACCACTGCCATCGCCGAGGCCTGGTCTGCTCTGTCGTCCAAGTTCGATCTCATGTACTCGAAGCGTGCCTTCGTCCACTGGTACGTCGGCGAGGGTATGGAGGAAGGCGAGTTCTCGGAGGCCCGCGAGGATCTCGCGGCCTTGGAGCGCGACTACGAGGAGGTTGCTGCCGACTCGATGGAAGGCGAGGAGGGCGAGGGCGAGTACTAAGTCGTGGGCGAGTGGCTGTGTTTCCGTTTGGCTTGGTCATGACTTCGCCGGTCCGGCCGCTGACGATATGGCATTCTTGGCAATCACGCGGTGTGATCTTGTTTGTTAGATGACTGTGTAGTCTTTTTTAATACCGAGTAAGGAACCGGCGATCGCTTGCTGGCGTTGCGGGCGTTTAACCCGCCGACTGGCATCTATTGGCCGGCTGTTCTTCTCTGTCCACCTCTTGTAATCCTGGATCCCTCAACGAGCTCCCTCACTTGGCTACCTGAGAGTGAGCTAGTCACGGCTTGTCTAGAATCACTGAACCAAGCTGCTGCCATGATGGTTGGAGTCGGGCTGCGTCATGGCTGCATTCACCGTTGGCTGCAGCCCTGCGTCTTCTGTGCAACGACCCTGGTTGGACTGGTGGGACCCAATAGATGGTCCTGGTGTGCCAAGCGGGGCCTGACGAACCCACCGCGGACTTTGCCGGGCGCTGTTTGGCTGCGTTATGGGGGGAGCGCCGTCGCCCAAGGGAAGCCGGGGGTCGCTGTGGTTGCTGGACAGAAGCAGCTCTGGGCAGCGGCAGCAAACCCCAGCCTCGCGCTTCGTCCTCCCGTCGTCTGTTGGCTCGAGTTGCTTCCTCTCACCAACCAACGAATCACACCCCCACCTCCTCTCTTCAACAGCTTCCTAGCAATCCGGCTGGATGCGATCTGCTTCAATTTCCTGCCCATTATTTAGCTGCAGGAATGATTTAATTCCCTTGGAAAGAATCACCTGTACTCGGACAACTTCCTGATATCCCGAACCTCGCGTCTCCCGCCGATTACTCGACGACAAACAACATCACAAACCAGCGCGCGGACTGAACCCATCACAACCTAACCACCATGGTTACCGAGGGGTCCATTGAGCCGGGTACGTGACCTATAGTCCTCTCTAGAGGCGTCCCCCAAAGCTTCCTGTGCTCAGCGCCAGCTTCGCGACAAATGCCCGAGTGGACCGCGGCTAACACTGACCGCACTCAGGGGCACCAAATCTTAACCTCACCCCAGAGGAAAAGAGGGTATACGGCCAGCTTTTCCGCCAGGCCGACAGCGATAATGTCGGTGTCGTGACCGGTGAAGTGGCCGTCAAGTTCTTCGAGAAGACAAAGTTGAGCTCGCAAGTTCTGGGAGAGGTGCGCCAACCCCCTCTTCACAGCCCAGCTCGTGCAACATCAACAACATGACGCCGACATTCCCGGGATCGAGTGGACAATGCTGACAAGACAACCATTACGCAGATTTGGCAGATTGCGGACCAAGAAAACCGGGGATTCCTCACACCATCCGGCTTCGGCGTCGTCCTCCGCCTCATTGGCCATGCTCAGGCGGGTCGCGATCCAGTTCCCGAGCTGGCCTTCCAGCCTGGCCCGTTGCCCAAGTTCGAGGGCATTAACATCACTCCCGCCCCTGCGCCGGCGGCGGCGGCGGCGGCGGCGGGCCCCGCGTTGCAGCCCCAGACCACTGGCCCCTTGGCCCCCATTCGCATCCCGCCGCTGACCCCGGAAAAGGTGGCCCAGTATGCCGGCCTGTTTGAGCGCCAGAACTTGGTAAACAACATGCTCCCTGGCGAGGCTGCGAAGCAGATCTTTGAGAAGTCGGGTCTGCCGAACGATGTGCTCGGCCGCATCTGGATGCTTGCCGATACGGAGCAGCGCGGTGCCCTGGTGCTGACCGAATTCGTCATCGCCATGCACCTCCTCACCTCCATCAAGACCGGTGCTCTGCGCGCCTTGCCAAGCATCCTCCCCGCCGCCCTGTACGAGGCTGCTACACGCCGCGCCCCCGTTGGTGCCAGTGTTCAGCGTCAACAATCCCCCGTTGCTGCCGTTCCTCCCGTCCCTCCCGTCCCACCCCTTCCCCAGTCCATCCCTGCCATCCCGAGGCAGCTCTCTGGACAGGCCCCTCTGCAACAAATGCGTACCGGTAGCCCGCTGGCCCCTGCGCCTGTCGCCGCTCAAACGACGGGGGACTGGCTGATTACTCCAGCAGACAAGGCCCGCTTCGATCAACTGTTTGACGATCTCGACAAGGGAAAGAAGGGCTTCATCACGGGCGAAGAGGCGGTGCCCTTCTTCAGCCAGTCGAATTTGTCCGAAGAGATCCTGGCTCAGATCTGGGACCTGGCCGATATTCGTTCAGAAGGGCGCCTCAACAGGGACGAGTTCGCCATCGCTATGTACCTGATTCGCCAGCAGCGCACGAAGCGTGAGCCGTTACCTGCCACGCTTCCGCCCGCGCTCATGCCGCCGAGCATGCGTCCACGCCCGCCTGCCGTCGCCTCCGCCTTTGACACGCCTCCTCGGCCGCAACCGCCGCAACCTAAGCCCTCGGCTTTGGACGACCTCTTTGGACTGGATGATGTTTCCTCCGCGCCGACCCCCGCGCCAGCCCCGGCGCAGGTGCCCTTGGCCACGGGTGGGTCAACCGGCGGAGATCCCTTCGCCACGAGCGCAAGCCCTGTGCCAGCGTCGCCCCCGAGGATGTCTCCGGGTGCGACCACCACATTTAAACCCTTTGTGCCGTCGTCGTCTTTTGGTCGCAGCCTGCAATCCCAGAACACTGGCGCATCAAGTTCATCCGCACCAGCGAAACCCATTGGGGCTGAGGATGATCTCCTTGGCGACGCCGACCCTGAGATTAGCAAGAAGCTGACCAACGAGACGACTGAGCTTGCAAATCTCTCTAATCAGATCAGCTCTCTCACTAAGCAAGTGACCGATGTGCAACAGCAGCGGGAGTCGACACAAAATGAGTTGAGCCAATCCAGTGCACAGAAGAAGGCTTTCGAGCAGCGCCTCGCCCAACTTCGCGCTATGTACGAGAAGGAGGCCCAGGACGTGCGCGCCCTCGAAACACAACTTGCCACCTCCAAAGCCGAGACCAAGAAGTTGCAGGCCGAGTATGCCATGGTCGATGCAAGCTATCAGGAGCTCCAGAATCAGCATCGCCAGATCCTGACCGCTCTGCAGGCGGATCAGCAAGAGAATGCGAGCCTTAAGGAGAAGATTCGGATCGTCAACGCCGAGATCGCCCAGCTCAAGCCCCAGATTGAGAAGCTCAAGTCCGAGGCTCGCCAGCAGAAGGGCCTTGTTGCTATCAACAAGAAGCAGCTGGCCACGAACGAGGCGGAGCGCGACAAGCTTAAGAACGAGGTCGAGGATCTCACCCGTAGCCACGAGGAACTGGCGCGACAGATCGGCGCCAGCAATTCCCCGCCACCCCAGGTTGCCAGCCCGGCGCTTTCATCCTCAAGTGCTAATAACCCCTTCTTCAGACGTACTGGCAGCGCTGATATCGGGCCGACGACCTTCTCAGCACCCATTCGGTCATTCACTGACAAGACGTTCGATGACGTGTTCGGGCCCGGTCCTGCCCCCGTCAGCACACCGCCTCCTCCAGCCGCTGCCGCCGTGTTCAGGCAGAACACGGGAGCTTCTTCGGGCAGCGCCGGTTCCTTCGCCACCCCGGCCTCCGCCAGCCCGAACGCCAGTCGCCAGCCTACGGCCGTCTCCTCTGAACCGTCCGCGCTTGCTGAGGCTGGCCGCGCCAACTCCTCTGGCTTCTCGCCGTTTGGCAGTGCTGCTGAGGCACTGAGTGCGTCGCGGCAGGCCTCGCCGCCGCTGGCCCGCACCGAGCCTGGCCAGCAGGAGACGGCTTCCACCCTGGAGTCCGCGCCTA
This sequence comes from Mycothermus thermophilus, assembly GCF_041956435.1. Classification (NCBI taxonomy): domain Eukaryota; kingdom Fungi; phylum Ascomycota; class Sordariomycetes; order Sordariales; family Chaetomiaceae; genus Mycothermus; species Mycothermus thermophilus. The sequence continues at coordinate 2,811,157 of NW_027191432.1, read as the reverse complement.
CTGGGCAGGGCCTTGCTTCTGGATCGGGATCGGGATCAGGATCGGATGCCCGCGCTGCTTCCCCAGCGTCTGCTGCCGATAGTGGCAGCCGACCTGCTTTCGGATCCATCGCTAAGGAGTCCGCCGTGGATCCCTTCGCGGTTGATCAAGATAGCAAGGCCAAAGAAGATTTCGAGTCGGCGTTCGCGAGCTTTAAGCAGGCGCGTGCGGCAGAAGCGGCGTCAGGCAACGGTAGCAATTCTACTGATGTTGCTAAGGCGTTTGCAAACTTCAACACCGAGTTCCCGCCCATCACAGAGCTGGACCGCCCTGATGAAGACTCGGAGAGCGACCGCGGCGGTTTCGACGACGACTTTGCCCCGGCATCACCGCCGCCGCAGCAACAGCAGCAAACGACCAAGCCTGCTGAGTCGTCCAGGTCGGCATCGCCGGTTGCGGTCACAAAGACGTCGACCCCCTCGCCTGTCCTAGCCAAGAGCTCTCCTGCTGGGTCATCTTCTCCTCCTGCCCCTCCCACGATGACTGCTGCCGAGCCGGCTACGAGGTACGCGTGAGTCACGAGTCCTGGTCCGGGCGGCTGATTGTTTCTTCATGTATTATCGATTTGATGTACCCCCACCGCCGCGTTTGGTTTTGATGAATGATGATGATGATGGAAAGAGAAAAGCATGGAAAAGTTAACACACCATTTTCTTGTTTCGTAGCGCTGTCCCGACCACCTCGTCCTCGTCCGCAAACCTCGCCAACCTTAGCAGCTCCCACGTCGACGACATTTTTGGTTCCTCCTCGGGCTTGCAGGCTTCTACCACCACGACGTCGACGAGCCGTCCGGCCACGGCAACTGCTCCCGCTACTACCACGACCGCCTCCAAGGCCCCCTTCGACGACCTCGACGACGAATTTGAAGGCCTCGAAGACGCGCGCGAGGGTTCCGCCGATGATGATTTTGCCACCATCTCCCGCTCGGGTTTCGACGACTTTAACCCTGTCTTTGACAGCTCCCCGCCGCCGAGCCAGCCCAAGCCTGTTGTTGAGCCAGCCTCTTCTGCTACCACCGTCACCACGATTGGCGGAGGCGCGCCTCTGTTTGGCGCTGAGGCGAACTTCGATTTTGGCTCGACGGCTGGAAACAACACGGGCGCTAATGAGGGAACTACCACGACGAGCAAACCGGCTGATTCTCACGACTGGGATGCGCTTTTCGCCGGCCTGGATAACGCTGTTACGCCGACCCCGTCCGCGTCGGCACAGACCCTTGCCACGACCGCGCAAGGCCAGGATGACAGCAAGGAAGGGGCCAAGCTTTCCGGCGAGAACAAGACGGAAGAGGCCACCGGCGGTCACTCGAACACGGACGATGCGGTTGCGACTCTCGTTAAGATGGGATATTCGAGACTTGCTGCGGTGACGGCGCTCGAAGCGAGCGGTAATAATCTGGAAAGGGTAATTGGTTCTTGATTCCCCCCACCTTTTCTCTCCTTTTCCCCTTTCCCCGTTGGATTTGTTCCTAGTTATCAGGGGTAGTTAGCTGGGCGGATTTGTCTGGACCACCTAACCCCCCTTTTTTTCCCCTGCTTGCTTGCTTTGCAGTCAAATTCGCGTCGATATTGTCCAGGCGTGGAAAGCAAATCATTCGAGAGAACATGGAAGAGACGAATGGAAAGGCTGACGGATCTCCTTTTTGTGTCTATAGGCAGCCAACTACCTTGCCAACCAGTCCTAGGTATGGCCCTTGATGCTTCTGGCGCGGTGGGGGAGGCTGGTCGGAGGATGGAGAGGCAGACAGGAAGACGGGGAGGTTGGCCATAAGGTCTCCCTGATGGCATTGGGGTGGGATAGGGGTGGGGATGCGGTCGAAGAGGGTAAAGGGTTCGTGGGTTGTGTCTGTGTTGTATTGCGTGGTGTTGGATGCAGGAAGCGGTAATACCTTGTCATTCTCTTGTATTCTCCTTTGTTGCTACGTTGAAAATCCTTTGACTTCCTTCTCCTTGGCCAGGTATCGGCCTTGCTGATGCTTGATGGGGGCACCTTTTCTGTCTTTCATCCCCTTTCATCCCGGCATGTCTGAATAGTACCGTCATTACCTAATTACGGTGTAATGTTACCACCACGTAACATGTACCTGACTTACTTTGCCCCGCGGTGGCGGCGCTTTACCCCTCCAACTTTTTTTCAACTTCGGCATGTGCTTTGTAGTCCAGCAACAAAACGTCACAGACTCACCATTACTCCTTGGGAGCTCGAGACACTGTTTTGCCGAACATTATCCAAACGATAAAGCGGTAATAACACAACATGACGGACGACGGGATCGCCATCTACGATGAGGTCGAGATCGAGGACATGACCTACGACGAGACGCTCCAGATCTTCCACTACCCGTGCCCCTGTGGCGATCGCTTCGAAATTGCCATCCAAGACCTGCAGGACGGTGAGGATATCGCTGTGTGTCCGAGCTGCAGCCTCATGATTCGCGTCATCTTTGATGTGGTGGGTTTCCTTCCACCTCGGTGTCTTGAGAGTGTGTAAGGACAAAGGCTGAACTGCTTCCAGGATAATCTACCCAAACCACCGAAGCCGGCGTCCGAAGCGGCGACCGTTGCTGCATAGACGGTTCAGCAACAGAGTGCGGATGGATAATCGACCGTACGATGGCTGCGCTGGCAATGCGAAGAGCGCAAGCCGGCCTAAGTCCTTCGTCATACTCACGACACGACGGTGGCCTTCTCAGAGAGCCGTCCAGCCACGACGACAAGCGAAGATGGATACCACACCTTCCATTCAGGCATAGGGCCGATACTGGCCAGATACTACCGATTTACACTACACCTCCTCAACGTCCATACATACAGTTATGCGCCCGCCTCCCGATGATTGCGTCCTCCATCAGAAACCATTATCACCGATCCGGCGGCGAGCAAACGAAACGCAACACGAAGGCTCTGTCCAAACTGTGCCTACAAACTAAATAACTCTTCACCCTTGCCAAACTAGGGAATGAGGAGTGGAAATTAGAGACACCAGTTCCATCCTCAGAGCATCACGAGTCCGATCGCGCCAGCGACAAGCAGTCCGATAAGTGGTGCTTGCACGTCGTACGCGGTTGGGCCTGCACCGGGGACAGGCAGGCTGGTGGTCGGCACACCTGCGAAGTGGCGGGTTAGTGGGTTGTAAGGTTGGGTTGTTGAAAGTATACTGGTCTCGAGGGAAAGATGAATTTGAAGAGGAAAAAGTTGGAGGATTGTCTGGGCTGATTGAGGCACTGCCTACCAATCAACCTGTGGGAAAGTCAAGGAAATATGGAAAAGAAATGTATGGTGGGAGGTGCCAGAGACACCGAGCTGTGTTCTTAGAGCAGACGCAGCCATTCTTAATGCAAAGAGAGGAGTTGCAAGGCACAAATAAAGTTCAAATAAACAAAAATCAAGAAACCGTTCATCACCCACCTGTCACCGTTCCCGTCCTAGTAATTAGCGTTCCCGGCAATGTCTCGACTGACGTGGTGACAGTGAAGGTTCTGGTAGCCGTCACCGACTCCGTCTCCGTCCCCGTAGGGCCAACGATGCCAGTCCCCGTCCTGGTGCCGGTCGGAGTCCCTGTAGGCGTACCAGTTGGGGTCCCAGTCGGTGTGCCTGTAGGGCTGCCGGTAGGGCTGCCAGTACGCGTACCGGTACCGGTGGTGGGTGTGAAAGTGGTTGTGTCCGTGTCGGTGGTGGCGGTGGTCTCAGTGACGGTGGTTTCGGCAACAGTGGTAGTGTCCGTAGCAGCCTGCCTCTTTGTGAGTCTACAGGTGCCGGGGCCGCCAGTGCCGGGGCCTGTGCCGGTGCAGGAACCGGTCCGGGCCTGGAGAAGTGCCGGGGGCTTGGTGCTCGCCGAGGGAGAGTCCGTGTTGTCTAGGTCTGTGGTAGTGATGTCGATGTCGGTGCTGTCGATTTGGCGGCGCCGGTCAGGGGTATAGGTATACTGGCGCCGGGCCTGCCAAGTGGTGTCCTGGGCGGCGGTGAGGGCGAGAGCTTGTAGGAGGAGGACCGTAAGGAGTTTCATCTCGAGATGGAATAATACTACGTATGTCCTCGGGGTGGTGTTGAGTTATAAGAGGGAGGTTAGATAGAATATGAGCCCAACTCTTTCGTTCAAAAGCTTGACGAGAGAACTTAAAACTCAGGGAATAATACTACGACCTAAGGATAGGGTGAGGAGGAGAGGCGATGTCTAATCTGGGAGGCGAATGCTTGCGTACTCCCCCAGGTGGTCTCGATGGGCCTCTTTGGGTCATGTTCTGACAACGACGTCACTTGTGTGAAGCATCTGAGTAGGTAGGTACCTCGAAGCCTCGCTTTTGTTCAGTTAGAGGTACATGACAGAGTCCCGTGTTGGAAAACTACATGTTGCTGAGCACCACATTACCAATGGATAGCAAGTCAACTAGAGGAACCTGAGGTTCAGGTAGGCTAAGTGGACGCAGAAACAGACCTGTATCTACCATGGGCAGGTTCAAGTACAAAGTACGTTTGCCAGGCCGTGGTATCCTGGAGCTATACTGTCTACACACCCATGAGTCAAACATGTGAGCGAAGCACCGACATTGACCAGCTGAGAAGATACGCCACAGTCAGCTATACTTGGAGTCTGAGCCCCCTTCTCCCCTGCGCCTATCCTTGAACTGGACGACAGACAACTTCAGACGAAAGCGGAGAGATTGACGGAGATGTGTCCTCTAGGCATTGCTGTGCTTGTGTAGATAATCGCTCACGAACATGGGGGGGAACTCGATGCCTCTCAAGTTGATTAAGAAGGTCAACCTCTAGGATCAGAACAGAGTTTCTTGTTTTGAGAAGTGCCCATCCATCTGACAACCAAACACACATATTCGAACGGCACCCGGCATAACTTTCTCCCCATCCATAACCCCCTTTTTTTTTTGCTCTAGTAACCATACAAACCGGGAAAACAACTAACACCACATACGCACCCGATCACCTAGACGCCTCAAATCCTGGCTGGCCCCTTATTTACCTAATCAACTAACCACCTACGCAGCAGCGGCGACATTCTCGAAGAAGAAGCTTGGCTGGCCCGGCAGCGCCGACTCCGCCACGGGAGCCTTAACCTCGATTTCCGCCCCGCCATTCGTAAGGTCACGGCCGACCTTGCTGCCCTCCGTAACAGCAACGATTTGGACCGACTCAAGGCCGGCGGTGCGCTTCAGGCCGGGAACCATGGCCTTGAAAGACTTGTGTTAGCAAATTCAAATCCCAATCATGATCTCAACAGCCGATACAACTGAAACAGGGAACACTTACCAGAAGAGTCTTCTTCTCGTCAAACGCCAGCTTCCTGTCGAGCACGTCCTTCGCTGGCTCGCCATCCCTCAGACGCTTCTTGAGGGCTTGCACAAACGGCATGGCCTTCTTCATCTCGCCCAGCTTGGCGATCCGGCCGTTCAGCTCCTTGTCGTCAATCGTCTGGCGGTTGGCCTCAGCATCCCAAACTTCCTTCAGCAGCTCAATATACTTGGCCTGCCAGGCGGGGAACGACTCCGTTACGAAGACGGTCAGTTTCTTGGGCTTCTTAGGGTCGAAGTCGCTTTGCTTCCCCTTGGCCATCTTTTTGAGCTGCGCAGCCTCGGCCGAGTTGATGTTGCTCGACGTCTTGATGACGTACTCGCGGGCGGCAGTCAGGGCCGGATCAGCGGCCGGCACCTCGGGCCACTGAGCAAACTGGATAGACTTAGGCTCGCCGAGCACCTCGCGCCAGATGTACTCTGCCCAGTGTGGCGCAATAGGCGTCAGCACCAGCGCCTGCAAGCGCACGTACTTGGTGACGAGGTCCTTGTGCAGCGGAATGCCGGCGGCGTTGCAAGCCTCGCGGTAGACATCGCGGGCGTTGAGGAAGTCGTAGTGCGCAGCCTTGAGAGCCAGCTTGTACGACGTCTCCTGGTAGTGCTTGTGGGCCTCGTGGACCAGAGCGTTCATCTCGTTGTCGAACAGTACATCCTGGAAGTCGTTGAGCGGGCCGGTGCGGAGGTTCGGGTCCTTGATGGTCTCTTCGATCCACTCCTTGTTGTTGTAGAAGCGCAGAATGGTGTTGTCGGCCACATCCTCAACAAAATTGGAATCAGCAATACCGTCACCGGCGTCTGCCAGGGCGACACGGGCCGCATCGGCACCGTACTTCCGGACGACGTCGTCCAGGGTCATGAAGTTGCCTGTCGACTTGCTCATCTTCTCGCCGTTCAGCTGCAGATGGCCGTTTGCACGGACCGAGCGCGGCCAGTACTCGCGAGGGAAGAGGGCAATGTGGTTGTACAGCCAGAAGGTCAGATGGTTGGGAATGAGATCCTTGCCGCTGACACGAACATCCAGAGGGTAGAAGTACTCAAAGTCGCGCCTCATGCCCTGCAGGACCTCCTTGGAAATGCCCGACTTGGCGATGAGGTCGTCCGACAGCTCAGTCCGGCAGAAGACGTAGTCCCAAACCTCATCAATCATCTGCTCGGCACCGATGTTGCCCTTGCCCTTCTCCTTTCCGAAGAGATCTGTGTGCAGCCACGGCACAATAGTGTAGTAGGCCATGTAGATGGTAGAATCCGACAGGGACTCCACGAGGAAAGTAGGATCCCAAGGCAGCTTGGAGCCCAGGCCGTAGGTACGGGCGCAGGCCCACTGCCTCAGCCAGTCGAGCACACCCTTGAAGGCATGTTGAGTGTCGGGCGAGTAGCACTCCAGGCCCTTGCCGTCCTTGTTCTCGACGTAGTCAAAAGCGATATGGCGCCAGTTCTCCTCACCGTAGTCAATGTACCATTGATCCAGGAGAGCAACCGTGCACTCATCGCCGGAGCGCGAGACGACCCGGTTCTCGGGCTCCGAGTAGGCAAAGGCTTCACCATTCTTGATCAGCTGCTCACGAACCTTGGGCTTAGCGACTTCGACCTTCTCGCCCTTGAAGTCGCCGACCTTCATGATACCCTGGTAGAAGCCCTCCTTGTACGCCAGCTCCTTTGCCTCCTGGAGCTGCTTGGCGTCTTTGGGCGAGTTAATCTTGAGCTTCTTGACCAGGTAAGGAGCCAGCAGATCCGAGGTTGGAGTCTGGATGATGGGAATGATCTCAAGCTCAGCCCACTCCTTCTTGATGCCGTAAAAGTCCGCCTTCTTGGCGAGTTCGGTCACCATAGCGTAGTCGTCGGGGGAATCGGAAGGCACCGATGTGACGACGCCGGTGCCCTTGGTGGCCAGGACGGTGTCCATGGGCAGGACGCGGACTTGCTGGTGGAAGCTGAGAGGCGCGTGGACCAGAGTACCAATAAGATCAGAGCCCTTGATATCCGCAGCCTTCTCAGGGACGCCGTCCTTCTCGAAGATGCCCTGGTAAGCCATGTTGCGGGCAGCACGTTCGGTGATGACAAAGTACTCGTTCTCACGGGCGCGGAACACGCCGTAGCTCAGGCTCGGGCCGACGAAACAGCACACCTGGCCGTACATGGTCTCAGGACGCAGGGTCGCCGGGCACAAGTAGACCGAAGCACCCTCGGGGAGTTTGCCCTTGAGAGCCTCGGCGGCAGCGGGAGCCCACTCTAGGACCTTGAGCTTCAGGGCAGTGTACTCCTGGGGCAGAACACCCTCACCCTCGCTCCGGTCATGGTCCATGCAAGGCTGGCCGTCCTTGATAGAGTAGATTGTGTAGCGCTTGCCGAACTTGATCTTGTCCAGCTCCTTGAGGCGGTTCATTTGCCAGCGCACGAAGGCGTCGTAATAGGGGTTAGCATCGGTGGTGACGAACTGGCGGCGCCAATCAATGCGAGCACCGAAGTTGGTCAGGTCCTTCTTGCACTCCGGAGGGAAGTACTTCAGCCAGTGCTGGGGGTCGGCGAACTTGTGGATCTCCTCCAGTGGAATGCCGACCGAGTGCAGAATCTGCCACTGGTACTTGGCCTTGACCGTCTTCGCAGCGGCCTTGCCCTTCTTTGCGCTGAACTTGGTCAGGTCCTCCTTGGTGACCTTCTGTGGAACGGGCTCATCGCCGACATCCTCGTCGTTCTCCTCCTTGTAGCGCTCAAAATTCTGACCAAACATCTCAACCTCCTTGACCAGCTTGTCAGCTGAGGCCTTGATGGGCAGACCGGTGCAGTGGTAGCCAAGGGGGAAGAGAGCACGCTTGCCCTGCATCCTGGCGAATCCGGTGTGGAACTCGATCTTGCTAAAGCTGAAAGCGTGGCCGGCATGGAGACGACCGTTCATGTAGGGATAGGCAATGGTGCCGAAGAACTTGGGGAACTTTTGGCGCAGTTCCTCGGGCGAGATGGAGCCCAGGGGGAACTCCTCAATGGAAGGAGCATCGACCTGGAAGACTCCATCCTCTTCCCAGATGCGCTGGTACTTCTTCTCGATCTCGACGAGAGTATCACGCTTCTCGGTGCCCTTGAGCTCTTTTGTCTTGGAGACGGCCAGCTCGGCAATGGCCTTGCTGAGATGTGTGTCGGCCATGGTGAGGTCGGAGGAAGAATACGTTGGCTGTGTCCCTGGCAGTTCCGGTGTTGGGGGTTTCGGAGTCTCTTTCGCTAGAGGTCAGAGATCCAAAGAGAAGAAATCTGACTCAAGGAGTCGCCGGCGACTTTGGTGAGGTTTCCGTATGACGTGTCGAGGGAGAGGGTCGGGTGTGGCTCGACAACGGGACTCAGCCTGGGGTTGGAACTGGTTTGGGAAATTTTGATGTGACTCCTCCGGCATCAGCCCAAAACAATTTGGAACAAAAACACTGCCAAAGAACCAGCACGGGGAGTGAAAATGGAGGGGCAACGCGGGGTCGGTTCCGCCCCGGGGTGATACGCGGAATGGTAAGATACCGTAATGGCGGGGTTGACTTGGCTGGGGGATTGTGGCTGAAACATCCACTAGACAGCGTCAATGTCGATGCCAAGCCTGGCTCAAATTTTCACCAGCCACACCATCATCAGGTTCCGATTCCGTCTGCTCCGCCCGGCTCGGCCCGGCATTTGATGCCAAGCCAGCTCTTCCAACTTCTCATCTCACTTTTACCCATCCACTCAACTCTGTGATCAAGACTCTCAAGTGAGTCAGGATTGGAATATCTACAGTCCACAATGTTCCCTACACTCGCTCGGAGACTCTTTCAGGCCACAAGGCCCCGGCTCAACACGCTTCATTCGACAGCCGAGACAATGGCAGAGGCAGCGGAGACTGCAGCATCAATACCCTCGTCCGACCCGGTGTACAAGTACAAGCTCAAGAAAGTATGGCCGCCCGATATCAAGACCATGACGCCGCAACAACAGCTGCGATTTGAGAAGAAGTACAAACGCCGGGTCAGACTTGCCACGAACCGTCCCCGCTGGGACAAGTTTGTGCGTCTCGCTCAGTTGTTCACCAGTACAGGTGCGACACTCACTTGAGCCCTGTTGAATGCCCCGGCTTCCATTTTCTATGCTAACACCCACGTCCAGGAATCTTGGTGTTTTTTATTGTAGGCATGGATTGGGAGGGCCTTCTTAAGCCCCCGACTACTACTAGGGTGAGTCTTGACTCTTTTTTTTTTGGCAACTCTCCTCCATGGCTGTCTAACCGTTACCATCCAGCCCACCAACGACGTCGTCAGCTTCTTTGGCTACTTTACCCCAGAAACGAGGAAGCTGTCCATCGAGAACAGCAGGCCATCTATCCCCCCGCCCAAGAAGGAGTGATTGTACCCCTTTGACCCTTCCATGTACCTTAGCCTTCATCCTCTTTCCCATGTATCATAGCTGTTTGTTTCCACCATCTGGAGTTTGGCGTTGTTGGATACCCGGCATGAGGTAGGGACACAGCGGTGCGGGTGTGGCCAAGTCGCGTCAGGCCATGATGGCCTTATAATGCAATCATTGGCGCTGCTCTTCGGCCGCCTTTGGACTCAAAAATGCGTCGTCACCGCGAAGGCCATTCCGGCATTGTCGAACAACCCGAGGTCAAGTCCGATGGTCCCATCTTCACCTCCCATGCCACACCATTCCTCCCATTCCTAACCCCGCGCCTATCCCACCCCCTCCTCCTCCCCGACCTTCATTCACCGGCCTCTTAGCAACCGCCCCTTGCGCCCGCACTCCTGCTACGATCCTCTCCAAGTTTGTCTCGATCACCACACCGCCAACAATCATCTCCCCGAGCGTGGCATGCAACACCTCGAAGTTGAAGATCAAATCCAGCTCGCAAACGTTTTCGAACAGTCGATCCAGGGCCTCGACGTACACCTGGATCAAGTCGATCAAAGCCAGCGGGGATTCGGTGGAAGTGGAGATGATGATGAAGTACAGTGTGGCGTAGTTGCGGTAGGTGACGAGCGAAGGAACGTCGTTTTGCTCGTGCGCCGAGGCGGAGGTGTTACTTGTAGAGGATGCGGCGAGGAGAGGGGGGAGGGGCAGGAAGTTGCAGGACCCTGGAGGCCGGTTGGAGACGAGTGTGAAGATCTCGGAGATGAGGCGTTGTTGTATTGATGTGTCCTGTTTGAGAGTGGGATTAGTTAGCAGTTGTCAAGAGAGATATCAGGAGGGGATAAGAACCGACTAGTTGGGTGTAGAACTTGGTGAGCCGTGGCTGGCCCTGGCCGTTAAAGACCAAGAATGCGTTGATCATGGTGACGCTTGATAACCCAAAACCAAACAGAATTGTTCTTCAGCCTTCAGCCTGATGTGGTTGGATGTAGGTACACGTGGTTGTTATGAAATGTTCAGGCTGGAGCCAGGACACGCCCATATGGATTTGGTTCGTGTTCCTGGCAAGAGGTTGATCGCGGGCAGCTGGATGACGTGGGGCAAGCGGCAGGAACAGCCCCGCCTGCCGGAGCTTGCCGCGCCCAGCTGGCCCGTGCACCACTATATTCTCAACTATGATTGGCTGGATTTGGAGCTCTTGGTGCTAACCGGCGTAGCTCATGCTCGGTGGGGCGTTCAAGCCGATCCTCGAGCTTCCCGGCCTTTTCGCATCGGCTTTGCCTTGGACCTGAACAACACAACCAACAAACGGAGACAAGGAACCGAGCAAACCATCCGTTGGTCAGTCGGGGTTCTCTCGACTGCGCATAGACGTATATCCCGTTCTCGGTGATTCCTCGACAGCACTCATAAGGATCACAAAGTAGATATCAAGTCTCCAAACTTCTCTCTTTGTCATCTCACCCTCCAGTTTTCTCCCACCATGGCTCGTTCAGCCACATTGAAGCTCGCCAGGGCTGCTTCCCGGGGTTTCCAGATTGCCCGCACCACTCCGCGGATTTCTGCTCCTGCATTCTTGCGTCCTGCCTCTGCGCAGCTTCAATCCCCCACCTTCCATGCGTTGCGCTTCATCTCACAGTCTTCGACGCCCCGCGGCATCACCCCAGACAATCAGCCCTCCAAGCAGGCCGTGACGCCCCCGGTCACCCGCACCCCTGCGCCTCTCACCACCCCTGAGTACCACACTCTTGCCGACGCCTACCTCGACCGGCTCCTCACTGCTCTTGAGGAGCTTCAGGACCAACGTGAAGATGTGGATGTCGAGTACCAGGTTCGTTTCGAAAAGGAAAATGATTCCCAGACATCACACCCACCACAGTTATCTAACACCCCGTTCTCCAGAGCGGAGTCCTGACCCTCAATCTCGGCCCTGAGGTTGGTACCTACGTCATCAACAAGCAACCGCCTAGCAAGCAGATCTGGCTGTCGTCGCCCAAGTCGGGCCCCAAGCGCTACGACTATGTCGTGCTAGGCGAGAGCCAGAATGAGAAGCAGGACACTGCCACAGGCGACTGGGTGCACTTGCGCGACGGCTCTACCCTGGACCAGCTCCTTCTTGACGAGATTGGCGTTGACCTCTCTGCGTATGGCTCTCAGCTCGGCAACTAGGTGCGCGGTTAGTTGTGACAGGTTCGGTGCGAAGTGATTACGATGTTTGTTTCTCTTGAGATGTGTTATTACTGGGGCTTGCTGGTATGTTGTGCTGTTTGTCTTGTGGTTGGCGATTTTGCGGGATATCGGATTTGGAGTTGATGGGCACAAAAAAGTGGTCGGCATGGTCTTGTATGTCGATAACGGCTCAATGGACAATTAGGAGGGATTACTGTACTCCGCCAAGGGAACCTCCCTTTTCTAATTACAATGATTCTCAGCTTATGGCCTGATGATGAACTAAAAGCAGAGCCGTAATTGTCGCCACAGGTTGAAACAAGGACATATCTCATGCTTGTGCAATTTGTTCCAGATAATATGGCTTTGGGAGGCCGGATTGGTATGAATGAAAGTGTGGATAGAGATCCATCTCGTCATTAGCTCGGCTCACAAACAAGTCACCTTTGGATGCCTAGGCTCGTGTGATCTCACATCGGATACTATCTGACGCTCCACAAGACTGACCAGTATTGGTCGGGCTGAACAATATCAACACCATCAATCGACCTCCTAAAGCTATCTTCCTTGGCCCGTAGATTATTAATGTCTCACAGGTCACATCGGATAGATACCTGAACTATTGTCTCACCAAAACACCTTACCTGGTATCCAATCATGTTCGTACTTATCCAAGGAGCCAGCCCATCCCATCCACGACGCAGAGTACCATCAGCGATCCTTCTTACCCTCCAATACATCCAAAATGTACCTTGCTGCGACCTGTTCGCCGGAACTCTCGGCACACAGCGCCGCCAACTCCTTCGCCTTCTTGCGCATCTCATCAGCCCGGCGGCCCACCACCACCTCCACGAGCGCCAGCCCCAACTCTTTGGACACACACCGCGGAGCACTCGTTTTGCTGCCCCAAATCCCAATTCCCAGAACCTCGGCGCGGCTGCCAAAGTCGTAACAGTCCAGCCAGGCGGGGAGGACTACTTGCGGGACGCCGGCTCTGTAGAAACATGTTAGCGTCAAGAACTATCAGAAAGTGTTATCGAAATACTCACATCACAGCCTCATTGAACGAGTTTGCCCCTCCATGGTTGACAGAGCAGACGACCTGACCCGTCAACAGCACAGCCATGGGTTGGGGCTTGATCCAATCCACAATACGCAGCCGGTCGTCCTGAATCGGCCCGGCCAGAAGGCTGTACACGTGCGATCCAGGCCCAGTCGAGTAGTCCTCGCCGCCAACGAACAAGTCACTCTTTGCCGGCTTCTTGAGCTTCCACAACACCTGCAGCTTGCCACGGATACCCCCGATCTCGTCGTCATCTTCCCACATGTCCAGCAAGTGCTTGATCGCCATGGCCATCTCGACGGCCTCGTCCTCCTCAAAGTATCGATGTGTGCCGAGACAGATAAGGACGGTGGGCCCGCGCGCGAGCCACGTTGCCAACTCCGGGTCGAGCTCGGCGACTGGCTTGACGGGACGGATGATGGGGCCGCAAGGAAAGATATGCTCGGGGATCTTGGCCAGGGGAAAATCAAGCTCCGGCCGCGTAGCGGAGAGGATTTTCTGTCCAGGTAGTGGGGACAACATCAGAGTCCCCATGGTGACCAGCTCGGTTCCGAGCTCCTTGCCGACGTATTTCGCTATTTCGCGCGCTCTCGGATCGGTGAGCGTGTACCACATTGAGATAATAGCGTAGACGATGTTCAGGGGGATGAGATGGAAAGGGATGGGAAAGGGAATGCCGGTTCCGAGGCTGGGGAGGTTAGTTGGCCTGGAGAAGAAAGACGCAGCGGACTAGGAATAATAACACATACATCGGATACTTCCAGAAGAAAGCACCCCATGGCTGCAGAACGCTGGCAAACTCCTTGAGTGTGTTAGGTGACAGAATAACGTGCTTCAGACCTAGTTTGCGGCACGCAGTCAAGCCGATGGTAAACAACGACTCGACAACAGCCATGTCAGGCTGGACCTCCTCGACGACTTTGACAATTTCATTGTAGAACTGGACGAATATTGGCCCTTCCCAGGGAAGAAGGAAGCGGTTGATGTTACGGTACAACGCGATCACAGTCGAGAAGGAGGGCCGGCTCTCCAGGATCCCCCCGAGGTAGTTGTTGGTGTTGACGTCCATGATGGATTCCGTCCAACTCCGGCCGCTCAGCGTGTGTAACTTCCAGGGCTTTGCTTGGATGCCGTGAAGCTGCTTGACGTTCTGTAACGACTGCTCCGAAGCCTTTTCCACCTCAGGGCGGATAGGCTCGAAGGAAATGATGTGAAGCTCAACATCTGGAACCAGAGCCTGGAGCGCATGGCCTATGGCCATGAACACGTTGGCTTGGCCAAACTCGGAGTTGAGGAGGAAGAGTATCTTCGGCATGGTTGACGAGCTGTGAGACCCCGAATGCCGTCAGACAAAGGGTTGAAGAGGAGTGAGCGGGCAGCGCGCCCAACAGTCGAAGACGACATGGTAGGCTGAGGACTTTATGGCATCTCAACAGCAGCGCCGGGGAGCCGGGATGACTGCATGTTGGCGGTCAAAGTGGCACGGCGCGGGAAGGATTCGCGGTACCGTTTCGAATATTGCCTTGTTATGTCCATTGGGATGCAACCCAAGTTCGCAGATGAGTAAGAGCCCCCTTGTTGGTGTCAGCTTCAACACACCAAAACAGACATGTCGAGCACCTCAAACATCACATCATGCAACTGGAAAGGGTGTATTGAACCTTCTCGGTATGCAGGCTTGCTGGCATCAAGAGGGTCGTTAATCCTTGATGCCGAGGAGGTCGGTCTGGTGGGTTGAGGTGACGTCTGCAGCTCGGCGGCAAGGAGGTCACATCGACATCGGTTGGAACCTTGCGGGCGCGAATCTCAAGCAGAAAACCGGACTGAAAGACAAGAGGTGAACAGTTGGTTGAATTTTGTTGATTGTGGCTGGTGTTCATATGTGGTTTGGTGAACATGCCTCAATACTTGTCATTTTTGTCTCGCCAGCACGTCGGCCTTGGGTGAATTTTACATACGGGAGCTCATTAAACAAAAATTGATGAAATGGACTTTGTCGGAAGATTAACACACCCACAAGTCGTTCAACTCATGAATCTTCACGTTCTCCGTACACCTGGGATTGCCACTTTTCACAGCCCTATTCAGAAGACATTGTGGCTCTCGCCAGGTCGAAAAGATGAAAATATCCACCAATACTCTACTGTGAAGTAGAAAACCAGGTTTTCGGGTCTCTTCTCCGGCAAGATGCGCCCAGTCGCAGCAACGCTAAGCACCCAACGGCCAGGTCCACGAGCTCGGCTCGGATCGCTTCAGGCTAAGAATTCAGGCAAAAGTGAAAGAGCCGTGCAATGCTGCCACTCCAGCGACGGCCGTTGAAGCCGGAGGTAGCATCGACAGCCCAATTTAGAGTCTTGGTGCCCCAGACAGCCTGTGGAGCGTGTCTGCGGCTTGGCTAGAATGGGAAGCAATCCGCTGAAGAACAACACCCTCCATGTTTCTATCGGAGGTCTTCAGTCCGCGAATGGCCTCGGCTCCATGGTTCCCTCCGCATAGCATGGCAGCCCATGCGGGGATGCGTCACATTGACCACGGCAGTATGGATGCGTATAAGAGAGACAGAGGCCGCATCTGGGTGTTCTGGCTACCACCGTGCTGCTTGCTGGTCCCAGGATAGACGACCTCCGCCACCTCCAATCCAGCCACGACACTGGTGATCGCCCGGCTTTTGACACCATGAAGGTCCCAACTCTCATCTCGAGCCTCCTGGCTCTGGTCTCCTTCTCCGAGGCCACGCCGCTCATCAAGCGAGCGACGCTCACGCGGGTCAACAACTTCGGTAACAACCCTAGCGGTGCGCGCATGTACATCTATGTGCCCGACAGGCTTCAGCCACGTCCTGCCGTTCTCACGGCCGTTCACTACTGCACGGGCACCGCCAACGCCTTCTACACCGGTACTCCGTATGCTCGTCTTGCCGACCAGTATGGCTTCATTGTCGTCTACCCGGAGTCTCCCAATGACGGCGGTTGCTGGGATGTCTCGTCCCGCGCTGCCTACACCCGCGATAGCGGTTCCAACAGCCACGCCATTTCTCTCATGACGAAGTGGGCTCTGCAGCAATATAATGGTGACCCGGAGAAGGTCTTTGTTGCCGGCACCAGCTCGGGCGCTATGATGACGGTGAGTGACATAGAGATGAGGCTCAAGTTGTGGTCGGCTCTCTTGTCTCGGTTACTGACACCTCTCTCACCAGAATGTTCTCTCTGCTGTGTACCCTGATTTGTACAAGGCTGCCGCTGCCTACGCTGGTGTCCCTGCGGGCTGCTTCTACACGGGCACTGTTGCTGGCTGGAACTCGACTTGCGCCAACGGCCAGTCCATCACCACG
>NW_027191432.1:2607383-2793951 GCF_041956435.1 Mycothermus thermophilus | reverse complement strand
GGACCCCACGGGAGGATCTCGTATCCGACGACGATTGCGTTGTGGAGTGTCGGGTCAGAGGGGAGGTCGAGAACCTCTTTCAGCCAGGAGGGGTTGGTGAGGGAGCCGTAGAAGAAGTACCATGTTGGTCTGAACTCGATATTTTGTGCTTGGTGTTTCGGTTGTGTTGTTGAGCTGACGCAGGCTGCTGTCGGAGGGGGTGGTGCACCTGGGACATATATAGGATGAGGATGAGGAGGAGGAGGTGGTGGTGGTGGTGGTGGCGGTGTCGGACCTCCCCCTCCATCTGTAGACTGGGCAGAAAGGGGAGCCTCCATGAGAATCATTGCGAAAGAGCTTCCCAGGGTGCTCATGATGGCTCACGGCAAGCAGATTCAAATTAGACCGCAACCATCTTGTTCCGTCACCTCCCACCCTGTTCATGCAGGAAGCTCAGGTATCCTAGGTATGTGCATCCAGCGCTCACTGATGGACTTACTTGTTATTAGTTTTTTGGAGAGTTTATTGACGCCGTTGAGTTGTCCAAGAGACGGCAGGGCAGGGCGATAGGGCTCTGTCACAGCCAGCGCTTAATGAGACGCCTGCCAAATTGTGTGGCCAATAGGGTGATAGTGTGGGCGCTTAAATGGTGTTGTCGTGCCGGGTTGTTGAGCTGTGCCGCCCGCAAACCATGCTCCCCTTGCGGACCAGACTCCAAGCAAAGCCGGATGTGTCCCTCGACGCTCAGCTGCCCCGCGAGAAGCGCGGGAATCCGATGCCCTCGAGCCAGCGTGAAGCTGCGTGGAACCTTGTAGCGATGCAGTAGCTTGGTCTGTTGGTGACTGTTGGCGATCAGGCAGAATGCGCCATCAACCCCATCATGCCAGGGGGGTAACCGCCTTGCGTCTCGATGAGAGCGGAGGTCGGTGGTATACTAATACAAAGGCAGAGGACCAATGTGCTTGTCTTGGGTCTCTTGTTGTTATTGTGATTCTTGGGAGACACAGCATCATGCTCGAGTCGTCAACATGCAGTCATATGTCTCTACCACGAACTATTACGATTTCTCAGAAATCCAACGACCCCATTACTATGGGTCAGCTTCGGCGTCGACCAACGCAAGCCTTCTGCGAAACGCTTCCGACAAGCAGAGCGATGACGGCATCCGGACACCAACTCCCTATGGACGGACGGGCCTTTCATGGTGGAGTATTATATGGCGTCTCGCCTCGGGCATGATATTCAGCGCCGTCCTCTTGGTTGGCCTCTACCTCTACGAAATGAAAAACAACCTGGATACATGGGACCGTCGGTTGTTCAACAGCTTCACCATCCTTTGCTCGTCACTAGTCAGCTTGTCTCTCGGCTCATTGATCGGCATCTTGGGAGCTGCCCTCCGTTGGCCGCTCCTGGCGAAGAACACCCACTCACCGGCTGAAGTCGACCTCCTTCTCAATATGCACAACCCAACGGGCTCGCTCAGACTTCTTGTATATCAACTCGGCTGGCGAAAGTTTTCCGTTACAACATTTGTTGTTCTTGTGTATCTGGTCTTCAACATGGCTTGCCGACTCGGGGTCGCGGCATTTGGCTTGGTCTACAATCTCAACGAAAATGTTCAGATCGAATATCCCGTCATGGTTACCGACTTTAGTCACGAAGGTGCTGAGGTTAATACTCTTGGATGGCCGCTGCAATCGTTGCGGGTATATGACTGCACCACCTCGAGATGCGCTAATGAAAGAGCTCGCGCCGCAGGTATGTACGGAAACTCGTATCATTTCGAAAGCCTTCTAACGCCAGACACGACAACCTCCATAGATTTTCTGGCCGGCCTTGAAGCCGTAGGTCGTATCACCGTGCCATACTCGTTTACCGGGCTGAACTCGTCGCTCTGGAACGCGACCAACCTCGGCGGCTTCGGCATCGATCGTACAGTCGAGGGAAACAAAGTCACTTACACGTACCCCCTCCATGAATATGTGGGGCAGAATGAATATCCCTCCCCTGACAGGCTCATGCAGAGCACTGCTACATGCATTGGTCGATACTTGGGCGAAGACGGCATCTATGAGGGCGAGAAGCGTGTGTTTGAACGCCCAGCCAACGACACTGGTGAGTGATTACCGTGCGGAAAAGACATCCAAGACGTTGTCATGGAAGGCAAGATTAGGTGGCTCGTCTGACAGTGATATGACTGCGTTAGGCTGGTGTAGCAACCACAATGTCCCCGATTATGTGGATTTTCCTGCTGCGCTCTCTTGCCCACACTTAATCCAGGTGGGTCAGGGGTTTTTGTGGGCGATGAAAAAGGAATTTTTCTGGGAGCAAACTGACACGACATGTGTGACGACTCGTGAGTAGCCTCCCTGTGAGAACCAAAAAATGTGTCTGGATGAAACTGACGAAATCTTGTGGTTGCATCTCCATAGATATGTACACGACCGTTGTGAAAAAAGATATCAAGTTCATTGATGGCGCACTGTTTGAGTGCAGAACATGCCTTACGCATGGCCAGAAACCGGAGAGGGGCCTTACCGACGACGTCATCACCAACTACCCGCTGGCGGCTGTTCCAAACTTCACCTATGCGCTCCTCACCGCAAGTACTCAGGGATATAAGTCTGAGAACTCCAGAATGGCGAACTGGGCGATGAAGGAGTACGATGATAAAGGGTTGTTTATGGACTGGGCTGCTGCTGATCCTATGACCATAATTCCGCCATGGCTCGAGCTCACGGCCGCGGATATTGCTGCCCGGCACCCTGTTATCGCTCTCGTTGGCGCGCAGCAAACCCTGCCTCGAGTGCCGCGAGATCTGGGAGCATCGGAGCACGCCTTCATCATCACAACGCTTCAAGTGAAATGGGATCGGGCGATCGGTGTCCTCAGCGCGGTATTGGGCCTCCAGGTACTGGTGATAGCGGCCGTGTTGTTTGTCACACGCAGGATTCCGGTACTGGATCACCAGAGCTACTTTGCCGTCGCCCGCCTGATGCGTACGGCGATGAACACGATCGAGACTGGGCCGATCGCCCCGCAGAATCAGCTTGCTGAGAGTATCGGGCACGTGGCCAGCTCTATACGCTACGGTACGAGACAAGGAACTGGGGAGCATGCAGATATCTACCAGCTGGATCTGTGGAACGATGTTGGAAACGTTTTCCCAAAGAAAGCCAAGTATGTTTGAAAGAGGATGGGGACGGGCATTTGTGTATATTCATAGAGAGATCAGCCTTATTTAGTTACTCCCGTAATCTATGCACATAATAAATACCCCAAGCAGTTATCCATGAATACGTCATTCACATGCTTTTACATCTGTATGGTGATGACATAACTATTTTGATTTGCTCAGAGAGCCACGAAATAAACGCATGCCTGTGGAAGAAATGGTGTTGACCTTGGAAAAGGGGGAAAAGGGGCAAGATGAGCGTGTGATTCAGGGTTAGGGATGCAGTAGGCCAACGCCAAGAATCCTCCCATCTTCCGTCCGCGGCTGGTGGCCAGCGCATGGTGGCCTCTGCAGCGCGTTGCTCCAAAGAGAGTCCAACCTGAAGCTGCGACCTCCAACAACTCCAACCCCAGATCGAGATAACAACTCACACAACACAGAGCAAGAGGTGGATTTTGGCTCTTTTTTTCTCACTTTTCAGTATCGTGCCCTGACAGCCGCACGATGCTCCAGCACCTCGCGAGCAATGCAAAGACCAACAGCTTGATGACGACGACAACAACAACGACTTTGGCCAGCAATTGAAGTCCCTTTTCGGTAAGGGAACGTTGCCTCAAACCCCAATTGCGGCCCTTGATACGCTCCATTGCCTGGTCTCCCAAAGTCAACCTAAGAGTCGAACAACCCCAAGCCTTGCCCATCGAGTCCGTCGGGTCCCTCAGCGACCAGCCATGCTGCCCGACAGCCAAGGCAGTGCCACCAGCAACATCCGCGTCTTCGTGCGCTGGCATGAGCAGGTCGTCTTCGCCGGCGAAGAGGTCAAGTGTACCATCACCTTCCGGAATGTCACCCGCACCGGTCCCGAAAGCCCAAACCCGTCGTCGGCCTTGTCGACCCCGACCACTCTGAGGCCTGCTGTCTCCTCTCCAAGTGTCCTCTCGTCGCGCCGTTCACACCCAGCTCGTGGAGGCTCCGGGAGTCCCGTTGTCGCATCGCCTGGCCTTACCCCACCTCCTGTTGCTCGTGGACATCACCGATCGAGCTTGTCAGTTTCGGTCCCATCGGCTGCCTCGCGAGCGAGATCCGAGTCACTTTCGTGGTTACAGAGCCCAACAACACCGGGGCCGTCGACAGTGACAAGCAGTAGTGGGAGGAGCGTGCGCAATGGGAATGGTAGCGCGAACACGGCAGGGGCAGGCGGCGGAGGGCCGGAAGGGCGCGGACATGCTCATGGGCATAAGAGATCCGTGTCAATCGTGTCAATAGGCTCGATCGGCGGCTTGGAGGACACCGCGCAGAGCGGAGGGATGTCATCTCCTAAGCCACCACGCCCAAGGGGGCATGCTCGGGCGTCTAGTCTACAGATCCTACCGCGCGGTGGCTTATTCAACGGGCCGCGATCTGGTGAGTTTCGGACATAGGTGAATTGGGTTCTGGAGGACTATGGTTGACACACGATGTAGCTACGCACCCGAAGACGCCTATCGCCCAACCGTCGCCGCTCTTCCACGCTTCATATCCTCCCGAGCGCAGCATCAATGGCCGAAGAGCCGGCACATCGACAACGCCCGCTACTCCGAGGGGCGATTTCCGCAGGTCGCCCATATCACCACACCCCCTAACAGACTTTAAGTTCCCCATGTCACCAGAAAAACCACCGCCTGCACCATCAGGAGGAGCATCAACCGACGATGATCCCCTGAGCCCGACTGCCGGCGGACCCCCGATTAGGACAAAGGACACCGTGCCGACTATCAACGAGCAAGGAGTAGCTCCGCCGGCAAAGATACTTTCAACAATGAGCATCGCTGGAACCCCACGGAGTAGCGGCGAATTCTACTCTCTCAGCAACCATTCATCCGAGACGCTGGCTTCGGAATATGTTACGCAGCAGCCTTTTCGAACTCAGGTGCGCTCCCCGATTGGCCGAAGGACGTCGCCTCTAGGTCCAGGCAACGGACCAACATCAGCTGCAGCGGCGAGAATGCCCGAGACATTAATGATGGGCTACGCTCAGATTCAGGGGTCGTTCACTTTGGACGGCTCGCTCGTGAATCTCGGCCCGTTCGAAGCCGTCAAGCGCAAGGCGGTCGTGGGCGGACAGGGTGGTGGTGTTGTCGGGTTAGAGCCTTCCAAGCGCGACAGCGGGCTGCTGCGCGGTTTTGGCTGGGGCGCCATCACGAGCTCCATTGGCGAGTTGCTTGGTGGTGGTGAGCTCAGCACTATCAAGGAGATGCGAGGAATCGCCAACTCGAAATCTATCCCATTGCTATCGACGCCGCAGTCCATCCTGTTTGTTGACTTGCAGCTCGCACCCGGCGACAGCCGCTCCTTCGAGTACACGTTCCGTCTGCCAAAGGGGCTGCCACCCACACACCGCGGCAAAGCCATCAAGATCTCCTACAGCCTTGTCATCGGCACTCAGCGACCCGGTACCGCCAGAGAGCAGAAGGTCAAGTCGGTTGAAGTACCTTTCCGCGTACTGGGCAGTGTCAACAGCCATGGAGAGATCCTCGGTCACGATCTAATGTCGCCCTACATCCTCCTCCGCGACCAAGCGCAAGTACGTTCAGTCGACGGCCACGTCCCGAAAAAGAAAACCCATAAATCTGCCCAGTCCATCGCGGACTCTACTATGTCCTCCTTCTTCAACTATGTCGACGAACTCCTCTGCCGTCCCCGAAATCATACCTCCGCCACCAATCCTCACGGCGCCCTCCTCAGTCCCACCGCTCCCCTATCCCCCGCCCGTACCCCTTCTTCCTCCCGCCGTCCTTCAGCCCACTCCATCAGTGACAACCCCTTCCTGCCACCCCCAACCGCTAAAGAAGCCATCGATCTCGCCATCCTCCGCTCCAACTTTGGTCCAGGGGGCCCTCATCACCCGCATCAAGCACCAAACAGGTTCGAAATCGCCCGTAACGGCCGCCGCGTCGGCACCGTCATGATCACCCGGCCTGCCTTCAGGCTCGGCGAGGTGGTTACCTGCGCCGTGGACTTTTCGCAGGCCCAGGTGCGGTGCTACGCGGTGCACGCGGCGCTCGAAACGACCGAGAAAGTAGACGCAAGCCTCGCGCTCCGGTCCGAGGCGAGCGTCACGAGGGTGACGAGGAAGGTGTGGGCGAGCGGGAGCGAGGCGTGTCTCTTTGCGAGGAGGTTTGTGTTCAACGCCACGATTCCGGCCAATGCGACACCCGAGTTCGTCACGAGCGGGGTGGGGCTGGCGTGGAAGCTGAGGTTGGAGTTTGTGGTGCCTGTGGAGGGTGAGGATCACCAGCAGCAGCAATTTCTGCAGAAGCAACAGCAACAACAGCAAACACAGGTTGATGATGAGGATGGAGCTGAGCAAGAAGAGGGCGACGAAGATGAAGCAGGAGAACAAGAGGGCATGCTCGACTCTGAGCAGGCAAGGATGCAATCAACAGGTTCAGGAAAACTGCCGCCCAACAAACTCAAGAAAAAACATAACCTCCCGGCCTCCTTGACGATACCCCCCCAAATCAAAGCGCCACCACCACATCCATTCCTGGAAGAGATATCCTGCGACGATCGCGGCGGCAGGATCCTCGTCGGCGTCGAAGCGCTCCCAGGCTGCGAGAGCTTCGAGGTGGCGGTGCCGTTGAAGGTGTATGGTGCCGCGTGTGAGGGGTTGGAGAAGCTGGACAGGGATGAGGAAGGGGAGGGTATTGCTGTCTGATATTTTTGCCACTTCTTCTCCACGGTGCTTTTATTTTGAATGAGGATGAAGCAGCATGGCGTTTGGAAGGGAAGGGAAAGGCGGGAAAAGAGAGAATAGCATAGACATGGCTGTGATCTTCTGCGAGAGAAGGTGAAGAGTGGGAAGGATATCAATGAGGGTTTTGTATATCCAGTCGGTCGGCTTTGGGTTGTGGGATGGGCTTGTGGATGGATACGTTCGTTGGATATGATAGGGAGGGCCGTTGGCGTTGCTGTGTTCTCATGGCGTTCATCATTCCATGCGGTTGAATTATTAGGGATTGAGCATTATGGTGATGTTGGATTCGGAGAGCAGGTAGCCGCGGATGGAATTTGAATAGAGGATTTGGTGACAACTTGATATTGGTGTCCGCATGAAACTGGTTAGGTCAGGAACTGACATTGATGGTGATGACGCAACAGACCGGTACATCATCCTTCCACCCACCAGCGTCACTGAGTGGTGATAGAAACATTGACAATGGACGATGGGTTACGGAACAAGAACTTATCTTCGAGTTAGACCTTGAGGGAATATCTTTTGCAACGTTGGCTCAATCACAAACACAGACCTGAAATGATACAACACCCCAATCACAGCCCGAAACGAATATTAACCATAGTATATACCCTACTATCTACAAAAGAAAAGAAAAAGCCATGACACAAGAAATGTTTAAGCCGTTTGCTTCACCGCAGCAGCCACAATCCGGGACCGTGATCTCGGTCATCAGGTTGTCCAACCCTTACCTCGCCACCCATGCTCTTGGATTTGCTCTGGATAATATAGTCACAAAGTTCGATGATCCAATCCCATCCCGTCCCTCCATTCCGGCACCCAACCATCTTCTCTTCCGACCAAACGTGCGACGTGAACAAAATGCAAAGCGTCACGGACGATACACCACACCACACGGCGACGAGACTGTGCGTGGTAATGACGTTGGAGGAATAAAGCAATATGTAGACTGTTGATGGTCCTGGCGCGGTGATGCATGAACCGTATCCCTTCTCCCAAGCCGTACTCGTATACTCCGTCAGAACAAATCATTCACTTATGGGTTGCGATATTGCGACATCCATCAAGACCGAAGGACAGCCAAGGAGTTGCATGGCTAGCGATGATGTGACTTCTACCTCCTCGGAACGCCGCGTCTCCTTCTCGCCTTCGACTCGGGCTTGTTCGTCGGTTCCGGGCTGGTGGTAGTGGTGGCGGGGGCTGTGGGCTCGGATTTCTTGTCTTCCTGGCCCTCGGCAGCGGGCTTCTTGTTGTCTTCAGTCTTCTTTTCATCCGCTTTCTTGCCACCAGCCTTGTCATCGGCCTTCTTGTCGCCCTCCGGCTTCTTTTCGGAGTCTTTCTTTTTGTCGTCTTCAATCTTGATCCATTCCTTCTTCTCGGAATCAAACCGATGGCTGTCGGCGACAGTGTCAGTTATCCATCTGTCAAGAAAATGCAATGGGATGTCATAACCTACCCATGGAACTCCGTTACCGTCATGCTCTTAGCGCCGTACTCATCCGCCAAGATCTTCTCGTAATCCCAGGGCACCAGGGCGGGAACACCCTCAAACTCGGTCTCGCGCAGGGGAAACAGCTGCTCTGGCTTGTAGTCGTGGAAGTTCTTGCAGCTGATGATGCCCGGCTTGCCCTTAGGGTCGCGCTCCATAAGCGCCGTGATGTCGACATACATGCCCGTGGCGATGTCGATCCACCGTGCGTCAATGGCGTTCTGGCCCATCCCCCGGCCGACGCGCGTCGCGAATGGGTTGATGTCGAGGTAGTAGTACCGCGTGCGCTTCTTCTTTTCCTTGTCGGCGTCGTCGCGCTTCAGACTCCTGCTGCTCTTCTTTCCTTCCTCCTCCTTCTTGTCCTCCTCCTGCTTCTCTCGTCCGTCATGGTACACCACCGCTGGGTAATCCCACACATCTCCCAAGCTCTCCTCCTCATCACTGATATAGTATGTGTATTCGTGAACGCTCTGGTTGTGGTGCATGCTAAGCTGGATCAGGGTCTCGCCCATGACCTGCACGTCCACGTCGACATCCCAAGGCAAGTTATGACCGTTCCAGAACCAGCCCAACAGTGTGCCGTGCGCCAGCCAGGTCTCGAGCTTGAGCTCCTCCGAGAAGGTCTTGAGGTACGCGCGGATCAGATGCGTCAGCAGGAAGCGGTGCTTTGCATATGGCACCTCGCCCCGGAAGAAGCGTGAATCGTAGTGCTGGAGCTCTTGGCTCTTGCCGGCTTCGTGGTAGTACTTGAACTCAGGCTCGTTCGGGGCGGCGGGACCGTTGTGCGGAGGGATGTTGAAGCCCAGGCCGACCCATGCTGGCTGTTGCTGTTGATCCTCAGGTTGGCTCTGGGTTTGCTGCGATTGGGATTGGTCTTGTGGTGGCGTGGACTGGGATGGGTGTGTCACAGTTTCGGTGGTTGCTGGGCTTGGGCGGTAGAAGGAGAAAGCTCCGGTGCCGCTCCGGGCGACAGCGGCAGTGCTAAGAATGCCGGAGAGGATTAAAAGTGTTGCTATAAATATAAGCACCCTCTGGGAGAGGAGAAACGAGAGACACGGCTTCATGGTGGGCCAACGCTGCTATCGCTTGAACTGCTCGATTCACGAAGCCGGGAAAAGAGTGTCGAGGGCGAGGATGAAGGGCTATGGATGGGTTGGACCTGGCCTTGTCGACATCGAAGCGGCCACACCAATGCTCCGTTCCAGGCCGGTGACGAAGGACGGGTGGCGTGCGCGGCGGGCGATCACGTTCGTGGTGTCGGTTGATGTAGAGGCAAGGCGGTGACAAAGCCACCTGGTATCCGTGGACCGGAAGTTTGGGACAAACAATCCCAAAAGGACTTCGTCGAACGAAAAAAAAAGGGGGGAAGGTAACGCACTTGACCCAGTTAAAACAAACAACAGTAACGACCGGAAGAATGGTGATGGACAATGCAACAAGCACAAGAAGTCAAGTCATTTTCTGGACGGGGAGAAGAAAACTACAGCCCAGGCAAGGTATGGGAGGGAAAGGAGAAGAAGCATGACAAGCGACAAGGAGACAGGGCAATCTCTTCGCTGGATCGCTGCCGTGTGGATGGTTCGGGGATGGCCAGGGGGTGGAACCTTGGCCTCAACCGGGAACTGAGGTGCTTGGCCAAGATCTTGTCCTTCTGTAAACTCCTGCTGCTGGTTGCCCAGCCCGCTCTTTTCCTCCTGCGCAGTGCCCCATCTCAGCCAGACAAGCAACCCAAGTCTTGGTTTTAGGGGCTGTGTGGGTAGGTAGCCAAGCCACTACGGCTGACGATGAGGATGGGTGGGTTTGGTGGATGTCGTTTCGCGGGAGAATCCAATGCCATGGAACGACGTGTTTTTATCTGGAGTGCACAAGACTGCAAAGCAGTGTAGGTATATCTATAAGTATGAGCCCTGTGGAGTGATTCACTTGATGCGGCATCTCGGAGCGGGCCCCTGTCAGAAGGCATTTCACTCACACAATCAAAAGGCAACAAACATACCCCGTATGGAGTACATCTCAGTGATGCTGTAACTACTAATAGTGGTGTTGAACTGGTGGCATGTTCGATGCACTGACATCAAAACCCGCCGGGATCTCAACGGCGGCAACGTGACATTTTTCCCTGGTTGGCCCAATCTCGAAACGGAGCACGCGAGCAACCGGAACAAGATAGTTGCCAAGATCGCTCGTCTCATGTTCATCTCATTTGGATCCTCCCGTCAACGGGCTGGCCGACCCGTGGATCCCTCCTACCAGGGACCACCAAGAATGTTATTCTGACGTCAAACATCATTGTGGGCAGCTTTTGCTTGACTGCCACAGCGTTTCGAACGTTGTGTTCAGTTAACATTGGAGAACCGAAATAGACCCAGAGGTAAATTAAATACACACCATAGGTGACGATAGTTGGACGGAATATGTGATGTACTGTACCTCACAAGCACCAAAAGCATGGTGTATGCCTTCTGTCGTTGGCTTGACGGGCATGACTCAGCACCCTTGCTATGTCTGAACAGCCGAAGAAAATCACAAACACGCCTCCTTCGTTACCTATAAGCCATGTCTTGTTCAGGTACTCATCCGCCCGCTGCGCTGTGCGGCGAGGAGGGGCCGAGTCTTTGAAGGGATATCGCTAGCGCTCAACCTGGAATGTCAGTTTATCTTGTTTACCCCTGATGCGAACTCACGGATGAACTTGGTGAATCGGCGAGTCAGTTCAAGGAACTGCCGACCCAACATGAGACGACGCTGCGGAATCAATACAAGCATCTTGCCTGTGAAAACACAAACCTTCGGACCGCAGGCTCGGTACTTACACAGTAGTTAAGCAGGGAATAAGAGTCTGGAATGTCAACCACGCATTCAGTAACTCTCAAAGTCTGTGGTAGGTATTATGAAATGGTTGTCAGACTGCCAGATTCAAGCGCGATGGTGAGGAGGTAAACAGGTATCTGGTGGAATAAGTAATCTCTCGTCTTCCGGACATAATACTAACACGAAACCCTCCCAGTGTGGTATCATGGTATCACAGAAATAGATCTCACTACGCAACCAAACCAACATTATCCTCCATCTTCACCTCGCCTTCCCAATGGTATTAGAATCCTCCACCGACTTCCTGTTTCCAAGTCCTTTCACAGTAGCAAACGGGCTCACATTCGTCCCGTCTCTCAACCACTTCTCCAAACTCGGCATGCCAGCACTCGACAAAGCGGCGCTGGCCCTCGTCTTCGCCTGCCCCTGTGCTGGTCCTGGATCCTTCTGAGGACTGGGGAAAAGACTGAATCTACCCCCTCCCGCTTCCGTTGTTCCAGTCGTCGTTGTCGTCGTCCCTGCTGTCGCCCCTTTCGCCCCATTATTTGTCTTTGCTTTCGGTGGCGGCGGATCACTCAACTTGAACTCCTTCTTCTCGATGTTGCTGTTATTCCCACCCTTCTTACCTCCCTGCCAGCCCGGGCGAGAGGAGCCGACAGCGTATCCTACCCGGCCCGTCGTCGCCACCGGTGTTGGCCGACTGACAGCTGCCGCCGCCCCGGTCGCGAACTGGAATGTGTTCACCTCGTCTTCGGTGCTGTACATGCTACTCCTATCATCTCTCATTTTCTTTCTGGGCGTCTCTGAATTGGGGGCGTAGTAGCCCTTTTTAAGAATCGAGGATGAGACGGATGAGGAAGAGGTTGATGACCGCTTGGACACCTCATAGTTGTTGGGGGTCCCGGTGAACTGTGGGTATCCCATGGCCTCGCCTCTGTTGCGTCCGTACCCGCCGAGTTCGCGTTGCTTGTTGCGCCGGTAGCGGATGACAAAGATGACAGCCAGACCGGTGAGGAGGGAGGAGCCGATGATGGCGCCAACCACCGCCAGGGCGGTTTGCGTGACAGAAAGTGTGGTATTTTGGGCGGCTTGAATTTGGGTGTTGGCTTCGTTCTAAAGGCATACGTTAGGACACGATCCCTATATCAAACGGGTGATGGCCAGGGGTAAGCAAACACTTACTCTCAGAGCAGTCGCCTCCGCCTGCGCCGCCCGCGCAACGCTCGACGCCGACCTCATGGCCTCAGATGCGCTCCGGCTCGCCGCACTGAGCGCGCTGGACAAGCTTGAAGATAGAGCGGCCAAGCTCTCCGACACCGCTCTGCTCGCGCTCTGCGAAGCGGACCGCTGCGCCTCTGTGATAGCCTGGTCCGCTCTCCGACTGGCTTCATCCGCCCGCCTCGATGCCTCCGCCGAGGCCTGTGACATTTCCCGCGACGCATTCTCGGCCGCGCTGGCCACGAGCCGCGCGCTTGCAAGAGATTGCTCCGTCTGGCTGAGCCGCTGGCTCATTTGTTGCAGCGACTGGCTGAGTTGCTGGGAAGACTGGCTGAGCTGCTGACTCGCCTGGCTAACTTGGCGGGATTGCTCACTCAATTGGCGGAGCTGGGCGCTGAGGGCGTCAATCTGGCCCTGGTCTTGACGGGCCCGGAGACGGACGAGGGATGGTGGAGGGGTGATGGTTGGATGAGGGCTTCCGGCAGGAAGGATGTGTGCCGGCTCGGCGATAAGTGTCGGAACGTCATTGTTCTCAGCAACCGAGTCATCTTCTCTCACCGCTAACCGGTCGAGCCCTTCCGGTGTCTTCTTTCCGATCCTCCTCCATGATTGCTGTTCAACCCTCGTATCACCTCCCCGTGTTCCCCTCCTGAGGAATAGTTTGGACTCACTCCCCCTCCCCGGCGCCAACCCAGGGGCCATCGCCCCGCTGCCAGCCCAAGCACAGCTTGAGCATATCAAGAAAAGAAGGAAAAGACGTGAGATTAGAAATATTAAAAACGGCTTCCTGGCCATGGTAAGAAACAGGCAAGTCTAAGGACTCATGAGAGAAGGTATGTCTTGAAACAACAAACGCCGAATGTTACCGCCGGCGGCAGGATCCAAGGAGAGCAACGCGAGCGACGGCCGTCGTGGCGATCATCCTTTCAGCCAGAAGATGGATGCCGCGCGGGCCGAGGAGGGACAGGAATTAGCCAGAACGGCAGAAAGGCAAAGAGAGAGAAAAGAGGAGGGAGGAAGAGGCCGGAAACAAGAAGGTAAGGGGGACAGGGACGGGGATAAATGAGAGGCTTGTTTCGCATGGGCTCTTCTTCCGGGTTATCACGTCACTCATTTCCTGGTTCTGACGCTTGCTGGAAGGGGCTCGATACCAGGTCACAATGGCTTCGTGGAAACGTCAACCTGGAACCGACATGCTGACTGATCTCCGGCCTGTACCGTGGGTTTCGTGGGTTTGTTCGACGCGAGCAAAGTGGATGCCGAGCCCGGCACTTGACAAAATGACAAAGTCCCCCGCATGCATAACGTCTCTGGGCAGAGGCATGGCAGTTTGTGTTACAGACTCGCTGCGACATACAGAGCAGAGACCTTGACCCCAGGTTGTCATGCAAGACGAAGGCCGGTGCCAAGCCATCCCGGATCGGCGCCGTGCCGCAGATCGCCCCGGAGCTGTGTGACGCCGGAGACGCACAGACACCCCCGTTTCATCCCCGGGCATGGGATGACAGGACTGCAGCAGGGTACTTGTGCACACTGACACTTAGTAAACTTAAACAAGCACCCTGGCCTGGGCTATTCACGTGGTTCCAACAATGTCGATGAGGTAAGGCAGTAGGTAGTATAAACTGAGCTCAGTCGAATTCATTCTTCTGACGACAGCCCAGATACACACCACCAAAGTATGGACGAAACGTAGGTAGGTACATACATAGGTATATATCAACCCATTCAACACACCCGCTTCCAGGTCAGGGTTGCACTCGATATCGTCCTCAAGAAATAATAGTCGACCGGACACTCCTGCAAAATCACAGAGCAAGAAGCACATGGGCCGCCAATCCATTCTCATTGCCTGATCGCCCTTCGTTTTCTCAGCCCTCAGGAACCAACAAGAACCGTACCTATATACATGAACCACATCTCGCCTATCCTCTGGTGTCATCGCGTGTGTGAAGACCTGCACTACTCCTTTCCCCCTGTTTATGCCATTCCACAACTCACGGCCACATTTTCTGCCCCGCAGTCTGAAGAGTGGGTAGGTAGGCAGAGATTATCTTTAAACTGTGTAGAACGTTCCTGAACGCCAGAAATGCATGTGGCACAACCCGTTCCCCCTTCCTTCGGACCTTCGTTATCGCACTCGATCCTCACGGTCCCCCTTCGAGACACATCGCGGCCCCTGATTGTTCTTTCTTTTCACGTTCGCTTTTCGTGCCATACCAGTCCCGTTGCTCAATGTCAGAGTGGTGCATTGACACCTGATTCCTTCCTCTGAATATTCGTGTTTCGTATCGCATGACATAACTTCACGCTCGAGGAGAGCTGTGTTCAAGGATCAGAGGGAATGGAGTGAAGGTCAAGCGTGTTCCGCATTCCCTCCTGAGAAGACAAGAGTCCCAAGTCTCCCCAGCCAAATAGCCGGTGCCGCCGATTTGCCAACTTTAGACAGGAAGCTTGAACTTCTCGCCCTTCATCACCTTGGTATAATAAATCCAGAAGAAATCCGAGTACAGAATCGTTTGCAGCACGCCCGCAACCACCGCAATCGTATCAATCTTGTGATGCGGCTCCGTCATATACCGATAGATCCAGTTCGGAATGTACAGGGCGCGATAGATTCCCAGGGCGAAGAGGTAATGCGCCGTGATGGCCTCGGCCTCTCCCGTGCGCTGCAGCATGAAGAGCTGGGGCAAAATGGCAACGCTCTCAAGCCAGATGGAGAAGGCCCAGCAAAGCTCGAGAACGGTGTAGCGCACGGGGAAGAGGATGGCGAGCACGCCGGCAAAGAGGAGGAGGAACTCGACGCGGAAGGTATCGAGGTTGGGGTCGTTGGTGGGCTTGTACCTGGTCGCCATCAGGTAGACGATGTAGCATTGCGACGAGATGAAGAGGACTTTGAAGACGAAGTTGTAAGGAGAAGACGTCCAAGGGAGGTCTGCGGCAAGTAGTGTTAGACGGTCTCCCGCACAAATCTGGAGAAGGGGACTTCGTACCAAGGTAGCGGGTGACGTAAACGAGGAGGTAGAGCAACTGCGACTTGAATGAGATGCCCGAGCAGCTCTACGAACGCGCATATTAGCTGGAATCCCCAAGCGCAATTGGCGTCCAAAGACAACGAGTTACCTTTAGTTGGATGATCTTATGCAGCAGAATGAAGATGGACGCCAGATGGGACAAGTCCCCTAAATTGAGACAGCAATCGCTTGTCAGCACGGTGAACGGAATGACCTCCTCGTTGTAGTCTGTGGAAATCCCCCAGGGAGGCCATACCGGCTACGCGAAACAGATTGAGTGTCATGTTGGCGGTTTATTCTCGTCACAGCGACAGCGTGGATAGCTGCAGACGTCGAGTTCGATAAAATCGAGGGTTCGGATCAATCGTTCGCAAGCTATAAGAGGTTGACTCGATACTTGCGATACATCCGGCGCACAGAACAGCAAGCAGCTCACTGTCTGTTCTTCTGTGTCTAGTTATCTCGAGGTCCTAGTTGGCCAAGGTCCTCGAGTCGAAGGGAAACGTTTCCAGAAAGCGTTCGAATTCGTCAAGCAGCACCGAATTGATCGGTTTGGCGTTGATAGCTAGTCTCGTCGTCGGGCAGACGTAGTGGGTTGCCGTGCCGCAAGAAGCCAGCTGTTCGACAAAAACAGAAAGTATGGCGTCAAAAACAGCCGAACGCAAAAGGACACGATCACGTTCCGGAAGCTGATGTTTTTCCCTGTTGGTCCGGCACGGCAGAAACAAGTCGATGCAGCAGCGCAGCGCCCAGAAACGGGCCAAGAAACTGCGACGCCGCTGTTGCATGCGACGGGCTGCCTGGTGGAGCTCCGATGCAGGTCCCGGGACCAATCGGAGTTGTGGCTTGGTCACATTTGCCGGTTGCTTTGTGGTGGCTAATGAAGGCAGGGTTAGGGTTCAGCGCGAGGAGGTGAACATCATGACACATCACAGCGTTTTGGGGTTGTGTCTAGAATCAAGGATTACCTCATAGAAATCAACCCCTCCACTCGGTGATATTTGTGACAAGCACACTCTTCTCAGTTTTGTCTTTTGAAAATTCGAAATTCCGAAGTTGCTTGGGGCCACATATTTCACAAGAGCCATCATCATCGTGGGTCATCCGTAATGCTAGTTAATGCCGCTGTGCCCTACAGACCTAGGTCCCGAAAACCAACACGCCCGGAACGCCATGACCTCATCTAGGTACCCTTGCTCAACATCAGCCCCCTCACATGTCCATCTCCATAAGATACATCTCAAAAATCCGCATAAACTTGGCGACAAACGCCTCCAAGTGGAAAATGACTTTTGTACCAGTGCGGATACGGTGCTCATAAAAGGCTGCCCACTTGATGACATCAGCCTTGAGGGCGTCGTCAATCATGGGGATGAGCTTGAAGGCCAGCGTGCGTAGAATGGTTGTGGCCGGGATGCAGTGCGTCAACAGATCGTACAGCTTGGACCGTACCTGCAGGATGCGTGCAGGCGTATGCTCTTCCATGATCTCCTTCGCAATCTGCCCAATAAGGGCTTCCCAGTCGGGTGGGGGTATTGGGGTGTTGTCATTCACTTTTTCGCTGAAGGGGGGTTAGCTTACAAGGACCAACATAGGGTGATGCAAGGCTGGACTCACTTCTGAGCGTGTACGGCCTCCAGCATCAGCAATGCCTTGCGAAGGTTCCGCCCGCTCTCTTCCGCAATGCGTTGATGGAGACTCTTAACCACGGGCCAGCCCTCTTTCTTGGCTGAGGCGGCCAGCACATCGCAAATCTCCTCGTGGGTCGGAGCAGCCACCCGGACGAGCAACGTACGCGAGCGGATCGGAGCGATGATGTTCGCGGTTGAATTGGCCAACAAGATCAGCCGCAAATTGGGCGAGTACTTTTCCATTGTCCGACGCAGGGCAGCCTGGGCATCGCGCGTCAGGTGGTCGGCTTCATTGATCACCACGACCTTGAAGCGCTGCCTCGCCGACTGGTCGACCTGCTGGGTCTGTGCAACCTCCTTGAGGAGGTCTTGGATAACCACCCTGTCATAGTTGCCCACATCGGACGGTGTAATTTCGAGGTGGTAAATGGATGCCACGATGTTGAACTCGAGCTTGCGATTGCTGCTGGTTTGGAAGACTCGAGCATCGATTTTGATCTTTTCGACACCTGGACCGAAGAGCTCCTTCAGCGTGGCGACAATCCGGGTCTTTTTGCCAGCGCCGGATGGGCCGTAGACGAGTAGATGGGGGAAGTCACCGCTCTGAGCCTGTTTGGGGGTTAGTGGTTGGCGTTGTCAATGCAGCATGGTTGTGAGCGCCTACCAGGGACCGGAGGCGCTCTGAGAGCTCCTGATGGTATGTGAGGGCATCCAGAGACCTGGGCCGGTGTTTGTCGACGATGAGCGCCATTGGGGCTGTGGTTTTGACGTTGTTGGTGATGTGTGGAAGAAAAGTTGGAAGTGGGCGGACACGGGTCGCGATGTCAAGCGCGTCTGGTTGACGCGAATCCAATTTAGAGGCGCCCAGCGTGCACGGGCCACATCAAATTGGTACCTGCACCAGGTCCAGCACCACCGCCTGCACCTTCCAGCTTCTACCTCAGGAACAACCTTGGAAAGGAACTTTTCGCTCAGATGCGCTGTCCATTTCAAACACACAAAAATGACAAGTCAAACAAGGCCCGCGAAAACTTGGGAGGGTTTTGCTTCGGAAATAAACCTGACCTGTGACCTGGAAAGGGCAAGTCAAGATCCTATACAGTCCGAAACACTCAGTCTGCCTGACCAGGTACTCTGCCTGCGGCAACGTGCGGCCGCACTGCCAAGCACACCGGTAACGGGGCGGGGCTTGGTGATGTCTTTATGTGCCGTCACGCGGAGGCTGGCTTAAACGCCCTTGGCGTGACGACTTTCCAATTCTTACCATACCAAGTGTCGGTCTGCTTCGGTTACAATGAGGTCAGATACCTAGGATATAGCTGTGATACCACCCACAGGCTCATCATGGTCAAAACATATGCATCTATCATCGCAGCCCTGGCTGCCTCGTTGGTATACATAATGTACAGTTGACCGCGCCCGCACAGTGGCTAGGCTGGTGGTGATGCCGAGCTCGACGTTGTCGATGATGTGCTACCGGCAGTCTTCGCCTCTCGGAGCTTCTTCCATGGCTGCTTGAGCTCCTCCAGAGTGACCCCCTCCAGCTTTGTAATGCCAACCACCGGTGGGTCGCCCTTCTTGACAAACTCATACTGCCCTGGCGGGATGTTAGCACAGGAAGACATGAATGCTTCAGACCCTTAGTACCTGGCAGCTTGTTCCCGGCCAGCCGGAAGGCGTCACGGATGACCTGTTCGTGCACCAGGCCACGGATCTCAAAAATGATCTGGTTGACGGCCACTCTGGCGGCCCAGTGGTCGAAGGAGCCCTTGCCCTTGCCCATACGCATCTTTTCATCGAATCCATCAGCACCCCGGCCAAATCTACAGCAAGGGGATTGGGAGAGCTATCTCACCTCATTGCCACTGACGAACACGCCGACGTTGCAAGCCACACGCTTGTACAGCCGGAACTTCTGCCCGCGCAACCGTTGCTTGATGGTGTCCTCGGCCATTTTGAGATGGTGCGCACTGATGCGCCGATGATGGTCGCACATGCGCAAACCGTAGTCCCCCCAAATCACGGTGGTCCCCTTGGTCGATCCTCCTGTTGGAACCCGTGGCCGGCCCTTTCTCATCTTCCGCG
The DNA here is from genome assembly GCF_041956435.1 of Mycothermus thermophilus. NCBI lineage: Eukaryota > Fungi > Ascomycota > Sordariomycetes > Sordariales > Chaetomiaceae > Mycothermus > Mycothermus thermophilus. Next base: position 2,774,813 of record NW_027191432.1, on the reverse strand, counting down.
TGCGCGGAATATTTGGTTCCAGCCAATTACCAGCGCAAACTGCCGTCGCTGAGAAGAGACGGACATGGTGCTGTGAGGGTCCGGCCGGCGTTGTCGTGGAAGTGGGGGAATGACGGAGGGCAAGGGCGGAGGTCGGGAGGGAAGGCCGGGAGGGAGTCGCTGAGGATATCCTGAGCGCCTGAAAGGCACTGAGGAGTGTTGGCGAGGTGGTTGGCCGCATTGCGGTCGTTCTGGTAGGACTGGGGTGGTGTGGATGTTCGGATTGAGCTCATTGAACCGAGTGAGCATCACTTCCGAGATGTTGAATCGGAAAAGCGACAAATTCAAAAGTGTTGCTTAGTCATCACTGCTGCCAAGACCGAGTGGTCCCGCGAAAATGCCAAGACCCGGACACGAGCGCGTCACCCCTTCCCAATTACGCCGCGGCACGCGTCGAATCAACGGCCAACGACCAGACTTCATCCCCTCAACCCTTCGACTTAAGTGCTAGGCTTCCGCATCTGCCTAAACACACTTGGGGAGGCATCCCCGGATTTTGTTCTTCTTTTATTCAACCTTGGTCTCCTTCGAGTAATGCATTAATCTGGTGAACCAAGGGTTTCTATCATCACCTACCATCACGTCACAAAAGTTTGATTGCCTCGGCCACAATGCCTGACATTCGGAACTTCTTCGCCGCTAAGGGCGGTGCAGCTCCGAAGCCCGCTCCGAAGAAGGTTGAAGAGACGAAGAAAGCTCGAACCAGTGCGTCAGCCTCCTGAAATGACGTCGATTTGTGCTTCTAACTTGGACGTAGAAGGACGCAAGGTCATCGAGGACAGCGACGAGGATGAGGTTGTCGAGTATGTACAATCCATCGCACTCATCGATTGGTGGCTTACATTGCTTAACTATTCCGCAGAGTGAACAAGCCGGCCAATCCGCCTCCGAAGAAGAAGACAGTGTATGTCGCCTTGCCGTCCCAAATGGGCGGTCCAAGTTGCTAACCAAACTTAGTTCTGCCCCCGAGATCAAAGGAGAAGAAACCACGGCTGCGAAGTATTTCGCCTCAACGAGGTCGAAAACGGATTCCACACCGGCCGCAACAAAGCCACAGACTGATTCAACTCCGGCCACACCAAAGTTAGCTGCCGCACGTCTCCCCTCCGGACCTCAGCTCCGTGTTAGTCCCAGGACAAAGCCCGCCCCGACGAAGCCGGCGCCCGAGCCTGCCAAACCAGCACAGAACGGCTCCAAGAAACCCATTACTGCGTACAAGAAGCACGATCGGGACGACGATGCCGCATTCCTTGACGACGACGACGATGCCGGGGACGATATTTTCGCTGCAGAGGTCGGAGGTAGAAAGCGAAAGAATGATGACTATGTCGAGGAGGAGGATAGCGATGATGAGGTTCTGCCCAAGCCAAAGCGTGTCGCCTCTCGCTCCGCCAAACAGGATCAAACCCAGCCGAACCCCAGAACCGCTGCCACGAAAAAGCGCAAGTCCCCGGCATCGGATAGTGAGGATGACGAGGATGTTAAGCCAGCCAAAAAGGCAGCTCCGGCGAAGCCTCGGGCCCCGAGGGCCAAGAAAGATGCGGAACCCGAACCCGACGACGTTCAGGCCATTCTGGACAATGTGCCCACGGTTCAAGCGCCCGACGCTCCGCCGCCCGGTGCGACCAAGTTCGATTGGCGGACAGCCAAAGGTGGAGGAAATGCCACTGCGCCTCCTCCTCTGGCTGGTACCGTCGAGATCCCGGAAGGCGCGGAAAACTGCCTTATGGGCAAGACATTTGTCTTTACTGGTCTGCTCAAGACGATCAGCCGTGAAGATGCCCAGGCCCTCGTCAAGCGGTACGGCGGAAAGGTCACAGGCGCCCCAAGCAGCAAGACAGACTTCGTCGTTCTCGGTGACGACGCCGGTCCGAGCAAACTACGCAAGATTAAGGAGCATGGAATCAAGACGATTGATGAGAACGGCCTGTTCTATTTGATCAAGACTATGCCTGCCAATGGTGGCACTGGAAAAGGCGCCGAGAAGGCCAAGCAAAAGCAGGAAGAAGAGGAGAAGAAGGCCCAAGCGGAAGCAGCCCGCATGGAGCAGGAGGAGAAGGCTCGCCAGGCAGAGGCGGAGAAGGCAGCCAAGAAAGCTGCCGAAGCCCGTGGCGCACCTGCATCAGCTCCGCCTCAGGTCCTCTCACAGCTGTGGACAACCAAGTACGCGCCAACTGCCCTGAGTCAGATTTGCGGAAACAAGGCCAACGTGGAGAGGATCCAGACTTGGCTTCGAGACTGGCCGAAGCACCGCAAATATGAATTCAAGAAGCGGGGTGCTGATGGAATGGGCGGGTACCGTGCGATCATCATCTCGGGCCCGCCTGGTATCGGCAAGACGACGGCCGCCCATCTCGCTGCCAAGTTGGAAGGCTACGACGTCCTGGAAAGTAACGCCAGTGACACACGTAGCAAGAAACTCGTCGAGGACGGTGTGAAGGATGTTGTCGACAACACATCTCTGCTGGGTTACTTCGCTGGTGATGGCAAGAAGGTGGATGCCGCGAAGAAGAAGATTGTGCTCATCATGGACGAAGTTGACGGTATGTCTGCTGGCGATCGGGGTGGTGTCGGAGCTCTTGCCAAGCTTTGCAAGAAGACCGAGGTCCCCATCATCCTCATCTGCAATGACCGCAGACTGCCCAAGATGAAGCCTTTCGACTTTGTGGCTTTCGACATCAAATTCCAACGCCCGACTGTCGACCAGATTCGGTCCCGGATGATGACCATCTGCCACAGGGAAGGTCTCAAGATCCCGCCCCCCGTCCTCAACGCGCTCATTGAGGGTAGTGGCAAGGATATCCGCCAGATCATCAACATGCTGTCTACGGCGAAGCTCGACCAGACAACCATGGACTTTGACCAAACCAAGGCCATGACCAAGGCTTGGGAGAAGCATGTGGTGTTGAAGCCTTGGGATATCTGCCAGAAGCTGATCGCCGGTGGCATGTTCAGCCCGGCCAGCAAGGCGACGCTCAACGACAAGATTGAGCTGTATTTCAACGACCACGAGTTCAGCTTTCTGATGATCCAGGAGAACTATCTGAAATCAAAGCCGGCGGCGCTCAACGGCTACAGCGGCAGGCTACAGAATCTCAAGTACCTCGAGCTCGTCGATCAAGCAGCCGAAAGCATCAGCGATGGTGATCTTGTCGACCGCATGATCCACGGGCCTCAACAACACTGGAGTTTGATGCCCACCCATGCTGTCTTCAGCACCGTCCGTCCCTGCAGCTTCATTGCTGGCGCGTTCACTGAACAACCCGGATTTACCTCGTGGCTCGGAAATAATAGCAAGTATGGAAAACTCGGCCGCTACGTCCGCGAAATCCACTCGCACATGCGCCTCAAGTCGTCTGGTGACCACAACGAGATCCGCCAGCAGTATCTCCCTGTGCTCTGGCACCGTTTGGTCAAGAAGCTGGAAGTTGAAGGCAAGGACGCGGTTCCGGAGGTCATCGAGCTTATGGACAGCTACTATATCACGCGTGACGACTTTGAGGCCATCAGGGAACTCGGCGTGGGTTATCAGGCTGAAGACAAGGTCTCGATCGACACCCAGACGAAGGCCACCTTCACTCGACTGTAAGTTTTGTTTCCACCCTCGTTTCCCTTGTAACTTCGCTCACTCAATTTCCAGGTACAACGCTGCCTCCCACCCCGTGCCGTTCATGAAAGCCAGCAGCGTCACCATGCCCAAGCGGTTGGGCAAGGAGGTTCCCGATTTGGAAGAGGCCATCGAGGAGGAAGATGACGCAGAGGTGCTCGAGACACCTGATGCCGACGAGGATGAGGAACTTGATCTCAAGAAGGATAAGTATATCAAGCAGCCTAAGGCCAAACCTGCAAAGAAGGCGGCCGCGGGGAAGAAGGCCGGTAAGGCTGCTGCGGAGGATGATGACGGCGAGGACGAGGATTCAGCTGCGCCTGCGAAGGGGAAGGGGAAGGCGACCGCTGGGAAAGGAAGGGGAAGACCCAAGAAGTCCTAGTTGTGTTGAGACTGGCACATTGGTGGGAGCACGGGTTCGCTCAACTGACAAGTTATGACATGGGAATAGTCGCTAAGCGTGTGGGAGTCAATGCAGTTTACTCATAGGTACCGGGACTTGTAAAAAATAGAGCGGCTAGGGCGAAACATGGATATATAGGTGTGTTGTCGAGGAACTCGGAGGAGATTGTGTGAAAGTACCTTGTAATTGTAAGACTTAAATTGAGGAGGAACTCTGGGTCTCGCTGGTTCAGGCACGAGACGTCTGCGTTAGACCTTTGGGAGGAGCTTCCATATGCCTTCAAGGAACGTTTCTCCGACTTTGAGTTTCCGTCTCGTCCGGGCCTTCAGCTGAGTCTCGTCAGGGAGGTGTCAGAATGTACATACGAATGCTCGTGATCACGGGCACACCTGGCTTTGCTCAGTCCGTCCGAAGACGAGTTGGTTGGCGGCAAAAGCTTACTCATATCAACACCCGGAGCGAAGACATTTTCCTCTTCCTGGGTTTGTCACCGTGGAAGACAAAATGGAAACCATCAGATCATTACCGCCAACCCCCAGCAACATAGGTATGCATTAAGTTGGTTGAGTTTCGCTCAGGTTATACGCCCAGAGTTTACCCGACCGTTTCTTGTGGGATATCATCATCCCAGAATCTTATCTATCCCCATTTTTCTCGGTGGCGCTTTTTCCGCATTTCATATGCTAGACACTGCGTGATATCGACATCATGAGAGGAGCAATACACAAAGTTTGAGACCCCCGCAACACGAAAAACGCCAGGCCACCTATGGTCCCCAAAGATCCCTTTTTCCGTTTTGTTCGGAGCGCCCGCGGCTATATCCCAGAAAGTGGTGATGGTGGTCGTAGTAGTAGTACACGGGGATAGAGTTCGACTCGGTCCCCCGAAAATCAAGTCATTTTTGTTTCGCTGAAGGCATGATTCAAAGAAAGTGAAGAGGCATGGCCACCAAGACCTTATTTGTTCTTGACGACGCCGACCTTGGCCGGACGCAGGATACGACCGTTGAGCTTGAAGCCCTTCTGCTGAACGTGCATGACGGTGTTGTGCTCCTTGTCGGGCATTGGGGTCATGAAGGTGGCCTCGTGCTCGTTGGGGTTGAAGGGCTCGCCCTGGGGATCGAAGCGCTCCAGACCGTGCTTCTTCAAGGTTTGCATCAAGATGGACTCGGTCATCTTGAGACCTTCGTACAGGTTGATCAGGTCCTGAGTGCACTCGTCGGGCTGCTCCGACGGCTTGAGCCTCTCAGGCGGCACGGTTGACAGCGCCCGCTCGAAGTTGTCGACCGACTCGACCAAGTCCTTGGCGAAGTTCTGAATCGCAAAGTCTCGCGCAGCCTTCATTTCGCGCTGTGTCCGTTCCTGCAGGTTGCGGAAGTCGGCAATGGAACGGAGAAACCGGTCCTAGAAACACAAGTATTAGCAGGGGTGTGCTAACGACCTGGTAGTTATGCGAATGATTTTACCTTGAGATCCCGAACCTCGGCCTCCTTCTGCTCTAGTTGCTTTTTCAAAGTCTCCAGAGGATCGGCCTCTCCCTCTTTCTTCCCCTCCTCAGCAGCATTAGCCTTCTCGGCCTCGGTGCCATTGTTTTGGCTGGCCTCGCCCTCCTTCTTGGTAGCATCAACGTCGGAGCTGTACCACCTTGTCCTCAAGATGACCGGTCGTGTGGCCGCGACGGGCTTTTGGAATGGTTGTGTGCGGCGGAAAGCTTGCCTCTGGGTGCTGAGCCTGGCAATTGCGCCGAGGCCGCGCGACGCCGCTGAGATGCCCTGACGAAGCATTTTGGCAGATAGGCGAATGCCTGTTCAGATGTACGGGGTCACAGAACAAGAACAATGAGGCGCGAAGAAAAGGTATGAAGAGGCAATCTGCCGATCACCCGAGCTTTGGTTGTTTTTTTGGGTGTTTCCTCTGGGTGGTCTGCTCTAGAAATTTTATGGGGGGCGATGCAGAGCCGGCTTGGCCGAGCTCAGAGTTACAGGCGGATCATTGACGGCCCGCCGATTTGCTCGGAGACCCGGACAGAGGCACAAGACGAGAGAAAAAGTGATGAGAGCCGAGCCCGGTGTTTGTCATGCCAAGACATGCCAAGACCCGGTCTTTGCAGAGGTCCGCCCAAGACCAGCCCAGCTCGGATTCGCGGGGTGTGTGGGTCCCAGCGTCCGAGCCTGCGGCTGCGGCTTCCAGGTTGCTGGTCCCTGCAGCGCAACTTTACGACTTACGCGGTAATGGATACCGTCACCGCGAACTTGGTTTTGATCTTCCCATCAACAACCAACAACGATCAATCATCTCGACCTCCCCTTCGCTCATCCACCCATCTTCCTTGCGCGACCACACGTCAGCCCATCTCTGATACGCGCGGACTATTGGAGCCACCATGGAATATGATCCAATGATCATGGATGACGCCGAGGCATTAGGCCCGGTCGTCAAAATCTCCCAAGTACGCCCATCGCCGGACGTCTGTTCTATCAGGCGCCAGCTTTCTTGCTTGTCGCGTGGCTCTGAGAGCATTGCCTGATCTAACTCTCGCGTCCATGCTGCTAGGCAGACTCAGTGCGCGTCAAATGGGAGCTCTCCAACGTCGACATCTCCTTCGCCAACTCGCTTCGGCGCGTCATGCTGGCCGAAATCCCAACAATAGCCATCGACCTGGTTGAGATCGAAGAAAACAGCTCTGTCCTCGCCGATGAATTCATCGCCCACCGCCTAGGCCTCATCCCGCTCAACGCTGAGGGTGTCGATTCCCTGCTCTATTCGCGGGACTGCGATTGCGACGGCCACTGCGAACACTGCAGCGTGCGATTGACACTACATGCTAAGTGCACCGGCGATGAGAACATGCACGTCTTTGCGCGCGACCTGGTTCCGACGGGCGACCGCATCAACCAGGTCCTGGGCACCCCGATCATCACCGATTCTGAGGGGCTCGGCCCTCTGATCCTCAAGCTCCGCCCAGGCCAGGAGATCAAACTGGAATGTATCGCCAAGAAGGGGATCGCGAAGGAACACGCGAAATGGGCACCCTCAGCCGCCATCGGCTTCGAGTACGATCCGCACAACAAGCTGCACCATCTCGACCTCTGGTACGAGTCTGATCCGAAGGCTGAATGGTAAGATATCTCCTCTTCTTCGCCATACAATCACCCAATCTAACTTCTTAATCCTCCAGGCCACCGAGCGAGTACGCTGCTTGGGAAGAGCCCCCGCAAGAAGGCGAACCCTTCGACTACGACGCAGTTCCGAACCGGTTCTACTTCAACGTCGAAACTGCCGGTCCCCTCCCCCCGGATGTCATTATCAGCGAGGGCATCAAGGTCCTGCAGCAAAAGCTTGCTGGGTTGATCCATGAGTTGGCTGACGAGGGAAGCGGTGCCAACGGCGGGCCCCGTAGTCCAGAGTATGGTGCTGGTGCGGCCATGGACGGTTTCAATGGCGGCTATACAACGCCATTTGGGAATGCCGCGGGGAATCAGAGCGCCTGGGGTGGCGCTGGAGGAACAACACCTTATGGCACCACGCCGTACGGCGCCGGAGCGAGTTGGTCGTGATGATGGGTTCGGGCTTGATGGTCGCAAGGGGATCGGGCGATCGGGCATTGCGAAGAGACAGGATGGGGCTGCTCAGTCCTTGGTCTTGCCGCAACATTGCCTAGGCTTCGATGACCTTGGCTTCTCCGCGGTCGAGGGAGAAGTTCGGGGGGAAATAAGGTTGGGGTTTAATTATCAGGTACTTTGCCACTCTGAGGGCAGGACCATATTTGCTACCATCCAAACACTAATCCATCATTAGCAACCACGGTTGGTTGTGCTGCGCGCTAGCCGTTGAGGGGAATCAAGATACCTGGCTCGAGGCGCTTCCCGCGTACTCGGGATGGCCCGAGGCTACGCAGAAGCTGGAGGAGGAGAGATGGGAACGTCGCTCGGGTTTGTCCCCTACATCACAACACTAAGAGCTATATGCGGAGAATTTGCGATTTGTTTCTGTGGCACAAGAAAAGTGGAAATCTATGTATGTCGCACGCTTCTGAGTGTATCAAAACATCAGGGTATAGACTTGGCAAGATGAAAGCAGATAGAAAAGAAAAACATGAACAAAGCAAATCCCGGGAGGGTTGCCACATGAGAGAGTAACCTTTCTTGTGTCTTTAAGTGCCTCCTGTTCTTCCTGTCACCACCACAGTACTTGACAAACGAAAATGCCACAAAATGCAACTCCTGTGTATCCCGAATCAACGCCTTGTAGGTAAACAACACATGATGTAAGCCAGTCCCTAGTACCCAACCTCACTCTCCTGGTCTTTTTCCACACCTTTTTCTAGGGGCAAACAACCGAAGAGAAAAGCAACTACTGAAGTCTCCGATGGTCTATCATGTCTTGTCAATGTTAGGCCTTGGTGTCGCTTTTTTTTTTTTATGAAGTCGTCTAGTCATTTTAGGTATGTATTGACAGGGGCGAATCTTCATTCCGGCTCTGGCACGCCGTGGATCTTCCGGTAGACCTTGCGGTGAGATTCTAGGAAGACGAACGTGCAAATGGTTTGCCTGTTTCCCCGGTGTCAGTTTCAGCATGTCAGAGCCTCGGAGCCCAGAAGAACATTGTCCATGGAACCGGACTCGGAGAGTTGAGCAGGAGGAGAACTTACGGCCCAAGCCTCAAAAAGCTGGGCACCCAGCCCTTAAACATCCACCGCATCCCCTCTTTGGCATACACCTCCTTCAGAACCCCGATGACCCCATGATCCCCTGACGAGGACATGACTCTTGTCTTGATCACGTCAATCGGGCTGGTCACTGTAGCGGCCACCACGCCAGCAAGGAAGCTTGCAGTGAAGTGCGTCGCCATGTTGTCATGCATGGGCGTCAACCGCAACAGCGTGCGCTTGAACACGTCATAACTCGCTAGCTGCGACGCCGTCATGGCGATGGCGCGGCCGCTATTAGGCCAGACGCCGCGGAACAGGCTTCCCACGCCCTCCTCGCGGACCATGCGCACCAGTCCGTCAAGGGCATGGGCGTAGTTGCGCCGCTGAGCCGGAGGAAGAGACGCGTCGTGTTGCATGCGCACGTTAATTACGTCGGCCGCGTTGCCGGCGATGCCGCCAATGAAACCCGAGGCCGAAGCCATGGCGATGAGAACTCCCATCGAGGGGGCCTTGGGTTTGCCCGTCGCGGGGTCAATGTGTCGCGGCGCAAAGCGGGACTTGAGTTCCTCGTAGATGCCAAATCGGGTGGTGGAGTAGGTTAGCTGGCGGAGGAGAGAGGCTGAGAGCCCGCTGTACAGCCCCCGTAGGCCGTTGTGCTTGACGACATGCATAAATGTGCCGGTCATGGTTTTAGGCATGTCGCCGGTGCGGGTTTGCAGGCGAACCTAGACGAAGTAAGAGGAATGATTAATAGCTGTTTGGCTGGACTCAGGGGGTAGAGAAGGGCTGCAAACCTTGACTGTAGGCGACGCGGTTAGTTGTGAGACTATGCATTGGCAACGAGAAAGGGGACAAAGGATGACATACCAAGGTCAAGAGGATGGGTCACACAGGCTGCCATGCTACTCGCGCTGCCTCCGAACCAGAAGGGGTAGTGTATTATTTGCTTCTTGGAGGCAGCTGAGGCCACAGCGTGGTTATCTGCCTGCTGTGGCCTCGTGGCCGAGGCTGTCGGCGAGGAGGCCGAAGCGGCGACAACGGGCACGGAGGTTTTGGTGGCCTGCATTGTTCGGTGCAGGAAGAGGTGTGGAGGATTATGAATGCATCCCGTGGTCGATGGTCGAGAGGGGATAATTCCCAAGCGAGTGGCTGACTATCACAAGGCTGTGATAGTAGTTGGAGAGCAATTGCTTACATACAAAGTCGCGGAAAATCCATCCGTGGCTGCGTGGAGGAGGGCCGGGGCGGATATCGGTCGAAAAGGTCGAAATGGCCGAAAGAGCGAGAGAACGGCGTCTTTGTGTTTTAAGTCTTGGCGTTGGTTCGACGACAGCCATGTCCCTGGTTCCTTTCCTGGCCGGGGTCCATATCGACGTCAGCCCCGCGGCTATCGGCGTCTTTATCGCAAGCCCCAGCGATATCGGGCACCCAACGGCCCGTTATCTTGTCCGGACCTCAGCTCCGGATCTGAATTTCTTCTGCCGGTTGCACCGCACGGGACAAGGTACACGGTACTTCATAGTACTTGACTCACAGCGATCCTTGGCATGTAGACCACACGAAATGGATTTGAGGACCTGAATTCTGTAGCCATGTGAAGAATGCAGAAAATGCCTATCAAAGCTTGTTACGAAAAGTCGCAAGTCGTAGTCTGGATCAGAGTCGAGACTGCAACTTGATCAACCTCGATGTCACTGTCGCGGAAGCGACTTGGAAATTGTGTGGGGCATGCTCCGACTGCAACCGGCGGCCCAAGAACAAGCAGAAACTTTTTGGCCGACCTCGACGAGTCACACATACATATCATCCGACCGGGACCTTGCTCGTTCAACCTTTTTCCGCCCCTCTCCCAGCTCCAGCTTGCTTTTCCTCTTTGCACTCCATCGCCTGGTTTCCCACAGCCGTCACAATGTCCAAGGGCCGCGTTTGTCTGTAAGTCGTGGCTTTCGTGTGGCCGCTCAGGAGGGGTTGTGACTAACACTGATACCACCTTCACACAGCGCCTACTCCGGAGGTATGACATGATTCTTCCAGCCCCAATTCCCACCTAAGGACTGCTGCGGACTGCTTCGTGCCTGTAATGGACCGCTGTGCTCCCATAGTCCTCAATGTCCAGCATCTAGCTCTTGCATCGACCCAGAGACAGCAGCAACACAGAAAACAGAACTGACTTGCTGCCCAACAGGTCTTGACACCTCCACCATTTTGAAATGGCTCATCCTTGAGGTCAGCAGAACATACCGCTTCCCATACCCCCTCTCAACTGACAATTATCTCAGGGCTACACTGTCGTCTGCTTCCTCGCCAACGTCGGCCAGGAAGAGGACTGGGCCGCCGTCGAAAAGAAGGCCCTGGCTCTCGGTGCCGAGCGTATGGTCATCGAAGATCTCCAGCGCGAGTTCGTCGAGGAGATTGTCTTCCGCGCCATCCAATGCAACGCCATCTACGAGGACCGCTACCTGCTGGGCACTTCGCTAGCCCGCCCCATCATCGCCCGCGCCCAGGTCCGTGTGGCCGAGCAGTACAATTGCGACTACGTCAGCCACGGCTGCACCGGCAAGGGCAATGACCAAGTTCGCTTTGAGCTCGCTTTCAAGGCCTGCAACCCCAAGTTGAAGGTCATTGCCCCTTGGAGGCTGCCCGAGTTTATCCAGAAGTTCCAGTATGTGCCCATATTCCTAGGAATGACGGACATGTGGAGCGTTTAACTGACCTGACCATCAGGGGCCGTGCCGACCTTCTCAAGTTCGCCGCCGAGAACAACATTCCCGTTTCGTCGACCCCCAAGGCTCCTTGGAGCATGGATGACAACCTTGTCCACTGCTCGTATGAGGCCGGCGTCCTCGAGGACCCGGATCACACCCCGCCCAAGGAGCTTTGGACCCGGACCGTTGACCCGACCGATGCTCCCGACAAGCCATACAACTTCACCATCCACTTCGAGAAGGGTATCCCCGTCAAGGTGGTGACCCCTGATGGCGAGGCCACCGACTCTGTCGAGCTGTTCAAGCTCCTCAACAAGATAGGCCACGACAATGGCGTCGGCCGCATCGACATTGTCGAGAACCGCTTCATTGGCCTGAAGAGCCGTGGCTGCTACGACACCCCTGGTCTGACCATTGCGTAAGTAGACACGACTTTGACAGTATATATCGGCGTTGATGCTGATGATTGGCAGCCGCCTCGCCCACATTGACCTCGAGGGTCTCGTTATGGACTCCAAAGTGCGCAAGCTGCGCGACCAATTCATCACGATTGAGTGGTCACATTGTTTGTACAACGGCATGTACTTCTCGCCAGAGCGCGAGTTCCTTGAGAACTCCATCATCTTCTCGCAGAAGCACGTCACCGGTGAGGTGCGCATGTCCGTGTACAAGGGCGCCGCCTACGTGCTGGGTCGCAAGAGCGATGCCAGCAACCTGTACTCCCAGGAAGACGCGTCCATGGACTCCCTCAGCACATTCTCGCCAATGGATACCACAGGTTTCATTGCCATCCAGGGCATCCGCCTCGAGAAGTATGGTCTCCAAAAGATCAAGGACGGCGAGCCGCTCACCAAATAAGCAGGTGGTTGTGTGGGTGGAAGGATAGAGAAAAGAAAAATAAAAGCCGGCTGTCTGTTTTTGACTCAAGAGGTGATATTATTTTGTAAATTCCAGTGTGTTTAATTCAACCGGGCTGATGGTCGTCATGTCGTCGTGCTCAGTGTTGTGAGACCGAATCCCGTCACCACCTCAGTGTGGGCTGGGAAAGAGTCATCCACGGACGAGAGGACCTGGTTGAGAACCTCTTGGGCCAGCCAATTGGCCAATCGGGAGCCGCAAGAGGACGGCCCCACCTACCCGAGCCCCACCAAGATTTTGAATGGGCGGGTTCCGTCTTTTGTCCCAGCTCTCCGAGCTCCGAGCTCCGATCTCCTCCGTAAGCTTTCCGACTTCAAAATGGCCGGGCCACGGTGTATTTCGGGCGTCCTTCGGCTACAAGCCGCTGGACGGTCAAGCCTGGCCCTTCTTTTGGGACAGAGAGCCGCCTACCCCTCCCTGCGGCATTGGCGGGCAGCCTACTCATCAGGTTAGCAACACCGCCGACGTCCAAGGTCTGAGCGGACTGGCTGACCACAAATACACAGCGGCCGCCCCGGCCCCTAGTTCGCGTCCGTCAACAACGAACCGGCCCGAGACGGTCGAAATCAATGGAAAAACCTACACCACCGACGACTGGTTCAATGTGTCCCCCACCGTCCTCTCCTTGACCTCCCGCAAACTACACCTCCAGAAAGATCACCCTGTCTCCATCACCCGGAAGATTATCGAGTCCGTTTTCCCAAGCCCCACGTACCGCTACTACAACTCATTCGACCCTGTTGTCTCAACCTACGAGAACTTCGACTCCCTCGGCTTCCCGCCTGACCACCCCGGCCGTGCCCGCACCGATACCTACTACATCAACCAAACCACGCTCTTGCGAACTCACACCAGCGCCCACGAGGCAGAGCTCTTCCGCACCAACACCAGCGGGGGGTACTTGATCAGCGCTGATGTTTACCGCCGGGATGAAATCGATCGGAGCCACTACCCTGTCTTCCACCAGATGGAGGGCGCACGGGTGTGGGACCGCCGCAAGGTCCCTGGCGGGGATATCGCCGCCGCGGTGTTGGATGACCTCAAGAAGCTGCCGGAGCATAACATGAACGTGGAAGACCCGAATCCGCCATTTCATCCGGAACGCAACCCAAGACAAGAGGAGCATCATTCCCCATTGGAAACTGCCGCCGTGGCGGCGCACTTGAAGAGGTCGCTGGAGCTGATGGTGGGCGAGATCTTCACGCGTGTGAAGGCCGCGGCCGCAGCTGCCAAGGCAGAAAAGGCCGGAGCAACCTCTTCCCAAGCAGCAGGCGAAGCTGCTGAAGCCGTCGCATCCGCGGAGCCCCTCCGCGTCCGCTGGGTCGAGACCTACTTTCCCTTCACATCCCCCAGCTGGGAGCTCGAGGTCTTTTACCAAGGTGACTGGCTGGAAGTCCTAGGCTGTGGCGTCTCGCAGCAATCTCTGCACATCAACGCCGGTGTGCCGACCCAGATGGGCTGGGCATTCGGCATTGGCCTGGAGCGCGTCGCCATGCTGTTATTCCAGATCCCCGACATCCGGCTCTTCTGGTCGCGCGATGAGAGGTTCCTCAGCCAGTTCCGTGGGGTTGAAGACGACCTGAGCAAACTGCGGCCCTTTGTGCCGTTTAGCAAGTACCCAGCTTGCTACAAGGACGTGTCGTTCTGGCTGAGGAGCTCGTCCAGCGCCGCCGGCGGTGGTCAAGGGGGGGCGGGCGATTGGCACGAGAATGACCTCATGGAAGTGGTCAGGGACGCGGCGGGGGATTGCGTGGAGGATGTGAGGCTGGTGGACCAGTTCACGCATCCCAAGACGGGGAGGAGAAGTTTATGTTATCGCATCAACTACAGGAGCTTGGAGAAGACTCTGACTAATGCTGAGACGAATGAGATGCATAAGAAGGTTGTGGAGGGGCTGGTGGAGAGATTGGGGGTAGAGATTAGGTAGTGGCGATTGTTGTGGACAAAGCCCTCGGTGCTGTTGCCGCTGCTGGGCTATGGACAGCTCCGATGTGATTAAAGGGAGAGACGGCGGAGGCGGAGCTCGAGGGTACAATCTATGGGAGTTCGAGGGTGCGTGCCTCTGGCTGTCCCCGACACCCAACCAACCGGTTCTAGCTACCGACGGAGTCCACACCACTACCTCACGGTAGCGCTCAGCCATGTTCGCCCAGATGGTACGTACCCTACATCTGGCATGTTCCATACCGGCAGATGCGCAAGCGGTACATACGGCCGATCGTGGGGATGGGTATTCTGGTAGCGATGCCTATGGAGGTGGCTTGTACAAAAGTTGGTCGGTTCTCTGATAGAGATGGCTGGGCTGAACTAAGGAAGAACACGGATCCGAGTCTGTACAATATAGGTAAACACGACGATATGACTCTCCTCAACACTTTCATGCTCCCGCGTCATCGCCGGTCGGTTGGCTCCTACAGGAGGCCTTCCGGTCCCATCCATTGCGGTTCCAATAGTTTGGAGGGCTGTGCAAACTTGTGGGGTAGATTACATGATGCGGAAACAGCCTTGGGTGGCGTACAAAGGGAGAATCGTCTCGACCTGGATTTGCGGAGCCGTCCCGTGCTCGGCTACGATATCGGCCTGTTCATGATGATAGTAAGGGTATTTCAACGTCAACCAAGTCTTTGGGCTGGGGATTTGTTCGATTCCATAAGTACGTATTATCAAGGGTGGCTGAGGTGAGCCGGGGTGCTCACCACCACCCCGGCGCTGGAGCATTCCGACTCTCAATTCTCTGACAGAAGCAACCTGACCATCCGGGCTCTTCAATGATCCAAAGGTTGACAGTGAGTGAGTTAGTTGGCGGCTCTTGAGAGAAGGCGTGGGCACTTGCAGGAAAGAATAACACAAGAAGGCCTCGCAAGCACCCGCTGTTAGTGCAGGTCAGAATTTTGTATGTAAATTCGATACTGTCGACTGCCTGGTACTGCTCTTGACAGTTGGGGAATGAGGTAAAGGAAGTTTCTTTGAGTTCTTGCCTGGCGGAGCACTGAAACGCCAAACTGCCCGGGGAGCAAACCAGGTGGCTGGATAGCTGGCTGAGTGGATGGCTGTCTCCCAACGAGGGCCCCGTTTGAGGCTGCCATAATGACGTGACACAAGGACAGCTAACTCACCACCTGCCTATACGGCCGAGAGTGACTGCGGCGTCGATGCATGCATCATGCAATATGATTTGCATTAGGTATCTTTCAGGTTTTATTAGTAAGTGTCAAGACAGACTTACTCTGTGGGGGATGTTTACATGGACACACTCTGGTGCACAGACCAACTTTTCCCCAAATATCAGATGAATGACTTCTATCAGGCTGCAGGGAGTTCAGCGAAATAAACATCAGGCAGCCTGTGGAGGATCCTGCTCGTATCAACAACGGATTGACGGGAGGTGGACATCAGACCAGACTGGATGACATCCATTTGGCTTGGCCGAGGCCCAAATCCAGGTCAGCACTCAGTTCAATGACCAGCGGAAATGTGATGGACGACACAGCCAAATTCGTGACCACCTGACCTCCAAGTTGATGACGGTGTGAGATGTCAGTCCATCGGGGCTTGGAAGTTGTTTCCACGTGTGTTAAACTCGTCGGAGACCGGGAAGTCAGGTTCCCGTCTGCGCCACGGCCGCGCAACCGACGGAAGCTGGTACGGTCCGCAGCAGGGCTTATACTCAGAGCGGCGAGATTGCCATGAGGCTCTAGCACGGTGGGTAGGGGGCGCGAAGCGTGTTCTTGCTAAGTAGTAGTATTTCTTGTTGTCTGCCACTTGCGCGTAGAAGTTTGCGCAATATCTCCCAGACGGGACTTGGGGGAGGCGCAATGAGCTTGAAAACGCCCCCTGTGTCTACCCAGAGGCGCTGTTGAAACAAATCTGTGTCTGTGGGCAACCTTGCACGGCTAATCTTACCATTGCTGTGGGCAGTGGGACAACGTGTACGACTCGGATAGTGCTGTTGCTACGATGCGACGCCCCAAATGCGAGATTGCGCTGGTATTTCGCAGGCACGTGTTTGAGACAGGTTAAGCTTCTTTGCTCCAGCGGGCGAGATATCCATGTGGCTGTGCAGATCACTTCGCAACAGAGGGCTAGTCGCGAGCAGGCCGCGGCTCGCGACTCTAACAGCGACGGTATGACTTGGAGGCCTGGAGTGACGACGACTACTGAAGCAGACTGGGTGCTGGATTGTAACTTGGAATCGGGTTTCCGCTTTGGGGAGGTTGGATCTGTGGTCCCGTTCTTGACGCCCGGGCCCGGCCCTGGCCCGGGTTCGATTCCATCTGCTTCATCAGTTCATTCGACGACGGGAGAGACCGACAACGACTGGCTAGGAAGAGCCCGGCTCGCGTTGCCTTGCAGTTCCGTTGCGTTTCCATGTGTCGTGGCAAGTTTGAACGCAGGAACTATCGGAGGTAAACCTGGAGCTTTAGGTCTTGCTTTGACAGACAACCTATCAGGCAGGTCCCAATCACCAACAGAGCAGGCAATTTCACTCGGAAACGATCTATGAGTAGGTCCAAAGACGGAAGACGGGGGCCTCCGTAAGCACCTTGCTGAGCGTCCGTTAAAGCCACCGAGGCCTCTTTGACTTTTTGGGTTTTTGCCAAGTCCCATGAACATCCTTGGGGAAGGCTCAGCCTCTCAGGGGCGTTTCTGGCGGTTTCTGGTGGGCCTTCGTGATCCCCGACCCGGGCACAGCGCACACGGCACGCCAGGGTGTGTCCGGATGGGGCATCCAAGGCGTGGATTGGTGGAGCCCGTTTGCTCACCCCGCCACACCCGACCTCCCACATCCCCGACCCTCCAGGTTCTTAGGTCATCATCCCTCTGCACTTCAAATACTGCCGCCGGCCGCACTTCTGCTTACAACAACACATCTTTCCCCAAGAACCCATCCTCTTCCACCAGAAGCCCCAATTTATCTAACCAACAGCCGACCACGACCAGGCTATCCGCTCACAGGATCTTTCGGGCTTATCGAGCAATTGGAGTTCCGTCATCTCAGCGAACTCCGTAATCGACCTTCTGACCCATCCTCTTCGTTGGCATTTCGACATCATGGAGCAATTACCACGCACCGATCTTCCGCTCCGTGCGGCCGAGCAGAACCAAACCGTTGATTTGCAACAACAGTCGCCACAGACTCCCTCATCACCGGTCATGACACCGTGCCTCTCACGGTCCTCGACTGCCAGCAGCCACCGGTCACGCAAGTCCAATCTCAGCCTGGACTTGTCCAATCTCCCACCTGTCTACAAGCCAACCCCTCCTTGCAAT
Organism: Mycothermus thermophilus; assembly: GCF_041956435.1. NCBI lineage: Eukaryota > Fungi > Ascomycota > Sordariomycetes > Sordariales > Chaetomiaceae > Mycothermus > Mycothermus thermophilus. Next base: position 2,757,220 of record NW_027191432.1, on the reverse strand, counting down.
ACCCTTCTCTTCACCAACCTTCAGACCCGCGACGTCTTCGCCCCGGACAATCTGCAGCAGATTCGCGAGTTGATCGAGCGGACCGCGCGCATCTACTCCTTCTCACCGCTCAAATCTTTCGCTCGCATTGTCGTCGCCTTTTACTCTACCGAGGATGCCATCGCGGTTCGCGGCATCTGGGATGGCGAAAACATCCTTGGCAACCACTGCCGGGTTTACTTCGGCCAGCCCACCGTTATTGGCGCCCAGCCGAACAACCAACTTGCCCTCCCCGACGCGGGCAAGCTCTTCTTCATCTCGCCGCCTCCGAGCCCGCCCGCGGGTTGGCAGCAGAAGATGGAGGATGCGCCGAACAAGATGGTGCATGCCGAAGACCTGGCCGAGGCCCTTGCGAAGCTGCGCCAGGAGCAGGACCCCAACGGCCCCGACGCGTCTGGCGCATCGCCGATTTCCCCGGCCGCGAGCACCACGGCTCCGCGCCGGAGCCGCAGCTCGACGCTCGTGTTTCAGCCTGCCAAGGAGAATGGGGCTAGCCCGGACCTTCCGTGTGTTATTATCGATGACATGACGGATGAGCCCGAAGACGTGAGCCCCATCCCGGCTGCGATCCCGCCTAAGATCCTTCACACGGCAAGGCCACCTATTGAGTTGATGCATGATGCGTGAAGGGTGAGGGGGCGAATGTGGGGTCAATTTCTCAGCATTTTCCTTTCATATTCATACATGGGCACGGGGTATGGGTTGGCGGTCAGGAGGTTCGGCGTTGGTGGTCTTCATCTTGAGAGCATTTGCCTTTTCGCACTTTCGTATGTACTTTGATCACCAGGTGGTTGGTGGGCGAGTCAAGAGGGGTATGATGGAAGATTATTTGGCGCTTGGGAGTTCACGAAAATGTGGAACGGCGATCACCGACAGATGGCGGTGAGCTTAGATAGCTTCAACACATTTTACGCAATACATAGAGAACATCCAACCATGCTGCAGCAGAGCATCACCTTGTTCAGTTGAACATGTTGTGAAACACAATCCCTCACAGTCTAGGGTGTACGACTGGGAGGAAATCTCCGAAAAGGTTCAACGTTCCTTGGTTTCCTCCGCCAATGACCTGAACTCCGACCCTACGCGCTATTGAGGTACGTTGTACCTGATTTCTGGTCGCTTCCAACGCTAGGTTGACATGTTATCCGATTTTCCACCAGCGTTTCACCAAGCCCTTGCACCCCCAGTCGAATACCCTACGCCGGGCAAGTGTTGCCGATGCATCGTGCCATCAGATTAGTACGTAGCAGATCGACTAAACACATATGAAACGTGTTTCGTAGTTGTCAGCGCAGCCCACAAATTCACAGATTTGCGAACTGTCTCGATCACATGAGGGGTGGCATTGACAAAGCCACCCGGGAGACGCAGATCCGTAGAGTGATTTGGCGGCAATGGGCTGATCTTCTTCTGCACAAGAGATGGGTCTGGAATGGGTGGTGGTGACTTGAGCGTAGAGCAGGTGACGGCTAGTCCTGAGATTGGATGGGATGGGTTATCGAGGACATACATAAGCTGGACACCGAGGCAGGGATCTTCGGAAGTCTATTTGGGTGTTCGTCAATACGAGTGAGATACGGCCCTTCGAGTCCTCGAATGCTTCAGGAGGAACAAGAACTGCAGAAGAGTATGAAATACTGGTGGTATAGGCTAGTTGGGATCTTGATATCTCATCTCATCCCGAGTTGTTTCTGAGTTGTCTTCCATCATACGCATAAGACTTGCTCAGAAGCTCTTTGGTTATAGGCTCTCGTCACAGGCCTCAAGCGCCGACTATTGCTGACAAGCATTCAATTCCACGGACAACCACAACAGTAAGACTTAACATGGCGCACTTAAATCATGGATGCTGTTCCCCCAGGTAGGTCATAAGTTGTTGTGGCCAAGTGCCCGTGGCTGGAGGGAAATGAAGGTCGGTACGTTACCGTATTGGTAAGAATTGCAGCCCGCTGCGGGGTGGGTCCCTCAGGTGGGTCAGGCCCCGCGTAGAAACGGCCCGGAGCACTTCGTAGAGCCCCAAAATTTCTTCTTTCATGGCAATCTTGACGTCTTCAGCATCTCCAACAAACCCATCCACCGATCAATTCCACCATCCTCACCATGGCTTGCACTTGTCGGACAGCGGCACTGCGGATCTTTGTTCGATCCATTACCCAAATTCAAGTCCCTCTCCCCGCCAGAACAAGAATCACGCAAACATCTCCTACCCTTGTTGCACAAGCTCGTCGCATCGCTGGGTCCAGGACAACACCACTCTGTCTGTCTTCGTCACGGGCATTACACACATCATGTCCTCGGAATGTCGCAGAAGATGAGACTCCTCCTGCCGCCACCACCGAGATCACCGAGGGGGTCACGGAAAGGAAAACCGAGGACGTCAACAACCAAGCCAGCGAAGGCTCCAAACCACCAGTCCGACGGCTAAAGAAGAACGAGAAGAATAAAGCAAAGGAGACTTGGTCAGAAACCTTTGAAGAGGAGGAGGAGGACGACAGCTACGACTTCGAGCGGCCCAAGCCAAAGAAACAGAAAGAACCTTGGATGATCCAAAAAGAAGCCCTCAAAAAGAAGTTCCCTGAAGGGTGGAACCCCCGGAAACGACTGTCACCCGACGCCCTGATCGGAATTCGGATGCTGCACAAGCAATTCCCGGAGGAGTACACGACGGAGGTGCTGGCGCAAAAGTTTGAGGTGTCGCCGGAGGCGATCCGGCGTATCCTCAAGTCCAAATGGGTTCCGACCCCGGAAGAGGAGGAGGACCGACAACGTCGCTGGTTCAACCGCGGCAAGAAGGTCTGGGAGCACTGGGCCGCGCTGGGGAAGAAGCCGCCCCGTAAGTGGCGCGCCGAGGGTATCGTGCGGGATCCGATTTGGAATGAACCGAGGGGTCCCAACCAAAAAGACAAGGAGGAGAGGGCGGAAGCGCAGAGGAGGTTGGCGAGGGCAATGATTACGGGGTGAGTCTCAGGGATCTCAGTTTGCCAGTGTCAGACGGCATGTCGACTTGGGTGTATGGATTCTTGAAATATCAAATGATGCTTCGTCGGTTCCTAGGCGTACATCCATGGCCGTGGATACAGCCTGCTGTCTTCCATATGCTCTGTATCACTCCCATATTATCGAGCTCTCCATTGGATTTCTTCCTCAATGATCCATGTACTTAATAGCAGCAGGTTTACATATCGGTACCTACTCCGAAACGAGCGGCATTGCCCTGGGGATAGTTCTATCTGGTTGGCACTCGTCATGAAGACAACCATCTCGGACGATGTTCGCTCGCCGCTCAATGCAACGCTGCGGCTCACCTCCGACAAGGTTAGTTATCCCGTGGCCGCCGCGCAGCCGACAAGGGCCAAGACTATACCGCGAACAAAACGCTGTAAAGATACGTTGAACCAGGTACACTACGGAGTACGGTGTAAGTATCTTAGGATGTTGTGGTACTCAGGTACGCAGTGCATGTCCATTTCCAGAGTTTCACTCGTGCTGTCATCGCGATGAGCTCACAACTCCACCGATCCACGGCAACCGCCACAACATTCATCACACTTCCTCCCACGGGAACAGGATCGCCGGCTGAACTGTGGCCTGGCGTTTGATTGGCCATCCCCGGCATGGTGGGCTGTCGAAGTGGCCAAAACCGGGTTAGCGCAATGCTCTGGTCCCAGCACCCAAAGCTCACCCCTGCTTGCTGCCCGCCGCTCCTTTTGCCCATCCAGCGGAGAATGAGATGGGGAATTCATCAACCGCCAAACAACCACACAGGGCCCATTGTTTTTTTCTTCAGGCACAGATTGTGCCTGACTTCAGGTAGAGACACTCGGATTCTGGGCTGCGCGATGCCCATGTCCTACGCTTCCTGACCTTCATTCCTTCCACTATTTCCTATCTCTCTGCGTTGGCCCAATTGATCTTATCGCCGCCAGCGCATCTCTCCCGCGTTCATGTCACTGTAAGCTGATTTCACCTCCGCGTCTTTTGTGCCCGGCGCATCTCTCCAAACACAAGCAAAAAGCAACAAACTCCAGAAACCCTCAACCCCAATATCTCTCTGACCTCCTTTGTAGCGTTTCCATTGGGCCTTACTACATCGTCTGCCCTCGTTCCTTCTTTCGGAGAGCGGGCGAAATCTATCTGGTCGACGTGCCCACCCTCCGACTTCTTTTCGTTGCGCTCTTTCGTCTCAATCGTTACACTGCGACGTTTCCCGCCGATGCCCCTACGCCACTGCGCAAGCACCCGAATCTGTCCTTCTGCCTCCTCCGTCGCCGAACTCGCATACACTCCTTGTAACGACGTCCATGGCGAAGAGCGATGGCATCGACTCCCTCGAACCGACCTAAACTTACACCGTCAAACTCTCCCTTCATCCCTTCTCGCCCAAGCCGGACCCAGGCTCGGTCCCGCGACCCGTGCCTCTCTCTTCAACGCGTCGTAGGGACGACCTGCAACTCCCCTACCGGCTTTGATACTGTCGCCTCGTCCTTTGCCTACATTGCTGGTGGCGCTGTCGTAGTCGTCGATGTTGCTGGAGAGCACTATACACAGCGCTTCTTCCGCGCCAGGCCAAATGCTGTCCCTCTCCTGGCCTCTTCCCCCACCACAAACCCCTCTTCCACACCCCTCGCGACCCCGAAACCTACCGAAACCAGAACCAGGGCCGCCGCTTCACCGAGGGATTCTCTCTACCCATCTGCGGATTGGGCTGACTCTCCTTCCGGCAAGACCTGGACCAGTCGCGAGCGTATCAAAGCCGCGACCTGCTTGGCCCTCAGTGCCGATGGACGGTACCTAGCTGTTGGCGAGACGGGCTACGCCCCTCGCGTCCTCATTTTTAACCTCCAAGATGTCTCGTCTGATGTACCTTTGGTTTCCATCAGTGAGCATACCTTTGGCGTCAAGGCCGTGGCTTGGTCGCCCGATACCAAGTATCTCGCGTCCTTGGGTGCCACCAACGATGGCTTCCTCTACCTGTGGAAGATCGAACCCCGGACCGGAGCCGCGAAACTGTTCCAGCAGAACCGTTGCACCTCGACCGTGAAGGGGATGGTCTGGATGGGCAACAGCCTGTTGACTTTGGGTGTCCGCCACGTCAAGTTGTGGCGTGTTGATGAAGGCCAGGACCCTTCGTCGACTAAATCCAAGTTCTCGGGCGATCCGCCGCCACCGACATCGCAAACACAGAAGCCCTTACCAGGGAGGAACATCTTGCTTGGGCCCCTTCTCGAGACCACCTTTTCCTGCGCCCTGTCCGTATCCGACGAGAAGGCAATTATTTGCTCCGAGTCGGGCTGCGTGTGTCTGCTGGACGATACCAACAGGCAAATGAGACTCGTCAAGGCTTTTGAGGTTGATTTTGCCATCACCTGCATCGCCAGGCGCGGTGAGAATGTCTACCTTGGAGGCCGGGATGGTCAGATTTCCGTCATCAGCCTCACCAGCATTCTGGCCTGTGCCTCGGAACCGCCGATTCGTACGTCTCGGATGGCCGTGGGGCTGGTCAGCATGGGCTTTTTAGACAGCAATCTCGTTACCATCGATGCCAAACGATCCATTGATATCTGGAGCCCAGAGTATTTGCCCGGGAGTCCCGAAGAAGATGAAGCACACATGACCCTTCCGGGTCTTGGTGACCCGGTTCTTGGAATACAGCCGTTGCCAGCGTTTCGAGGCCCGGGTGCCAGGTTTTTCACTTGGTCCGGAACCGGGAGGATAACCACCTGGGACCTGAACGGCATGGTCCACTCGTCCTTGGACATACCCGTCGAGCAAATCGACCCGCCCTCCGAGTCCGCGACCGTCAACCAAGTTGTCGTGGTGAAAGCCACTAATGACGGTAGTCTCTTTTTCGCAGGAGATAAACTGGGCGTCCTCCGTTTTGTTGAGGCGTCCACGGGAGAATCCCTTCTCTCGCCGAAAGCTCATTCTTCCAATGTCGAAGACATCAGCGTTCACGAGGGCAAGACGAGGTTTCTTGTAGCGTCATGCGGCAAAGACCGCACCGTCCAACTCTTCCATCGCACGTCAACCGGCATGTTTGAGCATGTCCAGACGCTTGAGTTCACTGCCAAGGTGGTGCAGGTGCTCATTCCCGCCCAAGATAAGATCATGACGTGCTCACTTGACCGCACGCTGCAAGTTCACGACGTGGTAAGCAAGGAGGGCGAGCCAGACATCATCGCAGCGCTTCCCTCGAGGGTTATCTCGCTTCGCGCCTCTCCGTCCTCCATGGTGGTCACCCCAGACGAGAAGGTGGCATTCGTTGCCCTGCTTGACCGCTCTGTCTGCCAGTTCGAACTGTCGAGTGGGCGACTTGTCAGCTCATTCAAGTGCAGCGATGAAATTGGGCAAGACTCGGTTGTGCTCGAGTCTCTGACCTACGGCCAGCCGGGTTCCGGCGACGTGTCTTTCCTTTTGGGCCTTTCCAACACGGACAAATCGGTCCGCATCTACGATGCCCAAGTCGGCTGCTTTATCGACCGCGAGTGGGGACATACGGAGGCAATTAACGGTGTTGTGCTGATCGACGACGAGACCTGTGGCAGGAGGATCGTCAGCGTTGGCGAGGATGGCACCATTATGATCTGGACGATGGAAGTTCAGGATTCCGGATCCTTGCCCAGAGTGCGGGAACCTTCCCCTGAAAAGACATCCCAACCAGCTGCGACACGCCCACCGCTTCGACGTGTCCTTTCCAAAGCCGAACTTGCTGAGTTCCAACGCCCAGGTTCCTCCTCGGCGGGCGGCGCAAACCAGACCCCAGGACGCCGCTCCCCCCCTCGCACCGCCAGCCGCCGCCCTTCCAAATTCCACCTCAACGTTTCCTCCTCCGTTCGCACCCCGACTGCCGCCGACAAACAACACCAGCAACCTCCACATCAGCAAGATCCCTCCCAAACCTCCCCGACCAGCGCCACCGCTATCGAGGACACGCCATCCCGCCGCGGTTCCTCGGACGACAGCCCACCGCCGAGCAGTCCCCGCACCCGCTCAAAACTTCACCGTCGCTCCTCTATCCCTGCGTTGGGCGAAACCCCGTCGAACACCGTTAAAACCCGGAAATCCGGCTCAGGCCATCACCGCAGCAGCGGGGTGGGCAGCACCGGGGTCGGTGGAGGTAGCGGGTATCCGTTCGGTAGTCTCAGTATGGCAACCGAACAAACCTGCCGCCAGCTGCGCGCGTTTCGCAGGAAACTTGCAGCCTCGTCCGATCCCATTCATGCAGATGTGCATGCCCAGTTGGACGCCGAGCTTAGATTGACGGCGGCATTGTTGGGAGAGAAGGCGATTAGGAGTCGGATTGGGGGCGGGTCTGCTGGTGGTTCGAGTGGGAAGTCGGGGAGAAGGGACCGGTCGCGGAACCCGTCCGATCAATGCGATCAGGAGAAGAAGGGCGCGCAGCAGGAGCAGGAGCAGGAGCAAGAGCGGTCCCAGACCCAGGCCCAGCAAAACCAGCGCCACCCGCAGCTGACCGAGGCCCTCCTCAGTGACCTTCTCGACCAGTACAGCGAACGTCTCGTCAGCTTGTTGGATGAAAAACTCCGCATGCGGATGAGCGTGAGCGAAGAGGACGGGTTCAACCTGAGGAATCGGGCAGGCCGTCGGCAGAGGCCCATCAGTACCGTCAGTACTGCGGTCGACGTTGATGTGGGGGACGGAGACCGCGAAGCATCCTCAAGCGATGGAGCAGGCAGCGGGTTGGAGTCCGCCACGCCTTCGATTTCGGTCTCGGTATCGAGATCGGGGTCAGTTTCTTTGGATGCCGATGCCGATGCCGATGTGGAGGAGAGCACCGTTTGTGAAGAACCTGAGTCCTACCTTGACGCGTAGCGACGACCACCATATCGTTTGGTTGGGGAGGGGGAAAGGAACCTATGATACCCATTACATCGCTGTTTTGTTTATTTTCCTTGTTTCGACATTTCGGCTTCTTGTACTACACACGGTTTTTACATTCTTTGCATACTCTGTACTATAGGCCACATGGTTTGCGGTCTGCATTTCTCGGCGCTGGGGTTCCTTTCTTTTACTCTCTTGGTCGCTCCCTTGGCCTTTCCTTGCTTTGTTATTTTATCTCTTATCTGTTGTTCACACGACTACAACCTCGTCAACACTTAACCATTTATCCTCGCTTGGTGTTCTTCCTGGCCACTATCACAAGCCAGCTCAGAAGTGAAAGGACCGAGCAAGGAAAGGATGCCGATAAAAGGCCAGGTGCGGAATGGCACCAGAACCAGTTGGAGCAAAGGAGATTCGGCGGTACATACAGGGGACTTGTCTTTGGCTTTGGTCGGATCGAGGAATATTAGGCGTTGGCTTGGATGGATAGGTGAGACACAGATGGAATGGATTGTGTCCAAGATCCTTGGTGCTGGGGTGACATTGGAAGCGGGCGGGATAAAACGGGTGTGTCAGGGGCGGATGGCCCAGTACGGCCAGTTTTGGGTTTCTTGCCGCTTTGACGGCCTTGTTTTTGTTCATTGGTTGCCTGGGCACATGGCCTCCTCCGGGCTTAGAGGACTCTGTGGAAGCGTGATACCTTTAGAACAAGACTTTGCTTACTAGTAATACAGTGGTGTGCTTGTGAACGTGGCTTGGTTGCCCTGAGCTCTACGTCAAAACATCAAATCTAAGTTGTCAGTGCTGCGATTTTGCTCTGCGAGGAAGCCGGCTGAGAAAGGTGGTATCTATATTGCTTCATCAACCAACGCTAGGTTCGCTTGCTAACAAGATGTATCGAGGAATTTCCCGTGTCCCTATAACCTCCTGTACACCGTACCATAACTCTTATTTGTCCCCTTTAAGAAAGGGGCATCAGGCGGCCCTCAAATCAACCCCCATGAACCTACTTCCCCTGATCTTGGGAATTGCTCGCCCCATCACCGTCACCACCACTGCCCTGTCTTTCCGCTTGTTTCGTGGCCGCCCTTAGCCTTCTCTCAGCTGCTAGAGCCCGCCGTTCCCGTTCGCTCAACACCACGCCCTCCCCACCACCACCACGTGCCTCGTTACTACTGCTCTCATTATTACTCTCGGGATTCCCGCCTAGCACAAATGTACCACCAATCCAGCCTCCGTGATCCTGCACCTCTCCGTCCTCCTCATCGTTTCTCTCCTCGTCTCCACGCGGAGGTGGCTGGTAGTATTCCTCACCTCCAACCGTCCTACCCGCATTCCCCCAATAGTCCGCCTTCTCCACCTCTCTCTCCAACTCCTTACAGAGCGCCCAAAACTTGCTATCGTGCTCCGAATACACGTTGTGCGTCAACTCGTGACACAGCGTCCGCCGCACGCCCTTGTAGTCCCTCCACCCGTCGTAGGCGTCAGTGCGCAAGCGGAGCTCAATGACTTGTCCCTTGTTCCTGTTCAAACCCAAGATGCGGGTGACGCTGCTCCCGTCGCGCGAGGCGGAGGTGTTGGCGGCCGGGTCCATCTCGGTGAGCAAGCCGACGCGGAATCGGTGCTGGCGCATGACGGTGCGGATTCCCGGGTCGGAGGCCAGGCGCTGGAGGATGGAGCGGGCATGGTCTGCATTGGGGAGATGGGGAAGGGGGCGTATGGACTGGAAGGTGTACTCTTCATCAGATGAAGAAGAGAAGCCTCCTCGGAGGGAGGAGGTAGGTACGTGCTTGGGTTGGACGGCATGGCGGCGTTGGTGAGCGAGGGCACGCTGCCGACGGGAGCGCCAGAGCATTGCAGCCTCGCGCTGGGCTTGGAGGATGTTGAGGGCTTGAGTTGCGGGGGCCATGAAGCGGATAGTGGTCTGGTGCAGGGCGGAAAGGGGGAAGTTGGCGTCGGCGGCAGGCGTGTAGATAGGCTTGAGGGGGGCTCCCGAGGCGGCACGGCTGCTTGCCTTGGGCCGCTTTTCGGGAAGGGCTTTGGCCTTGGACCAGTCATATCCAGGGAACTGAATTGAGAGGGCAAAGATGAGGTCCTCGAAGGTGTCTTCGGGCGAGAAAGTCCACGTGTGATTGTGCTGTTCGGGGGGGAACTTGATGGTGATTTCAATGGTGGGTTGTTCTTGGTCCTCGAGAGGAGAGACCTCCTCGGACTGCAAGGCCGGAGTTGGCGCTGCTGTGGCCACTTCTGCAATATCCATGGCGCTGTCTGACGTGGCGATGCTGGGATAAAGAGGCAGAGTGAAGATGCAGCTTATTGATGAACCACACAGAATGTCGCTGCTGGAGTTGATACGTGGGTTGTTGATGTGGGAGGACACACAGGTTTAAGCGCTTAACTTTAGGTAGGTGCCGGGTAAAGTACCAGAGCTTAGATCGATGGAGAGGAAATAAAGGTGTGAGGTTGAAGAGTTGAAGACGGAGAATGGGATAAGATGCCTCGCCCCGATGGTCGAGGAAGGTTCGAGCAGGAACTGGTTTGTAAGACGTCCACGTGCTTTGTCATCCAAGGCTGACAGCCTCGCGGGCTCGAGGCAGCGCGGCAGGGGCGGGCAGCCGTCCGACCTCGCGGCGCCGGGCGGTTGTGGGTCCGTAAAGTTACGCTATGTTACATTACACATGACGCCCGCCTCGTGCGTGGCCCAGAAACACGGCGGTGTGAAGCAATCAGGTGAACAATCCTCAACAAGCCCATCTCAAATCCAAAACAACCATCCTCACTGCATGTTTCAACAACAGGCATGGTATGTTGAAGTTCTCTCCTGTGTAAGGTATGTAGTTGCTGTCTGTCAGCAAAAGTTGGAAACACGATCAGAAGCATGTCGCGAATAAGCCATCATTCCGTCCCATCATCATAACATCCGAGGCTCATCTCAGGTGGTCAACCACCGTCAGAGTGTGCTGTCTCGGAGCTGACATCATCCTCATCATTTCGTACAGAGCCTTGTGTTGGATCGTATGGACATACTTACGTAGTTATCCCCGAGTCTTTTGTTGCTGTCCAATTTTGTGTCATGCGCTGGTTTCAGCATCATGCGGCGCACAGCAGTCATAAAACTGTCGTTGGACAACCCTCCAACGCTCCAGACAGCATCTCGGCGTCATTCAATGACGCATGGTCTGCATGGTCAACACAAGCTTTTGGCGCCGTTTTGATGCCAGGAACCGGTTTAGTGGCAGCCAAAACAGGAAATCCTCATTTCTGCAACAGGGGACTTGGGTCAGTCACCAGCACGAGATTGGCCAGGGAGTCGTGTGTGGGTCCGGGGAATGGCGTTCTCGTGTCGCAGCTAACCGGGTTCGGACGTCCTAGTCCCTGATCCCTGAGCTGTTCCTCAAAAAACCCGTGTTTTCTAATTCAAAACCGCCTTCATCCCGTATTCTGTCGTTCCTTCAGCCTCCAACTCACTCAGCGTCATTTTTTTGGCTTTTTGTTTAGAAGGGACGTTTCGTCCCAACGGTCTTAATTCATACTCGTTTTAGACCCTTCCCGTCGCTCCTTTGGCTCGTTCGCTTTTTCAAACTTCACTTGGCACTCGTTGCCGTCCAGCCGACGCATCTCCCGTCGATTCAACGCTCCTGTCGACGTGCAGTGTCTACCAAAAACTATAATCTTGGGTGTATATCTACGGTGTATCCCTATCTCACTCAGGCTTGAGGCTCGTTCTCCCAAACCATGCTCGTGCGTCCCATCCCGCCGTGGATAGATCAATGAAGCGTCGCTCACACACTCTCAGCTCCAAACCGCCCTTGCTGCCCTTGGCGCAGCCGTCGTCGCGGCCGTGCCGACCCTCGAGGTCCGTGGCCCATACTTCGTCAATCCAAAGACTGGCAACCGCTTCCAGGTCGTCGGTGTCGCCTACCAGCCTGGTGGCTCGGCCGGTTACAACAAGGAATTGAAGAAGGACCCCCTGTCGGACCCCGATGTTTGCCTCCGTGATGCCGCTCTCATGCAGATCTTGGGCATCAACACCATTCGTGTGTACAATTTGAACCCCGATCTCAACCACGATGAGTGCGCCAGCATCTTCAACGCCGCCGGCATGTACATGATCATCGATGTCAACTCGCCCCTGGTGGGCGAGGCCCTGACCAGTCACAATCCCTGGGAGTCGTACTATGCCGCCTACTTAAACCGCACCTTCGCTGTCGTCGAGGCGTTCAAGAACTACCCTAACACCCTCGCCTTCTTCTCGGGCAATGAGGTCCTCAACAACAACAAGACCGGCGCCACTGTGCCTCCCTACATGCGCGCCGTCACCCGCGACATCAAAAACTACATCAAGAACCACTCTTCGCGTCCCATCCCCGTCGGGTACTCGGCCGCTGACGTGCGCGAGATCCTCTTCGACACGTACAATTACTTCCAGTGCTCGATCGAGGGCGAGAAGGACGACATGAGCCGTGGCGACATCTTTGCCCTCAACAGCTACAGCTGGTGCGGCGATAGTTCCTTCAAGGAGGCCTCCTACGACGAACTCGTCTCTGGTTTTACCGGCACTGCCGTCCCCGTCTTCTTCTCTGAGTACGGCTGCAACGTCCCCTACCCGCGCATCTTCACCGAAGTCGGCTCCATTTACAGCCCGGACATGTGGGATGTCTTCTCGGGAGGCGTTGTTTATGAGTACACCCAAGAGGACAACAACTACGGCCTGGTCAAGATTGATGCAAACGGCAACGCCCAGCTCCTGGGCGACTACCTCGCCCTTCGCGAGCAGTACTCCAAGCTCAACTTTGATGAGATCCAGGGCCAGTCCGCCCCTAAGTCTGACGCCAAGCCTCCCGTCTGCAGCGAGAAGCTCATCACGACCGAGGGTTTCAACACCAATTTCACTCTGCCCGTGCTTCCGCCCGGCGCTCCGGAGATCATCAAGGACGGCGTCAAGCCCAGGCCGTCTGGCAAGCTCGTTGAAATCAAGGACTGGAAGGTTAAGTACACCGTCAAGAACCCCGATGGCACCGTGATTACCAACCTGGCCGTCCAGCCTCTGGCTGATGACGAGATCAACCGTAAGTCGCCTTTCCCCATTGCTGGTCATATTTCCCAGCGTCATGGATGCTAAGATTCTCCTGCCAGGTCCCGGCCTGAACACCGAAGCCGACATTTCCTCGGCCACTGGCACCTCGTCCGCCGACAGCCCCAAGGAGTCCGAGGATGCCGCCCCCCGTGCTGCTGCCGTGCTCTTGCCGGCCTTCGCCATGGGTGCTTTTGCTGTCATGGCAAATCTTTAAACGTCCTGGCAGGGCGGGCGCGCGCGTGCGTTGAGTTCCAAGCAGATAGCAGATAGATACCCGACCGGGGTTGTGGTATTACCGGTATTTAATGCGATATTTTTCTTGATCTAGCGTCGTGCACAGCACAGCATGCACCCGTATCTGTTCCAATAGGTAGGTTAGAGGTACCTGAATTGTGCGACCGAGGTGAAGCGAGGCTTATCTCCCACCCTGTTTGAACGTGTGAGAGGAGGACGGGTTCCTGCTTGTGGAATGAGGCCATCAAGCCGGGACCTTTTCCAAGGTGAAATGAACCATACTGAGATGCAACTGAACCCTGGTTTTCTGTGTCCTCCGCGTTTGTGACCATCCTGAACAACTCGAAAGCCAGAGAGGGGTTAGGTCATCTTGTCCGATTCAATACCAATGCGCTACCCAAGGCACAGAGGATCTAAGTTGTCACACTCGACCGGTACGTGTTATGTTCACCAAGTCCGCAACGTGAAGAACTAACTTCCCTTCCCTTCCCCCTACCCCTGTCTCGCGTTATAGAAGGGCCAGTATTTGATGGCTCCATTGACGGAGGAAATCAACTGGTCTGCGCGAGCCACCTAACCTGAAAATATTGAAGACAAAACCTCAGAGGGTACACCATGAGGTCTGCATCAGACGCAGTAGAAGAGCCCTTTCAACCCGAGGGGGTTTGAAAAGACATCTATTTATTCACGTACTGTACTCCAAGAAGCTCACGAGCTCATGAACGCATTATAGTTTCTATTCGTAAGTTGCAGGGACAGAAAAAGTCTCGCCCCGTGCATAAACACCTACGCCGTCTATAGCATACATTCCACGGCGACAAGACGAAAGGGCATTGCAGATTTTCTATCTTCTTCCCCCCTCACCCAACATCAACTCAGGCCTTGAACTCCTCAATGGTATTCTCCTCCCACTTGCCAGGGATCAGCGCGAGAGGCACGATACCACTGACGTGCATCTCAGGGCCGAAAATGTGGGCATTAAGACCAAGCTCCTGGCAAGCCGCCTTCATGTTCTTAAGACCCTCCTGGTAGTTAGGGCCGGCACGGCGGACCCAGATCTGCACGTTGTGCTCGTTGAGAGTGCTGGCATACTCGCGAAGGGCCTTGATGACACCCTTGAATGTGCTGGCGACGTTGGTGAAGTTGGCGATACCACCACCGATAAACAGCACCTTGCCCTTCGGGTGCATGGGCGCCCGGAGCATGAGGTCGAGCACAGTCTTGGCGTAGTGGTAGGTTTGGGACTCGGTAGGAGCGCCAGAGTACTCGCCATAGTTAGCTAGCTCGTCGGCGAAGCCGGCCGAGGCGATGGCATCGGCATAGACGACCGAGGCACCACCACCGGCGACCAGGGTCCAGATGCGGCCGTTCGGGTTCAGCACTGTCAGCTTCAGCGAGGCACCCGTCTTGGCATCGAGTTCAGCAATGTAGGCCTCCTCCTTGGAAAGCTCACGGCCGAAGGGCGCAGGGAAAACAATCGGCGGGCCGGCATCGATGTTGGTGGTGTTGCTGGTGTTGTTTGGCGGAGCAGTGATGCCCAGGTTGGCGGGCGAGCGAGCGATGGCCCACTTCGCACCGCACTCAAAGTCTGCTGTTTGGTCGAGCTTGGCCGCCAGATCGAGGAAGTGCACCGAAGCGGAGGTGCCATCTTCGTTGGGGATGACGACCAAGGGGTTGATCTCGAGGTAGGTGAACTGGCAGTCGACATAGACGGCATACAGGCGGGTGACTGAGTATGGTCAGCAAGCGGCTCCGTATCATCCGAACTGGCAAGAAATAACGTACTGAAATCCACAAGGACGTTGTGGATGCCCTTGGGGACGTTCTTCAGGAGAGTGGCAGCAATCTCCTCATTCGATGGGTACTCGGCAAGGTCAACAGGGATGAGGAGCTTCTCAGCCTTCGCATCAACATCGCCGACATCAACACCACCCTCGTGGGTGAAGAGAATCCAGTCGCCCTGAACAGCCGTTGGTTAGCCATTGTGATAAGCTTCCAGAGTATCAGCGCAGGTAGCATCCGAGTCTGTGGGCCAGGGGTCCGCTCCACATCTTAGGCAGTTTAAGCCTCCGTTCGTCCGTAAGTCCCGTTTCTTGCGGATGCTGGATCCCCGTTGGAAAAAAGCGAGGCCAGCTTCACACAAAGGATATTTTGCCCGGAGTATAAAGGCAACAAAATACCCGGCAGTTGCGTGGTGGTTTTGTGTTTCTTTCCATCACCACACAACCTGCACGCGGTATCGAGCCATGCACTCCTCAGCTTTGCACCACCACTATTCGCCGACTTGCGCCAACGAGTGGATGTCGGACTCGCAAATCACGATTCCCCTGGCGCCAAAAAGTAACTGTGGAGAGAAATCGATTACTCACATCGCGGACGGAGTTGATCTATCGGACGAAATGTTAGCGAACCCAATCTCGCAGAAGACAGCGACATGCGACTACTTACGTTGATGTAGTACTCGGTCTCAGGAGGGTGAGGAACGAAGGGCTCGACCAGGAACTGGCGGAGGACACCCTCGACATGCTCGACCTTCTGGACCTTACCGGCGCGCTCGGCTATCCAGGCCCTGGCCTCAGCCCAGGTCTTGTTCAAGGCGAGGAGACCGCTCTTCCCGCGACGCTTGATCAGCTGGTCAGGCTTCGCGACGAAGCGGGCGTCCTGGTGAAGCAGCCACGGGTATGTAACCTCGGCCTGGTCGAGAACGGCGTTGACATCGGCATCCTCGGGGAAGTAGATGGAGGCCAGGCGAGGAGGAGGGTTGTGGGTGGTCGGGGGAGGGAGAGGGCTGGGCTTGATGACCGGCGCCCTGGTGAGGTGGTAGTTGATGATGGCCTTGCCATCGGCCTCGAGAATGCTCTTGGCGGACATTGTAAGGTGAGTCGGCGAGAGCCTTGATTTCTTTCTAGGTGTTCTTTGTGGTGTTTTTTGTACTTGTTTCTGTCCTCAAGTGTCAGATCTTTCTGTCTGCTGCGCGGAGCTTGCAAGTTTGCGACATTCGAGGGCAGAGACGGGGAGGCCAATTGAGTGCCGTGGCGGGCATATCAACCTCAAGCGAGGGGCATGATGAGTCTTACCTGGATCCCCGCGAGCAACCTCGGGAGAACTGGAAGAAGATGTTGGTGAAGGGAGAGAAAGACGTGAGGGTGATGGATGTGTTGAGGAGGAAGCAAGAAGAGGAGTGAAGCTGGTGAGGCGAAGAGGAGGGAAGGATGAGACCCAAATCCAAAGTTGGAGCCAAACCCACTTTCTTCTTTCTCTTTTTCTCTGGATAAACACACACGCACCACAGGCGCAACACAGCAATCTCTGGGCAAGGGCAACGAGCAGCACACCAACAAGGGAAAGGGCTTGTCGTCGTCCGTTTCCTTGGGGTAAAAAACGCGGGAGCTGGCAAGTGCAGTGTCCCTCGTTCCCGCCGCCCAAAAATCCATTGGGGTTCCCTAAGCGGGGCAGTGCTCCCTGGGGCGGTCAGCACTTCGAGGTAGCGGTACCTGGGGGTTTCCGGACAGGGATGCATCATTGCCCTGACTTGAGACCCTGACTCGACTGCGAACTTGACCCTGACTAGACCCGCCGGACACTTGGCTCCTTTCTTACCCCTCGGTTCTGCCCCGCTGCTGCACGGAGTGCACCCAAGTTGCCCGATGACAAACCATTCCTCTGTTACACTTTCAGTTCCAGGCTCCTTTGACGATGCCTGACCGACGCTTCTCTGTTTTCGTCAGGTGCAATTCGCCCACGGAGGGCAACGACACTAGGTGTCGGGTGTCTATTTTCTGTGTTGTCGTTCTCGTCCCGGGTCGTGGCATGCCTCGGAGCTCTTCCAGCCACCTCCAGCTCCCAGACAACAAACACATGGGTCCAGCTTCATGCACGCAAGACGGCGGATCGCGGTGGGGATCTGCCGGCTTGGGGATCCGTCATGGAGGGCGTGAGACACCGTCATGATGGCCGACTCCTTACTGAGACCGAGGCACAGCAGCACGCTGACGGGTGACGATATGCTAATGCCAGCCGCTTCGCCGCCCATTTGCCAGTCCAACGGTGTACAAAGTTTGTACGGGGTATGGACGGAGTAAGCTGGGGGTGTTCTTCTCAGCTTCGGGGGGGATTCCATTGTGGTACCCAACCCATCCATGCTGGAACTCGTCAGGCCGGGGGAGATGGTCCAAGGACCCCGCGGCGCCCGAGGATGTTGATGACTGTGCTGGGGCATGGAGGGGCAAACCCGATGGATGGACCCAGCCCCATGCCCGAACCTGGAACACAAGCTGGGCTGGACCTGAGGCTGGACCATCATAGCCCCGCAACCACATTTCCGAGAGATCAATGACACTCATTCATCACATAGCAACAAGTGTTGTTGCAAACTCTGTCTGCCCAGGTCAGCACACACAAAAATTTTGTTTCATTTTGTCTGGCTGGCAGTCGGAGGGGAATCGGATGTTCGTGTCCTGCGGTCAATGGCCAGGTACCGGTACCTCGGACGCCAATCGCGATCGGGACTCCACTTTGCTGTCAGCCGGGGTGGTAATGACAGGGACAGGCCCTGAAACCAGGGCTCACACTGTCCGACAGCCCGGACAAGGGTGCAAAAGAGTTGGGGAACAGCCCACCCGATTGTTGGAACGTTGACCTGCCCCGCCCAATGAACGGTGAGCAGCAATGGTTCAATGATTGGGGGCTCCAACCTAGAGCAAAGAGAAAGAGAGTTCGGGCTTGTCGTCTGTCTTGTGTCCTGTCCGCACCTTCGCCAAAAATTGACACAATCCAGCCCTCGCACAGGTTTTGCGCCTACCCCGAGGAGTGCTTGCCCAGCTCACCCTGTGTGGACGACGAAAGTGGCAGGGTGACCGACAAAACCCTCTTCCCCCAAAATTCAGATACCCCCCTCCTCCTACCTTACCTTCATCTGAGCCTTGCCTTCACCTCCAGTCCTGTTTCGTTTCTTTTTGCAAAACCCATCTGGCTCTTCAGCTCTTCACCTTTCCTCTCTCCCCGTTTCTCCTTCTCTCGACGCTAATACTCCTCCCCTTCCCTCCTCACAGAAGCTCACAATCTGTGCAGCCAGATCAAACAAAACATCAACAGAGACTTCACAATGGCGTCGAACAGCAACGATAGCCCCAAGCCCGAGGGCGGGCTCTCGGTCAACGACAACATCCGCCGGTTCGCGGCGCCGAGCAGGCCGTTGAGCCCTCTCCCTGCGCATGCTCTCTTCAGCGAGAAGACACGATGCCTCGTCTACGGCCTCCAGCCACGTGCCGTCCAGGGCATGCTCGACTTCGACTTCATCTGCAAGCGCCAAACTCCCTCGGTCGCTGGTATCATCTACACCTTTGGTGGCCAGTTCGTCAGCAAGATGTACTGGGGCACCAGCGAGACTCTGCTCCCCGTCTACCAGCAGGTCTCCAAGGCCATGGCCAAGCACCCGGACGTCGATGTTGTCGTCAATTTTGCCTCGTCCCGCTCCGTCTATAGCTCTACCATGGAGCTGATGGAGTACCCCCAAATCAAGACCATTGCCATCATTGCTGAGGGTGTTCCGGAGCGTGTACGTCGTACCTGAAACTTGGTCTTGTTTAAGTCCTTCTGCTGACCCTACTCGTTTGTCTCCAGCGTGCCCGTGAGATCGCGTACGTGGCCAAGAAGAAGGGCGTGACTATCATTGGCCCTGCGACCGTCGGTGGCATCAAGCCCGGTAGCTTCAAGATCGGCAACACGGGTGGTATGATGGACAATATCGTCGCCTCTAAGCTCTACCGCAAGGGCTCGGTCGGCTATGTGTCCAAGTCTGGTGGCATGTCCAACGAGCTCAACAATATTATCTCCCAGGTCACGGACGGTGTGTACGAGGGTGTGGCCATTGGCGGCGACCGCTACCCCGGTACCACCTTTATCGACCACCTGCTGCGCTTCCAGGCCGACCCGGAATGCAAGATTTTGTTGCTGCTCGGTGAGGTCGGTGGCGTTGAAGAGTACAAGGTGATCGACGCGGTCAAGGCTGGCATCATCACCAAGCCGATTGTGGCCTGGGCCATTGGTACTTGCGCCAGCATGTTCAAGACCGAGGTCCAGTTCGGCCACGCTGGCTCCTTCGCCAACTCTCAGCTGGAGACGGCTGCCACCAAGAACCAGAAGATGAAGGAGGCGGGCATTTACGTCCCTGACACCTTCGAGGACTTGCCGGCCCTCCTCAAGTCTGTCTACGACAAGCTGGTCGCTGACGGCACCATCAAGCCACGTCCCGAGCCTGTTGTTCCCAAGATCCCCATGGACTATTCGTGGGCGCAGGAACTCGGCCTCATCCGCAAGCCGGCCGCCTTCATCTCGACCATTTCGGACGACCGTGGCCAGGAGCTGTTGTACGCTGGCATGCCCATCTCGGATGTGTTCAAGGAGGATATCGGCATTGGTGGTGTCATGTCCCTGTTGTGGTTCCGCCGCCGCCTGCCCGACTACGCCTCCAAGTTCCTCGAGATGGTTCTCATGCTCACTGCCGACCACGGCCCGGCTGTGTCAGGTGCCATGAACACCATCATCACGACCCGTGCTGGCAAGGACCTCATCTCTGCCCTCGTGAGCGGTCTGCTTACTATCGGTTCGCGCTTCGGTGGTGCTCTGGACGGTGCGGCCGAGGAGTTCACCAAGGCCTTTGACACCGGCCTTAGCCCGCGTGAGTTCGTCGACTCGATGCGTAAGCAGAACAAGCTCATTCCGGGCATCGGCCACCGCGTCAAGTCGCGGAACAACCCTGACCTTCGCGTCGAGCTCGTCAAGGAGTACGTCAAGGCCAAGTTCCCCAGCTGCAAGATGCTCGACTACGCGCTGGCGGTCGAGACTGTCACGACGAGCAAGAAGGACAACCTCATCCTGAACGTTGATGGCTGCATTGCCGTCTGCTTCGTGGATCTGCTCCGCAACTGCGGTGCCTTCAGCGCGGAGGAGGCCGAGGACTATCTCAAGATGGGTGTCCTCAACGGCCTGTTCGTCCTGGGTCGCTCTATCGGTCTGATTGCCCACTACCTCGACCAGAAGCGTCTGCGTACTGGTCTGTACCGCCACCCGTGGGATGATATCACCTACATCCTGCCCAACCTGCAGAAGACGGGCCCGCCGGGCACGGAGGGACGTGTGGAGGTTTCGATTTAGAATGCGGTTCGAGACGGGCAGGCGTTAGATGAACTAAACTTAGAGATGCCGTTTCTTGTGAGCAAGGCGGGCAAATGTTCACGCGTACGACGGCTAGGTTTTACCAGGTTTCTACTGCAAGTAGCCTGGGGTAGGTTTACAAGTGGATGCGATGCCATGATGAAGCCGGCCACTTAGCTTAGACACTTTTTAATTCACGACGATGGTTACGTGTTAACGTTGTTGATTTGTGCGTGGACAGTAGATGATCAACATGTGATCTTGTGAACGAGTCACTTCACAGCTTTGTTGCGGCCATTTTGAGATGAATCAATGAACTCGGACTGTTTGATTGCAATGAAAACGTATAACGATAGTCAAGAGGGTATGACGATGTCTGCATGCCTGCTTAGCGTTTACACTACACCCCTTCTCTATTCTCCGGACTGACGTTGTGTGACCGGGCTGTCATCAACGGATGACCTTAGTAAGCGGATGTGTATACATCCGCCAACTTTATGTCAAGACTGACTCGACGTGTCCCTGATACCTGGGCAACTTGAAATCCGAAATCTTCGTTGTTCCCAGTTGACATGAATACCTCATCTACTTTAGCTGAAGGAGTGGTCAAAATTAGAAGAGTGTTTTTGTAGTGGTGTGGTGGTTTGCGTCCAGGCTATTGTGTTGCTCCGCCTCGGTTAATGTTGGCGGCTGGGATGGACGGGGCGAACTTGGACGGGAGGAAAAACGATCTTCCCACTTTCGCCTGGCCGGCGGTGAAGATTCATGTGTCGTTCTGGGTGCCAAGGGCACGTGCTGATAAGCACAGTCCGTGGTTTTGATAGGAGCCGCCCGCAAAGCGGAGTGGGTCCAGATCTTCGTGCTCGCGGCATTCTCCGCTGCATGGTGTGAAGTTTGGATGTCTTGGCATTGACTTCACCTCACCGTGGACTCGAGTATTACCCTCTTTAAGACAACTCAACTACGAACCTTGGTTTCTAGCCACGGGCTTGGGGAGCCTCGCTCAGACGACGCTGGAGTACGCTTTTACGGCCTGGACCTGGAAGACTTGGAATTTTGAGAATCACAACAAGGATTGGAGGCGGAGGTGGTGGACTCAAATTGGTGAGTGTTGTGCTGCGATGGTGAGGCGTTGTTTTGCCTTGTCCGGGATCTTGATGACAAGCTCAGGAGGGAATCGGTTTACTGGGGCACCTGGACAGATACTCATTGAGGGAAGAGCCCGGAGAAGGAGGTGGAGGAGATGCGGCTTTGGAGTGCAAGCATCCGGACTGAGGGTTACATGCGAGGCAGGAGAAGTCAATTGCTAACCATTGATTAACACTGACAGATCACTTCCCTCCCTTCCCTCTTCTTCTAAATACGAGGACAGCTCTCTGTCTGCTGGCCTTCCAACCACCACCCATCCAACCCGCCTACCAACCACTCAATCCCAATCAAACATGTCATACTTCCGAATCACCCTCCACCGGTCCTACATCGGCCTGCCCCAGCGCACGCGCGGCGTCCTGGCGGCCCTCGGCCTGCACAAGCGTGGCCAAATCGTCTTCAAGCCTGTCAGCGCGCAGTTCGCCGGCATGATCTTCAAGGTCAAGGAGCTGGTCAAGGTCGAGGAGGTGGACAGGCCGCTCTCCAAGGCGGAAGTGAAGGCTGAACGGACGCCACCCAAGGGGTTCCATGTGGAGGGTGTGGTGGCTAGGAGGGCGCCTCTGCCTAGGGAGGTGTTGACGCCCGAGGTTCAGGAAGGCGTGGAGGAGGTTAGGTTATAAGGGGGCCAGGAGTCGATGAAGACAGCGTGGAAGGGATGAGGGAGGTGGGATGGGCGGTGCAGAGGTTGAGAAGAAGGATAGGACCGATAAAGGAAGAGGAGGACGGCTCTCCCAGTTGAACGAACAACGATGACGATGCCTAAGAGTTGAGCATCGTGCATTTGCAACATTGATGGAGGGGGCTATACTGAGAAAGACGTGCAACTGCCAGATACCTCATGCCTGGCTGTCCTCTGGGACACCTTGCGCACATTTCTCATGTACACTTCCTGTACTATATTGTAGAAATGGAACAAATCACATCGTGTCAAGCAGAAGCAAGTTGGTATCTCGAGGCTTTTGTTCCCACACAACCATGACTCCAGACTTCTCATTAATATGGGAAAGAGCCTAAATCTTTCCGTGTCCTAAACACAACCCCAGACACTTCTCATTATGGGTAAGTAGCATAAAAGAAGACCCGAAATCTCTCCATGCCCAGTCAAATATGTCTCCCGAAACCGTTCATGCCACTTCCGACCCAGCCCAGAACCCAAGAGCTCCCAGAGCTTAGATGTACAACACAAACAACTCTAAAAACTTCGAAGTCCCACGCCCCGTCTCAACACCCGAAGCATCGCGCACCGTCTCATCTCAGTCCTTCTTGCCCTCAGTGGAAGGGTAGCCCAGGGATCAAGTCGTAGTAATCCGGCTCAATGTCGAATTCCGCAGTGCGAAAGCACCTAAGCAGAATTATCGTGTGAGTCCGCAGTGCAATTGCACCTAAGCAGACTTCTCAATCAAAACAAGCCGGTCCGTCGTCACAGGTCCAAGAATCGAAATGAGATGTTGTTCGGATCACCTCCATGCCTCGAAACTCTTCCATGCCGCCTCATGGTGTTTGGTGAAGCTCTTGTACGTGATCTTGCTCGCCGAAATATGTTGTCTCCCGCAGAAAATGCCAGTGTTGCTTGAGTTGTCCAGCACAATTCTCGTCTGCCGGATCTGTCGCCGCTCTGTTCAGCGTAGTTCTTGTCTGCCGGGTTTGGTGTCGCTCGCTCCATCAACCAATGCTGTGGCCCTTGATGTTCGAAATGTGGTGAGCGGCGATGGGCGATCAGAACTCGAGAAAATTTAAGCGCCGCGTGCCTTTTCGGTATAGTCGGCACCGGGCGTCTCATACTCGCTCACAAAGTATGCGGTGACGTGGCGCGAGAACCAGTTGGTGAACTTGACCAGTTCCTCGCGAAGGCGGTTGACGGATTGCTGATCCATGTTGGTCTGGGCGATCAGCTCTGGAAGGGTGACTGATTTGAACGTGTTAGCGTCAGAGACAGGAGAGGCAAGTATGAGAGCAAAACATACCAAGAAGGCGGGCAAGGTGCTCTGCGCCGTATGTGTCGACAGCGCTCTTGTGCTTGCTGTCTGGCTTGTTCCACAACTCATGCATATCGTGGTACTGGGGCCGCTCAAAACTGTGACACGGTCAGCATCGGTAAGTAGCAGAATAAGTGAACCAGACTGCAGATTTGACATACCGGTAGAGGAGGATCCTCCCCAAACACTTGTCAAAATACTCGCGAAGGCCAGCGATGGTCTCCTCGAGGATGTCCATCGAGGCACTGCCTTCTTGGCGGTTGGGGCGCTCAAAGGCGAGGTAGTCGTTCAAGATTTCCTCAACCGGGTGAGCGTGCGGGAGAGGAACCAGTTGCTGGTTCTTGGTGACGTTCTCCCAGTCGTCCACAAGCAGGGCCTTAACGTGATCGGGGACCGGAATCTTGACAGATGGACGGTTGTGGAATGTGTCCTCCTGTGAACAGACGAGATTGTTAGCGATCAGCCGGACACCTGATTGACCCCATCGAAGAAAAACAAGGAAGGTAACAACGGAGCAAACAAAAAGCATATAAAAATAAGTCAGAAGAAAAGAAAACAGAGACAAAAGCAAGAATAAAGCCAAAGGAAAAGTCCTAGTCATCCCGTCGGTCAGGTTCTGGGCGAGCTTGAGATCATATACCCAACCATTTCCAAAACAGCCTGCGTTGGTCGCCAAAAAGCCACCCAAGTCTGAACCTACATCACCGTTGTGGTCGGTTTCTTCATGGCCACCACCAAAATCGGCCTCCCTCATAGCGCGCGGTCCATCGTCGCCGCGGCAGGTATCCAGAGGGATGCCAGCCAAGGGGATGTTGACTTTTGGCGGCAAGCCCTTGTAGTACCGCCGCAACTCCGGAGTCGCGGTGCCGCGCTTCTCGGCCGCCAGCAGCTTCGGGTGGCGACCACCGATGGCAGGCGGGGGAGCCTGCACGCACTCGTCGACGGCGTAACCGTCGAAGGTGGTGCGGATCCGCCCGCCCTCCTCCTTGATGTAGGAGGTCCTCTCGGTGGGCCTCTGCATGAGGCTGCTTGACGCCTCCGCCGTAGAGGCCCATAAGGCCTCGTTCTGGACGAACTGGCGTTGTTCGTCCGAGAGAGGCCCGAAGGCCTCTCCAAGGGCAGCGAGAACCTGCTGGGTCCTCACGGCGGAGTTCGTCCTCCGCGTCACGTACGGATTGCTCCGCGTGACGTGCCGGCGAGGACGAGCCGACGAAGCAATGGGGGAGGCGAAAGCCACCCTCTTCTTCTTCTTCTTTGCGGCGCCGGTGGGAACGGCGGCGCGGGACGGTGGTGTGGATGGGGTCGCCCCCGAGCCCACCGCGACATTGCGGATGGGCGCCATTGTTGTTGTTGTTGTGGTGGTGGTGGTGGTGGTGGCGGCGGCGGCGGTTGTTGTTGTCGTTGTTGTTGTTGTCATTGAAAAAACAACAAAAGAACAAGCCTGAGTGCTGCAGAGGAGAAAAATCGAAGAGGGGAGGAAAAAAAGCTTTGCAGGTTGGAAGAATTTCAAGTGGTTGAGTTTGTACTCGAGAAAATTTCAACCCTGAGGCAGGCTATTGTGGTGCCTCGACAATAGGAGGTTTTCGCAGATAATAGGCTGTCTGTGGTTGAATCGCTGGAGAGCGGGGTGGAATAATGTCGAGAAGTGCTGGCAAGTACTGGTTGTGCACCCCTGATCGCAGGACATTTGTTGACTTCCCTGGGAGACCATAGACCGTCGTCGCAGACAATCGGTCGATCGATGTGTGGTGCAGACTTTGGCGTCTCCAAACGTGTTTCTCGTCGTCCCAGCGCGATGACCGGCTGCCACCGTCGTGACAGCTTTGGGGGAGCTGATTTGATGGCTGGCTGGACGGTTCCTCTCCAACCGACCTCAGAGCTGGCTCATGAAATTGCAACCACCTTTTCGATGAGACGGTTTCCTCCGAGCCTCTCTCGCTCCCCTTCGGTTTCTCCTGCTTGCGCTCTCGCTGGTCGAAGTTGTTGCTCACCAATCCTGCCGGCGTCTGACCCAAGCCAGTGATCTATCGGTCATCCCAAGAGGGACGACGAAATCCTTCGACCCAAACCTAACTCCAACATGGGATGACGACAGGACATGACAAAAGAAAGAAATATGTGCTCGCAAGCCCAAACTCCTACCCAACAGACAAGATCAAACCAACAACAACGAAAAGCGTAATCCAAGACATCATCAAGACAAGAACTCGGAAATGGACTAACCTGCTCAAGATCATAGTCCCGAGTCCGACGTGGCCCGCGGCCCGAGGTCGTTGCAGCACCGGCGGTCCGCTCCTCACTTCCGCGCGCAGAACCCAACTCAGACCCGTTCACGACAGCACGGGCAGCCGACGAAGACGATGCGGCCCCCTTCTTCGACGATTGCTTGGACGACTTGGCGGCCTGAAGGGACTTGAACTGAGCCAGCAACTGGGCAGCCAGCTCCTTGTTCTCGTCGGTGAACTTGCGGACGCGGTCCTGAGGAACCCAGTCGTCCCAGCTGCTCTTCCACCCCTTGTAATGGATCTTGTACTGCCAGCCCTCGCCCTTCTCGGCCGGCTGGATGTCCAAGATCTTGGCCTCATAAAGCATTTCCATGTGAAAACACAGGACACGCTCGTTCACGTGGAACGGCGGCTGGGACTGCTTCTGGGGAGCCATGGTGACGATGAAAATAGCGTTCTGACGACGATGAGCCGGCCGCGAAGCGACGTGGAAGTCCTGGGAAAAGGGGGGCGAGAGGAGATGGAAGAAGCGAAACAAAGATGGCTGAGGGAAAATGTGGTCGCAGGATCGATGCTCTGAAAGTATCGAAAGGGTTTATATGGGAAGGTAGATGAAATGAGGGATGAGTGATGAGATGTCGGGGTTCTGATGACAAAGAAGTCGAGTCTTGCGGCTCTCCCGGGTCCCTGAGAAAAGTTTGCAATCCGGAGACAAACAAGGCCAGGTTTGAGTTTCGCCCGAAGTCAAAGATCACGAAGAACCTGGAAATTCCTGTTGAGATGTGGTTCGTGATGTCGTTGAGTGGAAGATAAGAAAAGAAGGCTCTGAGCATCCATGCCATGTCGTTCAGGGGAGGAGCGTGCACCTCTGGAGCACAAGTCACGGGACCACGCGAACCGTGACACGCGCCGAGCGCACCAACCACCGCCAGAACTGGCCTTCCTCCATCTTATCATCCCTAATCGTGTTTTCAAGAGTGCTCAACTGTCTCACTCCGATTACTTGCACTCAATTTCATTTCCGTCACTATTTTGAGCGGCGAACAGATTGAATTTTTGGTCTTTTTTGCCCACCATCTCGGTTTTTGATTGCTAAATATCGTCAACTCGGCTTCCCTCTCATCATCATCACATCATCATTACATTCTCGCCATCAATAAACTCTCTGTTGAAACTACCATTCATCTCGGGACCAAATCGCCTCAACCCCTTTCTCGATTCAACCGCCCATCACTCGCCATGCCGCCCACAGAACACGACATCCTGACCAACTACTTGCTCACCACTGCACAACTACCTTCCATCATCTCCTTGCAAGAATTCACGGCCCTATTCCCGCGGGCGCTTCAGTCCTCGCCACGGATTCGCAGCCTGTACCGGGACCTTCAAAGTCAGCGAAATGCGGTGGTGGACGAGGTCGCCTCAAACATCGACGAGGAAGCACGGCGGGGCAAGGCGATGCGGCGCGCCGTGGTACGGGCCCGACGAGATGCCGAGAAGATGGCAAGGGAGGAGGACGGTGAGGTTGAGATTGAACGGATGGTGAGTACTACCGTAATAATATTTCGGGGTCATGCCTGTCATCGCATTCATCTATCTGCCTCCGGGATTCCGTCGCCCGTCATGTTTTAAAATTCACTGCCTCCGTCTGACTCTGTGCAGCTAGGCAACTGGGCCGATCCATCAAATAACAGCGCCAATAAACACTCCCTGGACTCTATTCTGCCAGAGATGGAGAGTGCCGTCAGCGAGCTCGAGGCAGAGTTACAACTGCTCCAGGAGGAGGAAGCCTCCCTTTTGGCATCAATCCAACAAGCTGTTGGTGCTATGAGCGACCTGCGCTACGGTCGCTTGGCCAACAGCGAGCTTCCCGAACAGGTTCTTGACGGACTCGCCAACCTGGAAGAGATTTGTAGGACACAAAATTGAAATCGGTTGCATAGTCAGGAGCCAAAACCGTAGACTAAATTGTGTTCGCCTTCGACACCTGCCATCCGGCCTTCCCAGGTTACCGCTGTAGATGAACCAATATTGGCAAAATAACCCGTCCGCCTGTCCTTCCATCCAGCCCGACCTTAAGACATGTTCACCGAGCCAACAATAAATCACCCCATGAGCAACTTTCCCCTCCGCAGGTAATTACAGATGATACTTTGAAACGATAGCACCCCCAAGAAATCCAAGCATCTCCAGCGATGTTCGCGTGTCAATGTCTGTCTTAGTTGCCGCCAGCTTGCGCGGCTCCAGCGCCAGGAACAGCACCGGCTGGGGGGTTCAAGTGGCTCATGCGACGGTTCCTGGAGTCCCATACGTCAGCAAATCACTTCAACCGAAAATACATAGCATGAACGACAGCAACTCACATCATACTCCGACTCATGAACGACACGATCAGCATCATACCCCACGACGGGATGGCGGAGATGCCCCAAATGAAGTAGGCGACCGGCACCAGCAGGCCCAGCTTCGCCAGCTTGCCATCAAACGGATGGAAGTAGCCATCTGGGTCGTAGCGGTGCCAAACATCCTTCTTCTTCTGAGTCGGCACCCCGTCCTCACCAGTGACCTGCTCTTCGGTCTCGGTTTCAGGGGCAGGAGAGATAGCTTGCTTGTACGCCTCCACAATGTCCTCGGTGGTGACGGTCGTGGTATTCAGCTTGCGCATACGGATCTCGACGGGCGCCGGGGCAGGGAGCAGGTCGATAAGCCACAACACGCTGGTGGCAGCGGACCATGCGTTGCACAGCACCGGCTGGTCGTCGCAGTTAACATAGCCCAGGTGCAGGGCCTGCGCGGAGGGCAGGGAAGCGAAGCTGAGGGCGGAGGCATTCCAAGCTTGGTCGAGGCGGTCACATTGCCCTGAGAGGCTGGTTAGTTTGCCGTCGCTTTCATCTTGTACCGCGAAACAGCAAATGAGGCCTACCGAAACATGTCTTATTCCTCCCCGACACCAAGACCAGCCACTGCTCGGGGGTCGTCGCCTCGGGCTGGACGGGCTCGTACAGCGTGTCCTTCCAGTTGTCGAGCGTAAGCGTCGTGATCTTCTTAGGTTCGATGGGCTTTGTTGCTTTGTGGACCTGGGCAGCGGAGGCATCCTCGGTCTTGTCGGCCAGCGGTGCCGACGCCCCAAAGTTGCTGAGAAAGTTTTGGAACTTGGCCTTGTACTGCGCGAATGGGCTCTCGGCGGCCGAGGCCAGGACTGGTAGCGCCAGCACGGCGGTTGTGGAGAATCGCATTTTCGTGTGTGTTTGTGCGATTGAAGATGTTGATGGGAGAGGGGGAGGAAAAGGGGGAACGAGGAAGAGACAGATGGGAAGCAGGATAGGTATCTGTCGGTATGATTTGAAGCTGAGTTTTCTTGGGAGGATGATGTAAAATGAGGGGTTACAATGTATTGTCTTCTGGTTGCCAAGTGGGATGCAACAAGACGGGACACAGCCAGATGATGAAGATGGGATTGAAGCACGAGATGGAGTGAGAAGAGAAAAAGAAAGGAAGGAGGTCAACAGCCAAGCTCCAAGATGTTGGGAGGTTACCGAAATTCCCCAGATGGCAACTTGGGGCGAAGCGATGAGAAAGCGTGTTCCGTCGCTTCGCGACATGGGGCAGAGCCTAGAGCTTGGCCTGTTTTGGATTAGCGAGTGTGTGCCGCAGTGGGTCCCTCTCTGTCAGCCATGCACCGCGTCGCGTCAACCGGATCGCGGCACTGACCTCATCGAGTTCGAGCTGGGTCAACATGATGTCAAATCGCTAGGACAGGGACCAAGCTAGGAAATCCTCCAAAACACAGCAGATCATGGTAAGTGCATTCATCGACATGGCGAATTCGATGCAATTGGTTTCCAAACCTTGACTGACCCTACTTTCCAGGCACCAGGACGCCGTCGCCCGCCTGCCGCATCCCCCGCCGAAAACGCGATAGAATCCGATGCGCCTGCAAAGTCTGGCCGCGCCCGAGGGCGGAACAACACTGGCTCAGGAGGCAATCGACCAGATCGGACAGTACAGGTAGAACAGGCCGAACAGGTGGAGGCGTCGCCGGTCCCAAAGAAGAGGGGAAGGCCGCCCAAGACCCAAGATCCGAAACCCGAAGAGCCAGCACCAGATACACGGCCGAGGAAACGGAGAAAAGCCGCGGAGCCAGAATCTGCTGAACAGACACAATCTGAGACGAGAACAACTGCTCGGGTGCAGAGGGTGGAGCAGGATTCAGATGTGGCTGGAGGCCGTCGTTCTCCAAGAAATCGTCCATCGGGAGCTGCTGCTGAACAGCGCCCAAATCAGGAGGGACGAAAAAGCCGACAGGAGAACCGGAAAGACACTACTCAAGAGTCTTCGGAGTCTACCAGGTCAAACAGCAAATCAGGAAAAGCGGCAGTAGCTGAAAAGCAGAAACGTAGCCGTGAAACCCTCGCAGAGGTCTCCCTCTCCAACGCGCAGAATCAAACTTCCCCTCCGCAGACCGAGCAGACCATGAAACGGAACCGGGGCCGTCCTGATGCCTCCGACAACACTTCATCTCCTCGAGAACCAGCGAGCGCGGCCCCTACCCGACGTTCCAAACCAATCTCTGAGCATGAACCTCAACGCCACCCATCTTCACCTGAGCCTGCTCCCCCCGGTGCCACGACTGGCGCCACGCACAACAATGAGAACAATTACACACCATTCTTAACTACCCTCACCCGCTCCATCCCACGTTCCACTATTGCCAGTAAATGGACTCCCCTTGATGCGCCATCCATCTCCGCCATTGAGGCTATCCTCACTGACTGCACCCTCCCTATACTCCACCGCCTTCGCGACCGCGACGCCCGCTACGCCCAGGCGCAGTCTATCCTCACGACCTTTTCCGCCAGGCTCCGCTCTAAGCTTGCCAAAGGCATGCCATTTCCCCCACCGTCTTTACCAGCCACCTCCACGTCAGCGCGCGGGCGGGGCAGTGGAAAGAAAGGTGCGGGCGCGGAGAAGGCGGCTGCTAGTCACGCGGCGGAATTTGATTTTGAGCAGACTGTCGCGGCAATCGCCGGGCTGGAAAGGGCGCTAGATCCCTTGTTGCACAGCGTGGAGTTGTTGAAGGCGGAAAAGGAACGGGAGGAGAGGGCACTGGAGAGAGATTATGCGGCGCTGAGGGAACTGGAGGGAAACGCGCGCGCGCAGGCCAGGGGTTGGAAAGAGGGAGAAGGGAAAGGGAGAGATCATCCCCTTGCTGCTGGTGTCGGCGGCGGGGCGAAGAGCAATGGGGGTTTGGAAGTTGTGGTGCCGAAGGGGGAGGAAGTAGTCGTGGGGGGCGTGTTTAAAGTGAGTGCTTTTGGTTTCTTGGTTGTTTGTTTGGGATGTTGCTAACCTGGACATTTAGGACTTACAGGACGAGGAGGAACTCCTGGCGCTCTCGCAGCAGATCAGCAGCCACATGGAGAGCATGCAGAACAACCTCGGCCAGATCCAGGGTATTCTCCCTGCCATTGCGAAGAGCCGGGCCGCATTGCAGGGGACGCTGTGCGAATACTTGGATCCCGAGCAGTATGAGCAGGTGGTGCTCGGGTAGGATGAGGCTGGGAGAAAACTGGATGAAGGAAATATTGTTAACTTCGAAGGCGCGGCGCATGGCGACTTGGATTTGGGTGCGCGAAAGGCGGAATGACTTGGTATCTGGAGGTTCGGGGACTTGGGACGTGGGCAGAAAACAAGGATGATACCCCATAAGTCAGATGGAACGGCACGGTGTCGAGTATGGCGTAAACTGGCGTTGTTTGGCTTTATGTCATGTCTGGGTGTTTCCCATGTCTGCGACTTTATCATTCGGGCGGCGAGGCTTCTAGGTCCTCACTCCTGGCCGGTGTCGACAGCACCAACCAGTGGAGGGAACTTCAAATGATACCGTATCTTATTACATGTTACGCCACGGCTGTCGAACGAAAATTACCAGTTTCGCGGTGTGGAGCTTGCTCAGATGAAACAAACATCAACCTTCCAAAATCTTTCACAACTTGAACTTGTCATTCTCAGCTGAAGTCTCAAAACCCATGTGTAGGTATTTTGAGTGAGTCGAGAATTGCCAGTTTCAGTCCCTGGGTTTATTTACCTCTCCCCAGTTTTGGCCTAATTAACTTGGGCTTGATCATCAATGCAACTCGGCGCCGTGAAAGTTTTCTCACGGCGTCTCGTTTCACTTTCACCAACGCCACTCACACGCCAATTCCTCCCGAATCCATCCCGGCTGGCGATATCGAGAATCAACTCGCTGCTTATGTCTGCCATGGCAACCAATCAGCCAACCCAGCATGATGCCGGCGCTGCCTCTGCGCCACCTCCCGTGGAGGACCTCAAGCAGCCCACAAAACGGCCGTTTGATGGACACCAACAACGCAAGCCCAAGCACAGGAAAAAGCAACCGAAGCAGCCGAAGCCCATGGTCGAGGGATCCCATGAGGAGATCTTGCTCTTCGAGGTGCAGGCGATGCTCAAGGCGCAAAGGATAGCTGACGGGACAGAGACGGACGAAGTCCCTGAGATCGATATCGCCTCTCTTCCTGAAGTCAGCGCCGAGATCGAGCTCGATGTCGTCGAGCTGTCATCTACCGGTGACGCCTTGGCCCGGCAAAAAGGCTCCAACCACGTATATGTGGTACCCTTCTCCGTCCCTGGGGATACGGTCAAGGCGCGTGTACGTCACCACAACCTCGACGACGGCTACACCCATACCGACTTTCTGTCCGTCGTCAGCCCTTCCCCTCTCCGCGATGACAGCCGCATCCGCTGCAAATACTTCGCGGCCTGCTCCGGTTGCCAGTTCCAAATGCTCGACTACGCGGAGCAACTGAAAATCAAGCGCAACATCGTAGTCAAGGCTTACCGCGCCTTCTCCGGCCTGTCCCCCGATGTCGTCCCTGACATCCTCCCCACTATCGGAAGCCCGTTGCAATACGGCTATCGCACCAAGCTCACACCGCACTTTGACGGCCCTCCCGGCTGTTTCCGCCGCAAGGGACCCAAGCAAACCTTCACCTCCCCTCCTCCCTTTGGCTTCACCCCAAAAGGCACGCGCAGGGTCATGGACGTCGAGGATTGCCCAATCGGTACCGACGCCGTGCGGAAGGGGCTCGCTGCTGAACGGGAGCGGCTCAAGACAGAGTACACCAAGTACACCAGGGGCGCGACGATCCTGTTGCGCGAGAGCACGACGCGCGTGCGCAAATCGTCGCCAGGAGAAGTTGTACCTGTGCCTGAAGGACTCCCGGCCGATGCCGTGAGGGTCGAGACGGATGCGTATGTCGATTTCAAGACGTGCATCACCGACCAGAACGCGACCGCGACCGAGTACATTGACGACTTTGTCTTTACCAACCCCGCGGGAGCATTCTTCCAAAACAACAATTCCATCTTGTCGCCGTTTACGGCGTATATCCGCGAGCACATCCTCCCGAGGGATAACGATGACCAGACCACGGGAAGGAAAAAGCCCATCAAGTACCTCATCGACGCCTACTCCGGGTCGGGACTCTTCACCATCACCCAGGCATCGCTTTTCCCGGGAGGCAGCATCGGCATTGACATTGCCGAAAAATCCATCGCTTTTGCCAGACGGAACGCGGCGCTCAACGGGCTGGTAGGCAGCCGCGAACCCACTCCCACCTCCACAAACAACCACGGCCAGAGGCAAAACAAGACCTGCAAATTCATCGCCGCCGATGCTCCAGAGCTCTTCAAGTCGGTCCGCGGAGTGTACGATCCCGACGAAACCGTCGTGGTTCTCGACCCGCCGCGAAAAGGTTGCGATGCATCGTTCCTGCGGCAGCTGCTCGAGTATGCGCCTCGCCGGGTGGTCTATGTGAGCTGTAATGTGCATACGCAGGCGAGGGATGTGGGCATTCTGGTACGAGGGAGCGTGCAAGGGTTTATGCCCGGGGAGGCCGCAAAGGAAGAAGCCGAGGGGCAGAAGAAGGTGCGGTATGAGATTGAGAGTATTAGGGGTTTTGATTTCTTCCCGCAAACAGGACATGTGGAGGGTGTTGCAGTTTTGAACCGGGTTGATGCGTAGCAGCACGGGTGTTTAGAGGGCAAGAGACTCGCGATGAGATGATGGCATATGAAAGACAAGAATACTGTTTCACTGGCCGAGATGCATGCTGAAAAGTCTGAACATTACCCCAACGCCCACGATTGATGAAAAAGAGGCACATCGAGATCAAATATATAGAAAGGGTATCTTATCCTCCCGCATGGGTATGCGCTGTACCAGAGCCAAACCAAGAACCCCGAAAAAACCATTGAAGAAAAAATTGCCTGGTAGCCAGGACTAATGCGTCTTCCGAACCCGCACCGACTTCGCCTTGAACAGACCCTCAGTCTGCTCGATCCAACGCCTGGCAAATTCCTCCTCAGTGAAGCGTTGGGCAGACCTACGGGCGCGGAGACGCACAGCCAAGGGGTCGGGCAGGGTGAGCGCCTTGTCGAAGGCGGCAGCAAACTCGCTGGCTGTTGTTGCATGGAAACCTGCAAGGCAGAGAGTCAGCGCCGCAGCCGACGGTTTTGAGCCATCACGTCTCTCACAAGTATTGAGAATTTGAGCACTTACCTGTTGGGTTCCCCTCGATATCTACCACAATATCCATCTTTGGCCCTCCACTATCATGGACGACGGCCACAAGCCCGGAAGCTTGGTACTCAACCACTCCGATGCCGAAATGTTCATTCCACATGGCATTGACGCCCACCGATGCTCTTCTCAGCAGGTCCAGGACATCCTTCCAGGGCGCATCTAACCTGAACTCGACCCGGTCCTTGATGTGAAGCTCATTCGCCAGCAACCGCAGCTGATAAACACGCTTTGAGTCAGCATCGCCGCGAACGCTCCCAACGAGCACCAGTCGCGCGCCGTCCGCCGCTTTCGTGTATTCAGAGGACTTGACAAACTCGGCGAAGGCCTGGAGAATAAGCTGGTGATTCTTTTCTGGCCGGAACTGGGCAATGTACAACAGCATTTTCTCCCGACGCTGATCACTGGCAGGGGAGACGTCGACCTCGCGCAGGAGCTCGCTGACCGCAACGGGAGGGTAGACGACCGCGATGGGTGGCTGGCTGCTCTGTCTCCGCGGACCCCACAGCTGCTGGATATGATTCTGCGTCCAGGAAGAGTTGGTCATGACGACATCGGCCGAGGCGCCGACAAGGGAGTAAGCGGCAGCGAAGAGGCGCCAGTACCGCTTCTTGAGAGCGCCGCGCAACCCAACACCCTGACCGGCATTCAGGCCCTTGTCTCCGACAGCAGAGGAAGGATCCAGAGAGTCAAGCATGTCGGTAGATATGGTTGGGTAGTGCACATACGCTGCCGTCGGCACTGATTTGCCAAAGAGAAACTTGGCTAGGCCGAGGGCAAATGCATAGCCCATCGTGTCAATGAAGATATCCGGGACGAGAAGCGAAAAGGCATCCCAGGCCATGATGATGGAGCCTAGAGACTGGCCGGCCAGAGTGAAGCGCGGCCAAGTGGAGGCGAGGACCCAGTGGCGGGTGGTGAGGTAAAGGAAATGGATGGTAGGAGGATGCAGCTGAATGTTGAAGCGGGATGAGACCCGGGAGAGTATGGCATCCTTGGTGACGCCGTGATCGCCGGTATAGACGACGCAGGTGGCACGGGGCCAACGCTGCTGGGTGGCGCGGATGGCGGCCCAGAGGACTCGTTCTCCTCCGCCGCCGGCATTGCTGGGAGGCATGGTCAGCAAGCGGTGAGTATAATCTGGATGAATACTCACCAAAAGGGGTGGAAGAAGCCGATGATGCCGTCCCAATCCTCGTCCTCTGATGGAGCACCGTTCTTGGACGTGCCCAGGTTGAAAGTGTCCACTTTTTCCCAATCACCATCTTTGCCATCCTCAGTCTTGCTGGGATTGGATGAATTTTTCCTCTCTTCAAAGTACTTATTCTCTTCTGACCTAGTCAGCTCAACGATCTCACGGCGGCGATGCGCGCTCCGTTGTTGAAGACGCCAGCCAAATGCAAATCCTATGGCCTTCCACAGGAATGGGAGCACCATGTACGCTAGCGGTGCCAGGCATAGGACCAGAATGGCCTTTGAGAAGAGCGTGTGGCTTGCAAGGGACGAGGACGGGGAGCACATGTTGGCCCCGTCGTCTATGGCACAGGAAGACGACGCCATTATCTTTAGGAGTTTATCGCTATGGTGTGCGCATGGCTCGGGAGAATCAAGTGGTTAGGTAATGTATCCCAGTTAGCTCAGAGAGTCAGAGAAAGGAATTAAGAGTGACCGAAATTCGAGAGGAGAAGGACGAGGATGGATCGTGGAAGTCCAGAGGCAGGAGCATATTTCAGGTTGCTTCTGACATGGATGCCCCACGCCATTTCACGGACACCTCAGCAGTTTCCAATTCCCCATCCCCAGGCCCGTCGGCGGCAGCGGTGCAGTGGAACGGCCCACTCTCATGCGGTAGTCCCGCTCCGCCAAGCCCTGTGCATCAGCCTCAAAGCAACCAATCTGCTGGGGCTTCCTCCCGTTGCTCGACTGCTGCTTTGAGAGCCGCATGTGAACGGTGAGAGGGGTTGAGAGGCCGGGCGTCAACTTTCAACACAACCTCGTTCTCTTGATAAGCAGTCGCCACACATGGTGTCCAGGCAGCCCAATTGACTCCAAAAATGAGACATTCCGGCATCCGAGTTATTCCCGGACTCCGGGCATCACGCTCCGGCTTCATCAGGTCGTCGTTGTCATCATTCTCATCCCAACCCTCACCCCTCTCATACTCCTCACGACTCTCATCCAAACATCCCACTTCTCTCCTCTCACAACAACACACTTACCACTCCTCCTCTAGTTTCACTGGCCTCCGCCAAGCTGGTGTCACAACCACCACCCTCTTCTCCATCAAGCGACGTCAGCCACATTCACCCTATCCTCCCCACCACCACCAATCTCGGCGGCATTTCTCTGTCGCCACCGCGCTCACCACAGCTCTCGACACCGCCGTCACAGCCTCTCAATCCACACTTCACCTCTTACATGACTTCGGCACGCCATGGTACCTCGCAATCCCGCTCTTCGCAGGCTGCGTCAGCCTGATCACACGTGTGCCTACCACAATTTACACCCGCCGCATCGCCCAGCGTCGGAACCTGTTATTTCCCATTCTCCGCGCCTGGAATGTAAGACAGAGGAGGCTGTCCTTGGACGAGAAGCACCAAAGCCCCGCGAGCCGCGGCATGTCCTGGCCAGCGCATCAAATTCACCTCAACATGAAGGCATTGGAAAAGAGGTGGGGAACGCAGAGTTGGAAGGAGTATGTTCCAGCTCTGGCTGTGTTCCCGGTATGGATGGTGGGGATCGAGGGGGTGAGGAGGTTGTGCGGTGGTCCGAGGGGGTGGATTGGGACGTTGCTGTTCGGGGCGGGCTCGAGCGAAGGGACTGAGGCGCTGGCAAACGGGGCTGCAGCAATGGGGGATGGACTGGCCGCAATGACGCCGTACATGGCCGACCCATCGTTGATGACCGGCGGGTGTCTTTGGTTTACCAACCTTGCGGCAGCGGATCCTTACCACATCCTCCCGTTTGCGCTGTCGGCCATCCTTGTCGCCAATATGGCTCCCAGAAACAAAATCGCATGGAGGGTGCTGCTGACGGGGGAGCCGTCCCCGGGTGCATTGCCGGGGACAGTTCCTGTGCAATGGCGGCTGCGGCTTCAACGGTCATTGCTGCTTGTCGCCTTAGCAGTTGGGCCGATGACCATGGACCTTCCAGCGGCGCTGCATCTATACTGGCTCGCGTCTGCTACCATCTCGTACGTGTCAACAACCGTCATTTGGCGGACCATGCCACTGCCCAAGATACTTCCTCCGGCAACAAACGAGCGGGATATCGCGATGCCGAAGCGCGACCCAGCCAGGAAGCATTAAATCGGATGGCAACGGCAGAAACGAGGGCGGGGAAAAGACATGAGTTCAATAGAATTTGTAACGACTGCTGTAGGAACAAGAGGAGACACGTAAACAATCCAGCGGGACAGACAGACCACCCCTATGTTAGCGCCCAACGCCTGTACCAAGATACACATTCCCCCAAACAACAAGATGACAAGAAAGCCGACCGACCTGTCCACTGAAGCGAGAACAGCACACCTCTTCAACCCACCTAGAAAAGGGTGGTAGTTGATTACCCAAGAATTTCGTGTCAACCCATCACCCCAAGAAAATAGCCAACAAAATAATGGTTAAAATCACGCTCAGCACAACCAGCAAACAACACATCCTCCCGCGTGCCTTCTTTTGGTACCGCGCCGCCGAGCGTAGCTCCCGATCCGCACCGCGGGTGTCGTCGCGAACGGCTTCGACGTTGCGCTCGATCGTGTCCAGCACCTCCCCCTGTTCTGTTACGATCTGCGCCACCTGCTGGAATAAGACGTTCAAGTCGCCGACGCCCTGCTCGATGGCGCGGATCTCACGCTCGCGTTCAAGAATCAAGGCTTCCTGGAAGTCGACTTCGTCTTGCGGCGCGAGGCGGGTGAGTTCTTGTTGCTGCTGCTGAAGGAGAGGCTGCTGGTCGTGAGAGCCGGCAGCGGCACCAGCAGTGCCTGTCGCGGCGTGTTCGTGCTCTACGGCGGCGCGCGCAGCGGATACTGAGGCTTTTTGCTTCTCGAGAGCTTGGCGCTGGAGGTTCTGGAATTCGGAGAGCGACGCTTGGAATTCGCGAGAGAGTTTTTGCTGCATGTATTTTTGCGTTGGCTGGAGGAGAGCAGGGCAGATTTGGTCAGTCGGTGATCACCTATTGTGACTCTGATAGGATCAACAACATACCGTAACATCCTCCCAAGCCTGTATCTTCTTTACCCCCTCGCCAACCTCCTTGAAAAGATCGCGCGACTGCTCCAACAAGTCGTTCACGCGCTCGCGCACTCGTGGGGTGTCCCGCCGTGTGCCCAGGTGGCTGACCTCCCCGCTGAGTCGCTGGTTGTTTCCGTTGAGCTTGAACAGGCGATTCATAAGGTCCTGTGACAGGCGCTGGAACTCGGGGTCGTCGCTGTAGGGAGCGGATGCGGAGCCGGAGGCGCCAGCGCCCGATCTCCGGCCACTGCCTCGCCCCGCCTCAAGGGAGGAAAGTTGGTCGAAGGACATGGTCGGTGGATGATGGAATACAGTGTTATCGGTGTATGTCTATAGCTTCAGTGGCGGAATTGCAGTAGCGAGCGATCTGATTAGTAGAGGTGATTCGAAGGCCGGTTGCGGTATCCGGGGAATTGTCGGATTCGGAGTTGACGGAGTTGGGGAGGTGAAACCTGAACGTATGGAGATAGGTGATGGAGTTTGTTTGGAGTCGGCAGGCAGGTGATCAGGTGCCTCGCCTGGCCGTCCAGTCCTTGTCCGGCGGCTTCCTGGGTTGGCTGCTCCTGTCACGGCCCGGGCTCGAAGAGGCACCCGCCCCACGCCTGACGTAATCCCTGGTTGGCCAATCACACTGTGGGGCCCCTGCACCTGTGGGCTTGGCGTTGCAATCGGGTCGCAGGGGCTTGGCATGAGCTCTGCCTCGCGTCTCCGTTGCAGCTTGCATCTCAATGGGTTTTGTTCAGTCAACAGCTGCCATTTTTTGTTTACAAACTTTCCATCACCATCTCGGCAATCCTCGTCTTCCACCACCACCCCCCATCGCCACCGCTGGAGCTATCTCCGACCATGCCCAGCGACCATGGCTGCAGCTACAGTAAGGAGATCGCCGTATAAGGACTTTTTGCAGCCCGCTTTGCAGCGGCGCTTCGCAACCGCAAGTCTCGTGGTGCTGGCCATCGCATACCTCCAGTCCCTGTTGCTGGCGAGTTGGACTTCTTGTGAGTTTGGGTGGTCAAATGGACGCCAAGGGGGATCTATCTCATTGCTAATACTAACACCCTTCTCAGTCTTCTGGTCCTGGTTCCCCATCGGACCGACCGGCTTCCGTGCTATTCCCCTTTTCTTCGGCGGCATTCTCGTTGTCATCCTGCGAATTTCCCAATACCATCCTGGCCTGCGCACCTCCAACTCGGGATTTCAAACCTTCCTCGACTATGCACTGAAGTGGAACACACTCGAGACAATCTTCGCTTACACCTCCTCCGCTATCATCTTCGGTTTCATCTACCTCTGGTCCCTCGACGAAGATGCAGGTCTCGAGTTTGTCACCTACTACACGGCTGACCGAGCCCGTTTGAACGAACGGCCATTGCTTCTGCTGTCCTATCTTTCACTTCTCGGCGTCTACCAAGCAATTCTGCATCTCGTTCAAGATGTCGACCGCTTAAAGCTGGGCGCTGCCCGGCCGCAGAACGGGAGTGCTGCAGGTCAAGAGGATGGCGACCCGTCGGTCCAACTGCGTCGTTTCCGCGATCGCCTACCCTCCGTCCTAGCCTACGCCGTCAACCACGCCCTCATCGGGATGCTCTTCAGCACATTTTTCTATCCTGTCTTCGTGCGCAGCTGCGTGTGGAAGACTACCCTGTTCTTCCTGCGACCCATCTACAACCTTCCGCGCAGCAGCAATCTTCCTTCCAGCTTTCCTATTTCGGCCGCACTTTTATTCCGGGGTCTCATCTCAGGCGCAATGCTCATGTTTGCTTGGGCTGCTGCGAACACGGCCTTTTCGTTGTTCTTGGCCAAGCACCCGCTCAAGAACGGGAAGCCCCTAACCTCGGACTCGAAGGATCCCAATGGGAGCCTCCTGAACGGACTCAAAAATAAGAAACTGTCCATCAAGGTGAGTGTGCTCTGAAGTGTCCAACTCACTTCCCACGCTAACAGCACAGTGTTTCGCCATGTGGGAGCTGGCCTTGATAGCCCGCGACTTTCCCGACCGACGCAAATCCATCTACGAGGACATTGACCGGAAGGACGGGCCTATGTGGTCGCAAGTTTACAAGATCTGCACGGATATTCTCAAGATCCTGGAGACAAACATGGACGCGTACACGGCAGGGCCTCCGAAGCCCGAACCCGCGCCGGCCACCGAACCTGTGACAACGGAGAAACACCGCCTCACGGATCCGCCGAAGGACGACGACATCTTCCAAACTGTCCCTCAAAGCAAAGGGCTTCGCGGTCAGGCTGAAAAGGCGGCCAGCCAAGCTGTCCTTGCACCCGGCCAAGGCTCCCCCCTCCGCCCGGCCGCCCAAAAAGCTGTCGAGACTGCCAAGCAGCGCCTTGCTGATCTCCAGAAGGAAGCTACTGGTACCAGTGACTCCCCTGGCCTCCTCCGCGACAAGGCCATCCAGATCTTGCAGACGCCTATTGGCTGGCCGTTCCGGCAACAATACTGTCGTCGCGTTG
The DNA here is from genome assembly GCF_041956435.1 of Mycothermus thermophilus. Classification (NCBI taxonomy): domain Eukaryota; kingdom Fungi; phylum Ascomycota; class Sordariomycetes; order Sordariales; family Chaetomiaceae; genus Mycothermus; species Mycothermus thermophilus. The sequence continues at coordinate 2,716,226 of NW_027191432.1, read as the reverse complement.
CGCGCGGCGTGCTGGGTGCGCCTTATGGAGAGCCAACTCTCTACATCAACGCTGCGTACGCGCTGGGCGGACTGGCTGCGCATTCGCTACGTGAGGATAAGTACGGACATGTGCAGCGAGACGTCGCCTCTCTGGTGCGCACGCTTACGGCTCTGGCCCGCAAGTTGGATCAGTTCCGTGCCGAGCTGCCGACACACTGGACAGATGTGGATGCAGAGAGGGAGTGCCCTGAGGTGGACGAGGTGCGGTCTGCGCTGAGAGATGCGCTGCGCGCACTGGTGGAGGCTTTTGGCCCGTATGCGAGGGATTTGAGGCTGAGCTTGGGGGATATGAGGCTGGCGAGGGAAGCGGCAGGGTTGGTGGAGAGTGAGAAGGAAACGGTTGAGGTGAAGAACGGCAAGACGAGGTGACATGTTGGGTTCTAAGAGAGATGATGGATGGGACGGTAGTAACATTTCATAGATGGAGTCTGGTTCGGATTGGGAAGAACGGGCGCATAGCAAAATGTTGCATTTGCGATTGGACTTGTATCTGTAGTGTATACCGTAATACTCGAGACCCTGGAACCCGGGTGTTTTCTTGCTATACGGAGTAGGGAGTACCGTGTCGGTTGTCCGCCTACTGCGTGGTGACGTCTCAAGGGGTGCGATCTAAGGTACTTGGTACGCATCTATGTACATTAGACCCTAACCCTGCCACAGCGGTTCCCATGTTCGGCCCGATGACAGGGGCAGCATTGACGGAGCTTTCAACGTCATTCCCTTCATCCTCCTTTTTCCCCCTTGCTTGCTGTTGCTGTTTACAACGGGACTGCAGCCACAACCGGGCGACGACACAGACAACCGCCGGTTCCAATGCGCAACGACCGTCCGACGCAGCCATGACCATCGCCAGTCGCCGGCTGCCGTACCACGCGCAGATTCAGCGCTGCAGCAGCTCGGCGCATCGCTCGACGCGCACAACGTGATCGCGTCTCGGTCCCAGCAAGACGAGGGACCGTTTCTCAACAGCCACGACGGCCTTCCGCGGTTCTGCTTAGGCGACCACAGCCATGGCATCCCTCGGAAATATGCCGCTGGTCTCCCTCCTCTACATCCTCGTCTACAATGTCGCCTACTACTTCCTGTACCTGGTCCTCTTCGCCGTGCTCGTTGTCACCCCAATCGATATCATCCAGCAGGGCGTTGAGACTCGCCGGAACTACGACATCCTCGCCTTGATCATCGTTTATGTCGTCACCATTTGCGTCGTCGCCTTCATCTACGCTGCCCGCCTTTACATCTCCCGATCGGTGCTTGCTTCGATTCCAAAGCAATGGGTTCCGATAGAAAAAGGAGATGTGCCGCCTGCCGTAAGGCGGATGATTGTGGAGGGTCTGAGTAGGAGCGCCGAGATTGCGTGGGAAGCGAGACCGAGGAATCCGCTGGTGGTCTTTGATTCGAAGGTGACAACACCGGCAGCCGCCGCCGCCGGCAGCGGACAGAAAGAAAACCCCCGTTCTGCCGGTACATATGCGCCCACCCAACCGACGACCAACGACGGCATCCACGTCCTATCCCTCTCTAACGGCCGCCCTTTCTGGCGCAATATCGAACACCCCGGCTGGTCACCCCCGACAGCCCGTGACATCCAGCCCAATTTGCAATACGAAACCGTCGTTACCGAGTTGCCGAACCTTATCGAAGCGAGGGCGCTGACGCTTGCTCCGCGAGACCCTCACGCTCCGCTGCAACAGCAACAACATCAGCACGGTCAGCAGCCGCTCGATCCACGGGCGGTTGCTTTGTTAACAAGGCCTGAGTGTGCGGGATTAAGAGAATACCTGACCTGTTTGACCGAGTTGGATGTGTTGGGGCCGGGTATGCAGGAAGTGGTTGTGGAGTTTTTGGGGAGATATGAGGCGGCGAGGTTTTCCGGCCGGCCGCTAACGGCGGGACAGTTCAAAGAGTTGATGGGACTGTTCGCGGAGGTGCTGAGGGGAATGAAACCCCTTGCGCCGGGGTTTTTGGATGATGCGGATGTTGGGGACGGGGGTTCTTCGTTTGAAGGGATCTCAGTGTTGGACGGGGGAGGGATAGATGGGACAGGGGAGAGTGATATTGACAATGATGCTCCGCGTGAGACTAGCCCTTCCAGTGAGGGTGGAGAGCGAGATTATGCTGCCTTTGGAGGGAGGAACAACGGCAAAGGCGTCAACCTCGCGCCCGACTACATAACCCGCCGACCGAGTCATGCCTCAACCTCGACTACCTGGACAACTGCTTCTTCCTCGTCGTCAGTCGCCCGCCCGTCTGGCCTACGTGATTCAAACACATCCCCACCATGGGAAAGTATTTCACGCGGTCGGCGAAAGCAGCATTATCGAACAGCCCCGACAACACCGCGCAGCGTAACAAAACGACCAACAGGGTTTATCCCGTCGGGACCGTCTGGAGACTTGGCCAGCAGTAGTAACAGCAGTTTTGCGCACACGAGGAGGCCGTATGAGGTTAGTGACGAGGAGAGTTATGATAGCGAAGCTGGCGTGTTAGGAGAGGGTGCGGAGAGTGGAAGAGGTGACGAGGATGGTGATGAGGGGTCGGTGATTCACCTTGGGATTGGGTAGGGGTGATAGATGGGTAAACATAGGGAGTTTTGAGGGTAACTGCGTTAAGCTGGCATGTACATAGTAGTGTTTAATGATAATATGATAGTTAGACTTGTCTTGTTGCGGCGGGTGGTGGGCGGCAAAGTTCTTGGGTTGGGAGAACTGGTCCGCGTGGTGCCCATCTCCTTGAATGGACCAGGACAACCGGTATTGCGAATTGTCCACCTCCGCATGGCCATGGATCTTCTTCACTGTTGGTGTCTCGAGCCCGCCCGGGCCATCCTTCTCAGCCAGGTCATCAGTCAAAACCATGTCATGGATGCCTTTTTGAGCGATGGGGAGCAGGACTTGGTGACCACCGCCAAGTCGTTTGCTTACCCATTCGGTCTCAGGCATGCTCATCTTCATTTATTACATTGCGACACTCACCACGCAACCGCCTTGTATCATCTTGTAGCAACCTGGAAGGTCACCCTAGTCCAATGTACCTCTCCTCACCGAGAACCTGCCGGGGAGACAGATGCGGCTACTCCAGGGATACTTGCCTATGAAGCTTGTCTAAGCCGACGAGGTCCCATTACCACCTTCGTCCTTTGACCTCGGTGAAGGTCCCTGACTATCGCTCAAGTCAGCAGTCTCGGACCTGCGATGACGTTGTGCCACGATTCGGCATGCTTCGTTCAATTTGGCTGTAGGTGTTTCGTGGGAGGGAGAGCTGAGATGCCTCGTGTCATATCTCCCGAGATTGCTGCCGCGGTTGCACCAGAGAGGGGTTGTGCATCCTCACAAACTCGTACACGGGTTGACTGGAGGTTCCAAGATATTGGTTTGCTTTTCTCACCGGGATGGGAAATAGGCGGCGATGATGAGGGGCAGGAGTGAAAGCCTCACTTTTGTTTGGGGTGCTGGTGAGCAAGTTGTCCCGGATGAGTAGGTAGATAAAGACGTCATCCTTCTCCTGTCTTTTGAGGCTTCTCATGTTCTTGAAATCGCAGACATGCCATGACCATTATTTCTCTATCCCCAAGTCACTGTTTCAAGCTATCTAACGGAACAGAAAGATTAATCACAACAACTGACCCCGAGTCAACCTTCACAGAACTTAGACAACATGCCGTCACACGGACGGCGTAGTCGGGGTGGAAGCCGGCCTCACGTTCCAAGCAGGAGTCAAAGCCATGCCGAACCTCGATTCCCAGAAGACCCCGAGTCCTGGGATAGAGACACCAGAAACAAGTATCGGTTCGAAGACGTGCCCAGGGGCAGGCCGACATCCCGAGAAAGACACCATAGCAGATCGAGCAGCGAGAGGACAAGAATCCCCACCCGAGAAGGCGAGCATCATCAAAACAACCGTTTCCCCCGCAAGGTTCGTGATCTTCTCGACTCGAGGTTTACCACCTCGGTCCCAGGCCTTGGAGCAAGCGTTCTGGGTTCAGTCGTAGGCGGGCTGGCGGCTCGACAGGTGGTCGATCGATTTTCGCATTTGTCCTCGTTCTCTTCATGCTCAACACCGGCAGCCGAGACGTGTTGGCCATCGCCATCATCAATGCACGTCCCGTCCCGCAGCACCTTCGACTGGTTCCAGCGTCAATCCCGCAGTCAGAGTCAGCCATTGGATGGGAAGTCATGTTTCTCGACGGGACCACCTTTTTCCACCGCTTACTCCAGCAGGAGGGCAAGGATTGTGACGGTTTCTCCCGTTCTTAACAATACACATGACCAACTGGACAGCAACGAGGAAATGGGGTACTGGGACGGTGTCAAGGAACAGGGTGGTTATTACTACTCCTACCACGATGGCGAACGAGAGTACGAGTACTATCGCTGCCGTCGTCCAGATCGTTTTGACGGCAGGCGCCGCGACAGGTACGGTCCGAATGCCTGGGTTGTTGATGACCGCGATGCCCGGAGGGAGTGGTATGCTTGGGACGGGAGTCAGTACGATGAAAATCGTAGCTGGAGGAGCTCTAACGGCAGCAGGGGGAGAAGGAGCACGTCCCTGCTAAAAGCGGCGCTGACGGCTCTGGGGTTAGTGGTTGGGGGGTTGGGAATGAATCATGTGGAAAAGTGCAGGGAGGACCGGCAGAAGTGGGAGAGGGAGAGGGGTGAAAGGTGGTAGGTGTTTGATACTGGAGTCGGATCTGTGTCAAGATTGGGGAAATATGCACTTGCTGGCTTCTGCGGCTGCGTTTGCATTCTATGATCTAGGAGGATGAGTTATGACAAATTGTTATGTCTTTGGACTTATCTTCTTCCCCTGGTAGGCTGTTATATGAGCAATGCAGATGTATGGTGGAATGCACGAATAGGATGTTTTCTGGTGTCGACGTCTTGACATCGGGTTCTTATAACGATTTTTAGTTTTCCCTGAACAGATCGCCAGATGCTGAGCTCAAAACACCTGCCTTGTGACGGGAACATGTAAAAACAACAAGAAGTCAAAATACATAACATTACATGATAATACAATTACAACACTTAGGCATCATCAGCTTAGACATCGTCACCGTAAGTGTGACAAAGAAGCAGAACAAACAACCTCATGAGTACTTGTACAATATGCTCTCTTTCCACCTTGGTCCCACTCCTCAAATGATCCCTCCAAAGTCACGCTGGTCGCGCTGCTCCCTCTCCCTCCTCTCACGCTCTCGCTTCACCCTCCTCTCTTTCCGCTCCCTCCGCTCCCTCTCCTCTCGCGCGAGCTGGTGCCGCTCGAGTTCGGCAATCTGCTGGGCTTCATACTCACGGCGGGCCTGCAACTCGGCATCCTGGTGAGCCTGTTGCTGCTGTTGCTGGCGTTGGGACATAGCCGCCCCAGCTCGCCCATCGTACCAGGTTTGGGCACCGGCCAGGACCGGGCCGGAGATGCCAGTCTTGCTGGCAAAGGGTCCATTGGGATGGACCCCAGGAGGAAGTTGGTGGTGGATAGGCTGGCCAGATGAAGTGGTGGTTGTGGTGGTGGTGCTGGCCGTCGGCAGCGAAGCGGGGCCAGCAGACATACCAGCAGACATCTGGCCAGCGGACACAGGCGCGCCAGGTACAGACGGAGATAGGTGCTGCAGGTGGAGTTTCTGCTGCTGATGATGATGCAGGGCAGCTTGAGCAGCCTCTTGCTGGTACTGCTCGCGGAGCTCTTGGTCCTTCTGAGCCAGCATCTTCTGGCGCTCCACGGCCGCGCGGAAAAATGCCATGATCTCCGCCAGCTTTATTTGCTGTTGATCAGGGCAACCCAAGAGGTTGAACAAGCTCTGGCAGTCCAAAAGCTGTTTGGCGATCACCGTGTCCGGTTGGCAGTATGTCCGCACACGAATCACACGCGCATTTGCCTTGGCTGTATCAATGATGGAAAGCACAGTGGCCGTGTTGGGAGGACCGACAGTTGGGGCCGGAGGAGCACCAAGGATAGTCTGCGAGTGCTGATAAAACCTGAAGTCGTGCACATGCAGACGCACGAGATCAAGTTGGGTTTCCACGTCATATCGGAAGCCGACGACCCTGGGACGGCCCTTGCGCTGCCATTCCTCAGCGATCTTGCTCAGTCGGTCGGCCTGGAGACGACCAGCGTTGAACTGGGCGGCAAGGTAGTCGTTGAGCGCTGTGGCGAGGGCAAATTCAAGTTCGCAATACAGAAGGCTCTGCTCACGGGGAGTGAGAGAAATGGCGAGTTGACGAGGTGTCAACCTGGCTTTGGAATCGCGAGTCTTGCGCGATGCGCGGGCGTCCTGGTTTGCTTCGAGCTAGAAGAGCACTCTTAGTTAGAGGAGAAATAAGAGGACATAAAGAGGAAACCTACCATCTCTTTGGCCTTTTTGACAATGGAAGAAAACAAACCGGCATTGTGGCTAGAAGAGAGGTTTGGGTGTGGATTGGGCTTAGAGGTGTTCTCCAGCCAACCGCCCTCGCCAATAAGGGTCTTAGAAGCCTTACGAATGCCTCCTGAGGCACCCTTTGGTAAGAAAGGCGCCAGCGGTGTGTATGCTAGGTCGGCGCTGCTGGAAGCCTCGTCAGGGTTGCTGTGCTCGCGGGAACTCTTCCGTGAAGCGTTGGCCGAAAACGCTTCCTCGGCATACGCTTGGAGGATGCTCAGGTGCTTGGGCTCATCAGGTTCATGCTGCTTCGGAACGTGAAGCGGGGTAAGGTAAGATGGATAGCGCTCTGCAACCTCGCCAACTGAGTTCTGAGAGTAGTAGGAGGGAGAGACAACCGGCTCGCCTTTGTAGAAGTCGGAGAACGGGCGAGCCGGAGACATGACAGGATGGCCGTCAAAAGCAGGATAAGGTTGAGGAGGGAGGATCATGTCCTTGATAGGCTTCTGCACCGCGACGGTTGGCTGACAGTCAATGTGCAAGTCGCGGAGTCGACCATGGGCTTGGGCAATGTTGGTGTCAATCGGCCGAGGAGGGCCGTTTCGAGCACCACGCTTGTTGCCACGGCGATCCGGAGTCGGTGAGGAATATGGAACAGCTTCTCGCTCTAAGATGCCAGAGCGTCCCTGGCGATTCGGAGAGCTCACTACATCGGCATCTTCAGACCTACGGATGCGATGAGAGGGTGTCTTGGGGACCAAGTTGAACTTGGTAGGAGAACGGGACCTGGTGCGGGTGGTGGCAGTCGCGGACTTGTATATCTTGTCAGGGCACTCCGAGCGTATATGTGTAGCGCTACGAACTGGAGAGCTCATGGCGCCGAGATTGTGCTCCGCATTTCGTCCGCGACCCCGGGGAGCAGGCATGACCTCGTCTTCATCGTCTTCCGAGAACCTGGGAATAACTGTCAGTGGAGTTCAACACCAGATTTAGATGATGTGACATGTGACTTACACGGCGGCTAGCTTGTCCATGTGCGGATCCGTAAGGCTAAGCTTGAGGTAGGCCCCCTTGGGGTCCTGGCCATTCTTCGGAGATGCTGTTCGCTCTCTTGTCGATCGCGACAGGGGAATGAAGTTGCCCCTGATGGCCGAAGGGTCTGGATGACGGCGCGAGGCAGACCCCATATTGATTGAGATAGGGTCAATGATCGGGGAGGACCGATGACGATTGTCTGTGCCAAAGGGATCCTGTAAGTTGGGGTCAGTGAGCTCGTTGGAAGTTGGAAAGATGTAACTGGCAAGAGAGAAATGGAACGTACCTCGAGGACTGGGGAGAGACTAAAAGGGTCGGCAGGCTCTGGAGATAGATTTCTCACCCACTCAGCTGTTCTAGCGATTGGGGATTCTTGCTCTGTAGATGGTATCGTGAGAATCATCGTCGGAAGCATGACTTGGAGAGGAGAGTCGGTTGGAATCGAGCTGGGGATGATCACCACCAGCGACAGCAAAAGGCAAGAAAGGATTAAGAAGCCGATGTTCTTACCAGTGGCTGGAGTGTTAGAAAAGAGATCCGATTCCATGGCACTGACTTTGAATTTGTCAATTGTTAGCTGGTTCGGGATGGGACAGGGACCAAGCTGTTAAGATTGAGCGAGAAAGATTTGTAGGTCGGTCGATAGTTGAACCAGAAGGATGTAACCGAGAAGAAAGTGGGGGAGAACAAGCAGAGGACGGGACTTACACACTCTGGACCCAAAGACCGACCCACTAGAGAGAGAAGTGAGTAAGAAGGGACCGATCTTGGATGGAAGCTGAGAGTCGGTCTTTTCCTGCATCTCTTGCTCTCGTGGTACCGAGAGGAGAGATGCTAGGTCATAGAGAGTTGAGGGGTGAGAACGCGCAGGAAGTGGGAGGACGGTGGACGCGAGAAAAAGGAAAACAGAGTAAGAGGCTCCTGGGTTTGTGCGTGGTCGGAAAAACTGTCAGGGTTTGTGGTCCCGCGAGCAACAACAGGATGAGGAAGACGCGTCACGGAACGTTCCGCCGCGTTCCTGCCATCTCTGGTGGTGCAGGACAACGGAAAAAAAATCTGTTAATCCGATCTGGCCTTATGTTCTGGTGACCTCGGGAGCTGCTCGATTGGTTGGTCAATGGGATAATCCAGTTGAACATTGACAGCAACCTACAGAGTCGCCGGTGCCTGGGAGTGCCGAAGACATGCAAACCAGAGGTCAGACTCTTCATCTTGCTGTGGTTGGCGGTCATTGTGTCCTCCTTGCAGGTGTGCCCTCAAGAACCTAAACGCTGCCGGTTAGGTGCCCAACCCGATCATTCACAGGAAACCTTTGGGATCGTTTCTCCTGTTTGTTCTACTGACTGAACTACTGCCAAAAGAAATTTCCCTCTTTATTTGTCTTGCAGTTGTGCTTCTATCAGTATGTCATGGTGTAAGCTGGTTGTGCCGTGGATTCTAAGTTTCCTGGCTTAAACATCCAACAGGGCTCTTCATGTTGCCAGGCCAGGCTACGAGAGACCATGTCAAGCAGAAATTCAAGCCAGTTTCCAGCAATCCAACGTTCTTGTTTTTACCCCTGAGTATGTAAACAAACCTTACTTGTGGTTGGGGGCGCCGGAGCGGCGGGTCTTCCGTGCGGGGATCCGGACTACCGGGCCAAGGACGGAGCTTCCGGAACAATTTCGGAAGCTCCACGAGGTTCCGGTTCCGGAAATCCGGATTGGCATGTTTCAGAGAGGAATACCGGAGCATTGCTGCCAGCAGCTTGAGTGTCATAGGACGACGGAAGTGCATGGATGCGAGATGCAGAGGATATTCCTGGCACGTCTACTGCTCCTTGGTTGCGCTTATCAGGTTCATTGGTGATCTGGCAGGTTTGTGGGCATTAAGATCACGTTTTGTGGCTGGGCTAAGCGAAAGTATAGAGGACAGCAACTCACCAACACAACAAGCAAGGCGTTTATGATGTAAGCTGCAAACACTATGCTCTTGCTGCTTTTGGGTGTTGACGTGAATTCCTCAAGTATTCATTATGAGGAGGGCATGGATGCATTATTTTGATGCAAGGTTTCTGAGGTATTAGACAGACTTCTTTGTTTGTCATCAAGAGCCAAGAATGAAGCAGGTAAGGCGCTATCCCTTTGACCTTTCAACCTGGACCTTGAAAGAGGACCAGAACGTAGTACAGATAGCTAGGAGATTATATCCCAGGTGTTTTTTCTATTTAGGAATTACCTGCCACCTTGGCTCTCTGAGCACACCTTGATCCGACAACCTCCTCAGACACCCAGCCAGGAAGAAGTACACGAAAAGAGAGAACATTTGGCCAACATGAAGCAGTAACACCTGCACAGACGACAGGTCGGAACTTGCCCATCATGCGAAACTTCAAGCCAACGAGACCTCTTTTTATGGGTCTTTACAACTACAACGGCGATGCTCAAATACAACGGCTGGCCAAGCTCGGGTGTCTGCTACGGATACGATTCCCGGGAATTCAAGGGCGACTGACTCGATCAGCTCGAAGACTGTCAGTAAGAAACCAAACCACAGACAACAAGCACCGGCCGTCTTCGTCCAGGACAGGAAGACTTGACAACAACCTCAAATTTCCAATGGGGCCCACCGTCGTCAGCATGCGGCTGATTGTGGGCGCCAAGCAAGCGTTGGGCATCCCCAGATCGGCTCAACTTGGTGCAGGACTTGGCATCATCAACCTCCCACGGCAGGGTGGGGACACCGGCTTGCGGGGACGGGATGTCGCCGGCGCTGGTCTCGGATATGGAACTCCAGGGCGGTATGTCAACCGGACATCCTGGCTGTCGCGTTGCGAAAGACACGACAAGTTAAGCGGAGCAGCTGTCTTTTTCAACGGTGAAGAGGAGAACAGCATACTTCAACTCTGGATGTTTCCCGGGATGGTACACTAACTCCCCATGCTTTGACAAGAAAGAACTGTTGTATGCACATGCTTATTTTATATCAGGTCCATATGATGGATGGTGGAATCCCTGCTGACGTTCCAGACGGACGGCCAGCCACGACTCTTTGTGCTCTCGGGAACCGGAACTGGACCAAGAACTGGAACAGCACCAAGACGCCATCCGCCGCCATGCACCGACGCGAGAGCACGCGAGGCCACCTTAAAAACAGCCGCTCGAATGGATGATGGCGGATGATGGATGCAGAGCAGATCGACATGTTCACTTCGCTCCCGACCCGTCGAGCCGTGGCTGGGCCCACAACGGCCCCGCTCTTCGTTCCCGAGCCCAAGTCCCGAAGCTTGGATCCCCCTCGCCGTCGCTGTCTTCTGCTTTGTCGGGCCTGCCAAGACGCGTCTCCAGCCGATGTCTGGAAGGAAAAATGCTGCACCGCCGGACCCGTGACACGGCCCGGATGGCCCGCCAGAGTCACAACAACACCCCTTCAGAGGCATCCTTTCTCCCCCCACACTGCCTCCGACAGCTGCCCAGGACTGACGCAGAGCCATTCAATGGGGGATTGGATCATCCTCGCAAAACCATTCCTACTTTGGGGTGGTCAGCCCTGGCCATGTGTCTGACCAAAATCCAAAATTGTACTCCCATACTCCGTAGAGCACGAGGTTGCAAACGAGACGCTCTTAGCTTGCTTCTGGAGCTCCTCTAATCTGGCTTTTGGGTCACCGAACAGCCGCCCGCCTTGCCGGCGTCCGGCCCCGATACCCCATAAGTTAGTCCAAACGTGGGCGCAGTTCATCCGTTGCTGTCGCCCTCGCTTTCTTTAGGCACAGGAGTCCACGCCGACTCGTCTACCCCGGTTTGGCATCTTCCCGAACTTGTTGCCGCTCCTGGCCGCTCGTGCCATCGCACGCCGCGCCTCATCGCCTGGAGACGAGTCCGCGTCCGCCTACCTTCGATCCGTCCCAGCTTTCGGTTCGTAACCCGGATCCTGGTAAACCTAGGGCCACTTTGGTCTTCAAATATCTCATCCGAACCTCCTGGCTGCCTTCTTCAACCTCTTTTCATCTGCTGTTCCCATCCGAACCCTCTTCATCTCATTCTCCAACCTTCCTTCTCATCCCCGATCTCTATCCCCCTGCTACCCCTCTCTTTTGGTGATACCCCTTTCTTATCTGTTGGTTTCCTGCTTCTTTGCTTTCCTCCCCAGAACACAAGATGGCCCTCCGACCAGACAGGCACCCGAGTGCCAACCACTATGACATCGGTATGCCGCAGAAGTCCCTGTATCACATCTGACAGCCAGCTTCTAACACGTATGCGTAGTTATTGTCGGCGCCGGCCCCGTGGGCTTAATGCTTTCAACTTGTCTGGCGAGGTGGGGCTACAAGATCAAGCATATTGACAACCGCGCCGAGCCCACACCCACGGGCCGCGCTGATGGTATTCAGCCCCGGTCTCTCGACCTGCTGCGGAACATGGGCCTCAAGTCGGCTATCATGGCCCACAAGCCTGCGCGAGTCTACGAGGTCGCTTTCTGGGACCCGCCAAAGAGTGGCCGCGGCATCGTGCGCACCGGCACCTGGGCCAGCTGCCCCAGCTTCATTGACGCCCGGTACCCTTTTACCACGCTCCTCCATCAGGGCTATATTGAGCGCGTTTTCATCGCCGACCTCGAAAAGCACAACACCCACATCCAGCGGCCTTGGACCATTAAAGGCTTTACCTCGGACGAGAATGCGGACCCGGATTACCCTGTCACGGTCGACCTGGAGCATGTGGACGGCACCGCCAAGGAGACGGTCAAGGCGAAGTACCTGTTTGGTGGCGAGGGTGCTCGCTCCTTCATTCGCGACCAGCTCAAGATTGGCGTCCGGCACAAGGACCCCATTTCTTATGTCTGGGGTGTCATGGACGGCGTTGTGAAGACAGACTTTCCTGATATCAAGGTTAGTCTGCACGTGATGACGAAAGTTGAAGACAAGGAAAAAAAGCCTAACATGAGGTACCCAGATGAAATGCACGATTCACTCCGCCCACGGCTCCATCATGGTCATCCCCCGTGAGAACAACATGGTCCGCCTTTACATCCAAATCGCTTCATCCTCCGACCCAGATTTCAACCCCCGTAAGACTGCCACCGCTGAGGAGGTGCAGGCCTCGGCAAAGCGGATTCTGCAGCCCTACTCGATTGAGTGGGAGCGCGTCGAGTGGTACTCCGTCTACCCCATCGGCCAGGGTATTTCTGACAGGTACACGCTCGATCACCGTGTCTTTCTAGGCGGCGATGCTTGCCACACCCACAGCGTAAGTTTCTTTGAACCTATCTAGGTTGCAACTTCAAAGTCACGAAACTGACCCTGTCACAGCCCAAGGCCGGCCAGGGGATGAACACGGCTTTCCTTGACGCCCTAAATCTCGCCTGGAAGATCCACGCTGTCGAAGCGGGATTTGCTAAGCGCAGCCTTCTCGAAACTTACGAGCCGGAGCGCAAAGACGTCGCCGAGACCCTTCTCGCCTTCGACAATAAGTACGCCAAGCTCTTCTCTGAGCGCCCGCCGCAAGCCAACGAAGTCGCTGCCGCCAGCAATCACTCCGACGCCGCCAATCAAAGCGCCGCTACCGAAGAAAACGAATTCATCAAGACCTTCAAGGAGGCCTGCGAATTCACCTCCGGCTACGGCGTCTTCTACAAGCCTAACGCCCTCAATTGGTCACCCTCGCACCCGGCCCAGTCTTCAGTCATCCATCCAGCTTCCACGAAACTTGTCCCTGGTCGCCTCTTCCGAATCGCTGACGTCACTCGCGTCGTCGATGCCAACGTCGTCCACTTGGAACAGGAGGTTCCCCTCAACGGCGCATTCCGGATCTTCGTCTTTGCGGGCAAACCCTCCGTTACCGCCCGCGCGCTGCGCGATTTTGCCGACCACCTCGGCCGCCGCGGAAGCTTCTACTCGGCCTACACCCGCCCCGACGCCGACAAGGTCACCCACCACGAGAAGCACAACCCGCACTCGCACTTCTTTACCATCTGCACCATCTTCGCCGCGCGCCGGCCCGAGATCGAAATCACGCGCGACGTGCCCCCGCTGTTGGCGCGGTACAGGGACCACATCTACGCCGACGACAGGTGGGACAGGCGCGTGCCGGACGCCAGCGCCGCGGCGCATGCCAAGATGGGCTTCGATGAGGAGCGCGGCGGCGTGGTGGTTGTCAGACCGGATGGGTATGTGGGTATTGTGGTTGCGCTGACGGAGGGGAGCGCGACGGTGGACGCGCTGAATAGGTATTTTGGCGCGTTTGTGACGAAGAGGATTGGGGAGGCGCAGGCCCAGCTCTGAAAAGGTTGTGGGGAAAGTTTTTGATGACAGCTTGGGTTCGCAGAGAGATGGGCGCACAAGGGTGGCATTTTGATACTTGGGGTATTTATGAGCACGGATCTTTGGGCGCCGAGTTTGAGGTTTGAGGTGAGATGGAGGGCCTGGAAGGTTCAAAGGCCTAGACTGAGAAAAAGGGTTCCTGGGCTGGTAGTGGGTTGGTTGTACATATATATCAGATTATATCTGGATCATTGCACATTTTCAAGCGGTTCGTTCTGCTAATGGATGCATTTCCTGTTTGGCTACGCACAGCGAGTTAAGTGACACCGTTTGCATGTTTGGTCAAACCTCCAAGGATGCTTCTATGCTGCGATTATCACCCTCTCTCATCTCTCTTTACGCCACGGAGTACGGAGTACGTCTTGAAGACGGTCTGTTACCTACCCAGGTACATACGGAGTATTTCCCGGACAGACTCCGGTCTTTTGGCAGCCGGATAATCAGACGGTTCGGCGCCCTCCACGACGTCACAGTAACATCCCGGTTTGCCGACTTCCGGATGACGTTACAGTGATCCATTGAGTGGTGCTGGGGAGGTACTCGGTGCGGGGGACGACGCTCTCATCCAACATATGTACGTATAATAAGAGTTTACTTCGTTTCGAGGCTTGAGACGCATGTGATTCCGAAGGCGGTTAGATGCTTGATGTCTTTGCGAGCATTGGTAAAAGCTTCCTGATGTCATTTGTTGATTCGGTTCAGGGGTTGGGGGTTTTGGCAGGGCAACGGAAGGAACCCTAACCCTCCGTTCCCCTTCAGCCAGTCTCATTGAATGAGACCAACAGGTTATGTGTGATGATAAAGCATGAGATCAGACTTGGAGGTTGAAGGGGAAAGCATTGCTCTAATACCAATATGGGCACATTATTTGACTTGTGGTAGGTTGGGGTCTCTGATGCGAGGAGGGACGTTGGGTTAGGGTTTAATAAGGGTTTCTCTTTGTCTTCCAGCTCAGAACCACCTGGTAGAGGGCAAGACAGTTGGGGATTTTACTGACTTATACTCTTTTCGGCCTGGAAACCATGAGGGGCTCGATCGCAGGTGAAGTGTCAGCCATTGACTGTCTACCCGAGGAAGCCGAGGTACCCTGTCTTCCAACAGCAATCCCAGGACATAGCATCTGACATAAGCACATCAGGCACCCCATCAGGTCGATCGAGTTTGCGCAAGCACCTCGAGAAACCTGCTGTTACCGATATCCCCATGCAAGCTTTCACTGTTATGCAGTACTAGTGATGATCTTCAAATATACAGCTTCGCGTTGGTGTCATTCCACGCACATTACATCGCGCAATCGTCAACGTCACCACCATGGACGGGGCCTCAAATGACGTTGTAGAGGAGGCGGTGCTCCCAGAGCGTCTGAGACAGGATATGAGCGAGGTCGAGATTCGCGACACACATTCTTCCGAAATCTTACCCAACACCTACCATGCAATCGATGGCGCCAATGTACTCAGAAAACCACCCTCAGCTACTGCAACGAGTTCGGTTCTTTCTCCAGAACTCGGAACAACCCCCTCTACAGTTCCAAAGGACATCCGCCTCACCGAAGTCGACACCAATTGAACACTCAAGACAAGAGAGACTAAGGCTGTGCCAGACCCATCCTCTCTCACAAACTCACCTTCGGGTAGTCGTGGCCATGTTTGTGAGGCTCTTCCCCATGAGCACAGGACGCGGTGGTTCGTCTTTAGTTCTGAGATCGGCATCCAAACAGAACGAGCGGACAAGTTTACTCAAGAGGAAGAAGCTGTACTGCGAAAGTTTCAGAAGGCATATGCGGAGAACAGGACTGCCGTTTTCCCCAGAAACCCCTTGCCAACCATTGCAATTAGCCTCGTCAAGCTATCGCCAGAGAGCCAGTCACTGGACGTCTCGAAGCTGGCTCTGTGGTGGAAAGACACCACCTTCCCCTCCAGCGTTACCGGCATAAACATCACTGGCTTGTGCTCCGATCAGGAGATCAAGACATTCCATGAGTTTATGTGCCAAGCACACATCCGGAATCAGTATTCTCCAGTGAAACTTTGCTTCGAAGGGTCTCTGATCCAAAGGATGGCGGGCAGGGCATATTACATCTGCAAGAAACCAGGAGGTACTCTGTGCGGCACGCCAGTCAAGTCCCCAGACATCCAGTCACCCACCTTCTCTACCATTGGAGGAATCATCCGGGTTGGCAGCAGACTCTATGGGATGACTTCACTCCACGGTTCAGATATTATTCCCAACGATGACGGCGGTGGTGGAAATGCAGCGATGGCGAACCCATACAGTTGGTCTGCGGACAGTGTTCCGCTATTCGACTTGGATGGCGTCAAGGATGATGCATGGCCCGTACTGATCCTCGACGACATGATCCCGAAGCGTCAGCCCACATCCTGGGAACCAAGAGTGGCGCCACAGCATAATGGCACCCCAAATCTGTGGCGGACTCGATCCTCCAAAGCGTTTGAAACCTCCTATCCGGAGCGTGGAGACGATTGGAAACTAATTCCTCTTAGAAGAGGACAGTGTTTACCGAATGCTGTCGACGTACCATTTTGGGGAACAGAGTTTATTACCGAGTGCCTCGACAAGGAGGAGCTCGAGAAACTTCCCGCCCAAATCTTGACGGGTTCTAGTGACAGAGTCTCAGGTACTCTATGCGCCAGTCCTGCGTTTGTGTCGTTCAGTGGCGCCACGCCAATCGAAGTTTGGACCGTGATGCTAGACGACAACACCCGTGGCTTGCAAGCAGGTGACTCTGGATCATGGGCCGTTGACAGAGCGGAGCGTTGGGTAGGGACGGTGACGGCCGCGACCAGACATGGCACCGTCTACTTGGTCCCTGCGCACGTACAGCTCCAACAAATGAAGGAAGAGATCCAGGAGAAACATGGACTCGAAGTGGCCCTTCCGTCCCCCTTGCGGTGCTACCTGGAGTTGGTTATCCGCAGCGATCCCGTGTATGACTCGGGCACAATCGCGCAATTCCTCATCGACGGCCTAGACTCTGATATATTGTTGGCCTCGGTATCGGACGCACCCGTTATGACAGCAACGTTGTGGAAGGCCAAGAGGCAAATTCCGTCGCTCGAACTGGCTCTGGCAGAGCTTTTCAGTTTCTGTAAGAGCTACAACCAGTTTGAACGGCTGTTGCAGGCTCCGACTCTGAGCCATTTGTCGTTGGACGATTCCAATCTACCGCCACTCATGAAAGCCTTGGCGAACCTGAGGAGATGGTATAACGAGTATGACCGCCGTTCGCGGTCAGGAGAAGATGCGAGGGCTCTGCTTGAAGGCCGAGTCGTGAGTTCTGTGTCAGCATCAGACCGTCAAGACATCAAAGAGTTGATCGACCGCAAGCGCAGAGCAAGGGGGGAGGAGCGTCCTTCATCATTTTTAAACGATCCTCAACATTCCCGGAGAAACGTCTGCTGTCTGATTGGGGATTTTTAGATTGTACTCAGAACAATAATGGGTAAAAATGATTGACAGCACAGGCTCGAATCAATCGAATGAACGACTAATATATTCGTAAGAGATCCCATTCGTAAACTTATATCAAGGTCAAGAACACTACATCTCTGTTCACCACCACTTCATCCATGTCTCGGTCCCGAGAGTTACTAGAATAGCCCCACCAGATTAACACCTTCAATAGTTCTCTAGAGCAACTCTCCAGATCCCCCCAGCCTGGTTTTTGGAATCACTTCGCCTAGTTTCCGTCCTTCCATGCGCGGTACGAGATCCAGACCTGCAATGCCCCAAGGACTGTTGTGAGAAACCCAAACAGAGCTGTGAGCATCAAGCCTATCACTACCCACCACGTAGCCCAGCGTTGGTCCTTTCGTTTGTCGACCCAGCGTTCGACCCACGTCACTGGCCGTGGGTGTTCGACCTCTTCCCACAGAGCCTCGAGACGATGCGCCCAGTACGGAAACTTATTGTAGAGGTCACCAATGGTTTGAGGTTTGCGAGTCTCGTCACCCGTTGACAGGCCCGAGTAGGTACTGTGAAAAGAGGTATCTGGGGCTGCGGTCTCCTTGATGATCGCTTTTGAAGCAGAGTCAAGTTGGGGGAATAGTAACCCGTATGTTCTGAAAGTTTCCTGATAAGCGCTGGTGGGAGACAACCACTGAGAACCCTCCAGTCAGTTTGAGTTGCAAATTGGTATGTGGGTAACGCGGGACCTGCAGGGCCAACGCTTCCGCTGTGGTATGGTTCAGCCTGCTGATATTCCACCTCTCCTCACCCGGCCTTTGCTTGTTGGCATTCAGAGCATTCGGGCACATGTTGAGGTAGGATGGGTAGCCAAAGATTCGTAGCGTCTTGTGGTCATTCTCCACAATGAGCTGGAGGTGTTCTGTCAAGCGGCTTGTCTAGACAATATCAACCTATACATCACTCTTCAATGACCCGGCGTTCATTCGGTCGATGGCAATGGGCCTTCGGCGATAGTTCTCATCACCAGGCGTTGAGGCTGTGGTGAGCTTGTATACGCGGTTGATGAACTCCTCGAGGGTCTAGCTGGGAATCCACAGTGGATGGTACACAGCGCCGCAGCGTATCGCGGACTTCTTCCAGAGTGCCGACAAAGTGTCCATGGTTGGCGTCTGCCTTCTGATCCAGCCTGGCTCCGTGCTCAGCCAAGCGTGTTCCGAAGTTGAAGCGGGTGGTGATAAGCCGATCGATGGCGTGTACGAAGGCATCGGGAACAGAGGCGCTCGCGCCGAGTTTGCCGGTGATGAACTTGGCCAAGGGAAGGAAGTCTCTGAGTGCGACAATGTACTTTGGGGATTTCACTGCATCTTGCTGCTCGGCGGGGGCTTGTTGTGTTCGCGATATGCCGTTCAGCCGGCCGTTCTTCGTTAGCGGTTGTGCATCCCATGATCCCGAGGCCAGAGGATCGCCTGGATATCCGTAAGCCCTCGCCGTCGACGCAAGCCAAGAGGCCACGGCATTGGTGTCTTGTTTGCAATGCTGATACACGCTTATAAGTGGTCCAGGCAAGATGATGGTCGTTGAGGATAGCTCCCGGTTCCGTGCTTTTTCGGTCAGTCTGCAATGAAGACAGGGTGAAGGTTCTCATACCTAGGCCCAGGGTCAAAAATGCTTCTTGGCTTGAGAAAGTCCCGCCTTCCCGTTGTTTGCTGGAGTGGAGAAAGGTCACAAAGATCCCTGGCCGACAGGGAAGCTATGTACATACGTCCCACCTCAGGCGCAAATAAACAGGAACGGAGGTCAACATGCCGGTTCAGGTACCCGACACTCATAGGTGGTAGAATCTGGAATGCAGCAAGAGACTTCCAGCGTCCGTTGGGGTAGAGAGGTACGTACCAGTTGTCCTTGAGCCTCAAGGCTCAACCTCAACCTGAAATTCTGTCCGGAGTGGGAGAAGATACGGTAGGTACCTAGGTAGAGTACGTAAGGTAGGTAGGTGTGCCTGAGATTGTCGAAGTAGCGGCTGTCTGCAGCCGGGAAGTCTTAACCAAAACCCACCTGAACCCATGGACGCACGGAAACTGGCAGAGTCAATGTGCTCAACCCCATTCAGAAAACTCAGATTCCATACCTAAGGTACCTATGGACCGAACGAGGCCAACAGCTAATTCGGAACCAAAGACAACTAACTCCCTGACCTAGCCATCCAGTCTTTCTCATCCCATTCTCCCTCCTGCCCATCGAACCCCCAGTCTCCAACTTCCAACCATCCTGTTTTTCCTTGTTCAGCCCTCCCATCTACGCCGAATCCCCTGTATCCACAACCAGGTGATCATCCATCTTTACCATCCCCTGTTGAGACCATGACTAAGCGTTGAGAAAAGCATAAAACACAAAAACCAGCAATTGAACAGAAGCGAGCTCTTAAATCATGTAAAACGCCTCTCCCCGCCAGCCTTTCATCGTTCCATGCTCAATCTTCCTCATATTTCGGCAGCAACACATCAAATGCCCACAAAACGGTGGTTCCACCTTGTATATGCGACGTCAGGGCTCCTCGTGAAATGAAAGCCCAAGAGAAATACCACTCATTCCCTGTCCTGCAGAAAGACGGAAAGAGAAGATCAACGAAACATGGACAATAGAAAAAAGAACAGTAGTAGAACAAAGCAACTAAACCACCAAGTGCAATAACCCGCCAGAACAGCAACCGACCAACTCCAAAGTCATGAGTCATAATACCCGACACCCAAAGAACCCTACCCGCTGCTAACCCATGTGCTGATGAGCCCCCATAATCCCATCCATCAACCCCCCGAGCACGTCAATCGGCAACGTCTCAAGCCAAGGCGGCATCATGTCGTTTTCGAGGCCGAGCATCCCAAAGTTGACCTCTTGGCTGTTGAGCGTGATCATGTCGTTGTTGATGGGCGTCGAGGCAGCCGTGTACGAGTACGAGCCAGACGCCAGGCCGCTCTGGGAGAAGTCGGCATCGTAGTCGGTGTCGCGGTTATTCTGGGCCATGTCGCCGCCGTCGTGGTCTTGTCCGTCTTGCTGACCGTGATTATTGTGGCCGTGTACCGAGTGTTGTTGGTGGTGGTGGTGGGCCATACCCGTGTCCGACGGCGTGGCGGTTGATGGCGAGCTGTCTTGGCTCATGGAGTCGTAGTGGTGACTGCTATACGAAGAAGTAATGTGCAGCGGGACATGGCTTGACCGCGTTCCGGCTCCGTACATGTTGGACTTGGTCTCGAGCGGGCCGGTGTGAGTCGCCTCGGCAGGTGACGGCGACTCATACTTGAGGTTTGACTTGCTCGCGGCTGGAGATTGTGATATGCCGCGCACCTTGGACGGGTGCGGTTGGTATCTCACGGCCGACATGTTGGGTTGCGGAAACGCCGGGGGGTAAGAAGGAGTCGAGGTCTCTGGGATGCTCTGCCGGATGGGATCATAAATCATGTTCCCTGGTGGTGTCGGTGCCGATGTAGGGGTCGGAGCAGGAGGCGGAGTTGGCTGGGATACGGGCGGGGCAGGGCCAGGTGGCGCAGGACCTGCAGCCCCAGGTGCCGGCGCTGGGTGGAAGAGGACGGTGAGATTGGTGTTGGGAGAGTTGGTCGTGCCGGTAAGCGAGCAAGCAATTGTCGCCTTGGGCGATGCAGGGTTCTCTAGGCCCGATAAACGCGCGAGGGGTCCCCGGCGTGACAACATGACGGCCTCCCACTCCTCGGTGGTGTAAGTCTCACAGTCCCAAATTCCCTTTGACTTTTGGTCCAGCGCCGTGAGGATGTATCCAACGCCGCCCCAGTACTGCTCCAACTGTTGAAGGGACTTATAGCAGCGCTGGTAGTTCTGGTTGGCCGCTGTCGCCAGAATAGAATGCTTTGCCGGGCGGGACTCGTGACCCGTGCTGCTCTTGGCCTGCGGCGATTTGAAGTTGTCATTTCGCATCTCGGGGGTAGGTGACGTCGCACGGGATGCTGGCTGCGACGTGTTTGCGACCGTCTCCATCAGAAAGGCACAGGCGGCGATGTAGATGGGCTGCGATGTAAAAGGATTCCCAATCAAGCTTTTAGGGTCGATTAGCTCTGCAAAAGCGAGAATGTCGGCGATGGTCTTGGCGCTTGACATGGAGAGCTCGCGGCTATTGGGATATTCGGAGCTGTTGGCCAGCAGCAGGGTCGGGTTCATGTTGTGGAACGGGGTCAAGAGGGTGGGCTGGTGCAGGATGATGACCAAAGCGTGGAACCAGAAGTGCAACAGGATAAATGTGGTTCCCTGGTTCAGCCTGACGTACTCGCGGAAATTGGCAGCGTTGAAGTGAAGGTCAGGATGTTGCTTCTGGTAGATGGCGGTAAGGTCGCGCTCCATGATCTTGAGCTTGTTCATCTTCTCCTCTGTAAGGTCATTGGCGTCACGGATGTTGTTCAACACATCCGAGGCACGACCATACAGGTGGATGATCTCGATGAATGGGGGGAACGGAGCAGGACGATTCGTCAAGGGGTCAAAGGTGTGTGGGGGAAGAGACAGCTCGAAATCGTCATCACGGAAAGTGACAGGCCGGCCGGTGCCCGACGAGATGACACGATCGAGCACAAAAACGGCCCAAAAGGTGTCTATGCGTTCTTGTTCCACTTCCTTTTGCTCTTCTTCGCTGAGTTGTTGTTGCTCGCTGTGCTTGTCAGAGCCGTCCGACTTGCGACTCCAATAGCGTGTGTACCAGGGGTCGCGCTCGCCCTGGTACTTGACTCCCTCCATCTTCTGGAGGCCAAGGTCCACTGCCATGCGGATGGCGATACCAAGGTACATCCATAGGGCACTGTCCTGGTCCGCGCCGAACCCTTCGTAGGCCATCAGCAGGCAGGCTTGGACAGCGGCGACCGAGGGGCACGGGAAGGTATCAACGGTAGCAGCCTTGGCCCGTTGAGCAAAGACGTGGCCGTACTCGGACCGCTTCATCTTTCCGCCGTGAGCGTTAGTGAAGACGGGATGGTTCGAAAAGCGCGCCGCAAGTGCGCAGACAGCATCAACCAGGATAGGTTCGACCCGTTTCTCCTTCAGCAAACGCAGGAAGCGGTCCTTTCGCAGGAAGTGGTAGTTGCATCCCAGGTAAAGAAAGAAGGTTTCCACAAGGGAGATGATGAGGGGATGGACGGGGGCCGAGCTGTTGACATCGTAGACTGGGAGGTCCTCGAGGTTATCCGAAAAATCGCCTTCGCATGGGGCATGGCCCTGTGAAGGACCATGACCAAGCGGGGAGCCGTAGGCGACCGAAAGCGAACCCCCCCGACTTCTGCGCCTGTTGTCGCGGTAGACCTGCACAACCATCTGCTTGAAGCCGGGCACAATGGCAGTGGGTCCGAAGTAGCGGAAGTAAGGGACGCGATGGCGCTCTAAGTGAAGAGGCGAACGGTTGTTGGTCCTCCGGTCTTCTGAGTGAGACACGTGGTTTTGGGGTGGATCGGAATGCCGACCATCCTTGGGAGACGCTTGCTTGCTGTCCTGGTCCCAGCCTCCGGAGTCGGGTTGGCGACCCGGAGTCACGGTGGTGCTGGACCGGGAGTCGGAGTGGGAGAATGCGTCATCAACGAAGCCGGCGGGAGGAGGCGGAGGGCCGGTGTTGTGGACCCATCGGCGGCGATCCTGGGCGCCGTCGGCACTGTCACGGTGCTCATGTAGATAGCCGTTCACATGTCGGTTGCTTGCCAAAGGCGTGTCGGTGCCTTCGGTCTTCACCATGACAAAGCCATCATTCCTCCTGTCTTCCCTCCTCCGCTCGGGAACGTCCGAATACCCCAGACAAACATGGCCATTTTTCTTGCATGTTGAGCAGTCAGGCTTCTCGCCCGCGCATCGTGTTTTCCTCCTTCGGCACGTCAAGCATCTGGCGTCATCTCAGAATTATGTCATGTGATTAAAACACAGCAGCGACTAATCTCAAGAACTCCCGGATGGCTCATGCAATATGGAGGGATGTGAAAGGGAGGGAGGGCAAGGAGGCGAACGTGAAAAGAAAAACAGAAGGAAAGGGCTTGTCGGGGAAGTTTGACGTACGCTGCATTGATCCTCCGCCTTTTGGACGGAGGCTGGCCTTGGTTGTTGACAAAGCGGATCTGCTTGGGCGGCGGCAGGGCTTGGTGGACGGGTGTGGTCATTTCGAGCGCTCCTCATAGCAAAATCATGATGAGCCGGCTTGCGGCGTTGAGACGGACTCGGGAGTCGAGTCCTTGAGGGCAGGATGCCCGGGCTCTAGCTCAAGGGGCAGAGCAATAACCGAACCAGGAGGGAGAAAAAAAGAGGAAGAAGAGGAGAGACGGAAGAGCAGAAAGAGATGGGGGTATGGATTCGGCGGGGGGAGCCGGGAGGAGTGGGCAGCGGCGCAAGTCGGCTTGGCGTTGCGATTTGCTTGGAGCGGTCCAGGGCCTGATGGCGGCTCGTTGTAGCGGCGATCAAGATAATGGTCACAGCATGGTCACGACTTGCAGAAGATGTAAGGGGTTTCGGAGAAAGACATGGTGTGTTTTGCCGGTATGGGAGGTCGATGGTTGCGCGGAAGACACCAATGCCGAGGTCAGGGCGACGGGGATGGCAAAGGTGGAGGAGAGTAGAGAGGGCGACGAGATGAAAGAATGAGAGAGGAGAGAGGAGACAGAGAGCCAGGGACAGAAATGGTGTGAGGCGGCTGAAGGTGACTTGCACCCAGCGGCGATAACTCGAAATGCTAAAGCCACAACCCAACAAGAACCGTCGTGGCGGGATTGCAGCCGACGTGTGTCTATGTATGAGTGCGTGTTGTGTTGGAAGTGCACACTGCTGGCAACCAAATACGGCGAGCCAGCCCAGCCCAGCAGCACGGAAGGGTGTACACTACCAAGGTCGTATCGGGGCCAGAGGGTGAAGACGTTGCAGACGGTGACACACAAGAAATGCGGGATGAAAAGACCAGAGGAAGCAAAATAGAAGAAATGAAGAAAGGAAACCCAAGCAGATTCGGTTCCAAACGTTGGCTGTCTGTCTGTCTGACTGACTGAGGTGAGGAATCGGGATCACACCCCGGAGATGCCGGCAGAGCAGAAACCTAACACAGAGCTAGAAGGGGACACGGAACGGCGTGAGCAAGCCGCGATGCCTGCCTCAGAATGGGTTGGGCTGCTCGACCTTTTGCCTTCGACAGGCTGAAGCGAGGCCGCAGGGCAGAGAGACTAATGCACCAACCTCAACAACTCCAACCACCAAGCAGCCGAACAGCCCAAAGGCCACACACCAACCTCAATCTCGATCTGGAAAGTTTCAAGACTCTGATCTAGAAGGGCTGACTTGTGCACTTCTGGGCTGACCATTTCCAGATCCCAACTTGGGGCCCGACCCTGGCCGGGTTGTGCGGACGGACTAGGTTCCCAGCTGGATTCCTTCTCTTCTCAACCCCTCACTGCTCTGCCGTCTCGTTCCCCAGACGCCGTTGCACTCTGTCGCACGCTCTTGAACGGACCGCTTGGTTCTGGTTGGCTGTGCCATGGCATATCACCAGTCGACCAACCATCCATGTCACATCATCCATCCCAGAACAACACGCATGGTAACGAAGAGCTCCCGAGCTTCGAGAACATTGCCCGGTGCTTACTACGGTCGTTATCGTCAGGCCAGCGTGAGATAGGTACCACGCATACTCCACAACATGGGTACGTACTTAGCAGGGAGTAGTGTACGGAGGAGTGACACGGAGTTGAATGTGGATCAGCACCGTGGTGCTTTTGACAAGGACGATGCCCAATTCCGTTGTGGAGGGATTGTCATGTGATGAAGGCGGTGTGCGTGCCCAGTGGGTTCCAGTTGGCCTTCATCAGGTTGTCTGGTGTTTGGGGGAGAGCAGGATTGGTGATGCCCAGGGCGGGCCGAGCATGGCGTGGAGGAGCCGGCCCTGAACCCGACGAAGCCGCACAAAGCGCAGGGCAGAAAGATAAAATTGGCCCGTGCACGACAGGGAGCCCCCCTTGAGCCTGCCTCGAGAGTGGGTCCAATGGATGAGATCTTCAGCACGGAAGTTGCTCCGCTCCGACCCCGACCCTGGTCTCTTCCTTCTCCCGACCCCCGTGCCCCACAGCACAACCTGGGTGGCGGGATGGATGAACATCAACAAGCAGCAACTGCACACCTGAAGCACCTAGGTACTCAAACAAGTCTTGAACAGAGGAAACGAAGCCGCCGATGAAGTCTTCAGCCTCGGTTCTTCAAGGATGAGTAGGTACCTGAGTGAAGTTCATGGCAACTTTCGACCGCTATTCTTCCTCTCCCACTTACTAGTCTCCCCCCGAGACCACGTGACCCTCATGATGATGTTGACTTGAACCACGACAACTACCCCTCAGTTACAGAGGAGCTCACCCCACTAGGCCGAGTCTCGAATCATGACGACGAGCATTGTGAAAGACGGAACAATCCGGCCATTCGGTCCAGACGGACAAACTCCCAAGCCGGACGATACAATCGACTACCTGATGCTCCCACACACACATGTAAATACATACAGTCAAGATGGCTTCGCTAGGCCCCAAAATATGCCTACTACATACATACAACGAACAGAATGACACCCGTTCCCACATCCCCCTTCCACCCCTTTTCCAACCCTAAACTCCGTCCATGAAACCTGACCCTGATCCTACAAACGTCAAAGACTGCCAGTAGCCAACCATCCTTTGGACAGCCTCCGCATCCTAGCCCATCCCCTTGTCTGTGCTGATGGTAAAGCGCCGTCTACTCCTTTTGGGGATGTAAGGCCATCACCCAAAAACAATACTCACTCCCATCTCCCTACTTACCCTCCTCCATACTTCCTCTCCCTCCTCCTCCTCCTCCTGTTCCCCTTGCCCATCCTCTTGCTTAACCCCATCGTCATCCTCCTTCTTCCCCCTCCTCTTCCAAACTTCCCTCAAGATTCCCCACGCCCGTTCAATATTCCTCATCCCCTGCCTCCTCTCTACCTCGGCAAAGGTCTGGTCCGCCAGCTCTCTATCCGCCTCCGTAGTTGCTTCGCACGCGGCAACAAACAGCGGCCACAGCAGCGCCGCAACCGGCCCGCCGCGCCGCGCCGTCGCCGCACAATGCCGCAGCGCCAGCCTGGCGTGTCGCTGCACGTCCGGGTCGGATCGCGGCCGCGAGAGGGTGGCGCGGTAGAGGTGCACGAGGGAGGCGTGTCGGTAGGCAAGGGCGTTGTGGTGGATGGAGGAGAGGATGGTGACTTGGTTTTGGGAGTAAGAAACGTTGGGCCGAGGAATGGACGAGACAAGGGGGGAGATTGGAAGCGGCTGTGGTGAGTGTGAAGAAAAGGATGTTGGAAGAGGTGGTGGCGATGGTAGGTCCAATGGTGCGGGAGCTGGGGGTGATTTGCGGGAGACAGGCGAAGATGGGTCGTTCAAGGGGCTGGCGGAGCGGGATGATCCTCCTCCTACCGAGGAGACATCGTCATCCACATCAAGCTTGTCCGGGACGAAATCTGGCGGTAGCTGGGGTTCCCATTGGAGCAGGGCGGCCTCGATGTCGCGAGCGGCCGCTTCGAGTTCGGCACGAAGGGAAGAGATCCTGGTGGGCGACTCGTTCGCAGAGACAGCTGCGCTGAGCTCGTTCTTCAGCGCACGCAGGCCAGCAAGCCGGTGGATGATGGGCCAGAGCGTCGTGGACATCCCTAAAAGCGTGTCGACGTTGTTCAGGGGTGAGACAGGAGGCGCACCAAGTGGTGAGAGAGGCTGGAGGCACTCTGGCGCGGGCGTCGTGGAAAGAGGAGCCGTCCCGTTGGATAACGCGGTGATGACATCGTAGAAACGGAACGCCTGGATGTGTGAGATCAGGGATGGTATACCAACTCTTGGGCAACAAGGGGGAAGGGCTTACACGCTCCAGAAAGATGCTGGTTTTGTCAGCCGGATTTGGTACGGTATCCATGATGGTAAGAGCCCCCTTCAGATGACCCGTCACGATATTTTGATGGCCCTTTTGGACAAGCTGTGGCGCTGTCAGCTCCCAGACCTTTCCCCCTTGATGTCAAACTCAGACTCACGCATTCGTAATACACAAGCAGCATGATGGCAGCGAGAATTTCGTTCCTGCGGGTTTTTGTTCCGCCATTCTGGATCATCTGCGCAACGCCGCGGATGGCCATGCTGTGAAAGTGGAGAGACTTCTCCGGGTTCTCAATGCCGCGGTACTCGAGGTGCGCCGAGGCAAGGGCGAGAATGGCATACGTGACGGGTGAATCGCGGCGCGTCAGCGGAAGCACCAGCTGCTGGAAAGGGTTTCCCGTCTCTTCTCGCAGCACGATGAGGTGTGATAGGACGTTGCAGAAGTGGTCGACAAGTGCTCGTCTATTGGGACGGTCCGAGAATTCGGCGAAGGCTGGGGTGCAAAACTCAACCACGGGTGAGCCAACAGGGCACGGCCCGACCATGGCCAAGCTCGAGCTCAGGGGCTGCGACGAACTCGGGACCACAGAGTTGGTGCTCGCTGGTGATGGCTGTCCATCCTCGTCGTCGTCATCCTTCAGGGCACTATCATCCGCGCTGGGCTGGCCCCCCATCACGTACGCCGGCGGCGAGAAGGGAGTTGGGGAGAATCCGTCAAATCCTCCCTCGATCGGGCTCAAGAGGAAGGAGTCGTCGGTAGGTGAAGTAAGGGCATCTGTACCAAAGAAGCCATGGTCGTGCTCATACTTGACCCTCTCTGGGCCATCTTCACTAACATCAGACAACCTCCGATGGCCGATCAAGTGCAACTCGGGTTTGCTAGTAGTGGAGGGGACTTCTCGCCGTCGCCGCTGGCGTGGTTTGACGGGCTCATAGTTGCACTCAACGCCGTGCTCGACACAGCGCGCACATTTTGGACGCGCCTCATCGCACTTCTTTTTCTGGGTGCGGAGTCAGCCGGAGAAATTCGGTCTGCGTGGGGCTGGATGGAGTGCATGGCGTCACGATAAAATGGCTCCGAACGAACCTTCTCCTTACTTTCTGAAGTCAGAGTGCCATTCCTGGTGATATATGAACTTTATCGTGTGAGGGAAAGCTATATGGCAACATACCAGTATGTACAACCTGTTTGGGGCCGTGTCAGTGTCGTCAACCTGCCAGAGAGTGGTTAAAGCCAATGTCCACTTACCTCCTCTAGATCGTCGTTTTGGTTGCTTCGGAGGAGCAAGTTTTGTGTAGAGCAACATCTTGGTAGATGTTGGTGCAAGCTGAACCTGAGTGGTTGCCATATCTGACCCGTAAATGTTCTGATGTCCAGGTGGGAATAGCAGAGTCATTCTCGGTCTTCGGTGCCAGGTGGATGAGAATGTTTCTTCCCCAGATTCTTAATAGACTCAGTGTTGACCGGTTTATAGGGATTCCACCCAAATATCACCTTCGACGGCCCTCCGCGCAAGAATAGACCCTTGCCCGGCGATGCTGGGTCGGTGTGGGGAGACATCCAGCGTTATGATGCTGAACCTTGCTGGAGCCGCAACCCGGCTCTTGGTGTCTCTCCAATACAAGGTTGCCCTCGGCGTCTCGTGAATCAAGACACGGTGAAGGCCCCCGTGACGGCGGTCGGAGACATCAGACCGAAACAGGGAGATCGCTTCGCTGTAGGGAATCCCCCTTGTTCGATGCGGGGACGAACCAATCGGTAGGCTTGGGGTGGTGCAGGAGGGTTGTGTGCGGGGTGTTGAATCACTTGAAAACCGGGGCTCGACTCCGTTCTCTTTCTGGCTCTTGGAGGGAGTGATGGCGAGGGGAACAGGCACTCGACGCAGGGACACCACCGCATCGAGACTCTCGCCGCAGTGAGTGAGTGCTGCTACTACTACTATACCGTTGTATGTACACAGCGCCATCCAATGTCTCCAACCTCGGCTGCTGGCTGCCGCCCCCTCCCTGTGCGCAGCTTGCCGAACTCCGACTTGGAGAAATGTTTTGTTTGGATGAATGCCATCGTGACAGAGGCACCTTGTCTGGACCGGAGCTTGTGCCTGAGGTTCAATGCGACGTTCCCCATCCCTCTTCATAAATCTCCCCACCCCGACTGTCAGGGGGGATGTTGGGTTCAACGGTCCGGGGGATGGAAACAGAGTTCATGCAAACGCTTGGCGATGCATCTGCCGTCCTCCGAATTCATAACGGTCGATCTCGGCCTTGGAAGCGAAGTGCCCCACGTGTATTGCTTGTCACGTTTGGCTGTTATCCGTTGCTTGTGCGTGCGTTTTGTACATGGCTAGGATCGGTAACTCCGATGAGACGGGTACATCATACTACTATACAGTAGTAGACAGACTCCATCCGTGAGAGATCCCATAGGTACTAGGCGGAGGGATGAACGAGGTCCTCCCAGAAGGCGGGCAGCGCACCGGGAGCCATCAATATGGAACAACAAAAAGAAAGACGATCGAGCCCCAGTGGATTACCAAGGAAGGGAATTGTTGCGACTCAAGTTTGGTTTTGTTGCGCAGTGCTAGAAATAGTGGACAGCCTCCCTCACCTACGGAAGAGGTCCCGTTCTCGATTTAAGCCGGACATTGAGCCGGCGGGTGCTAGCTAGGTGCCCAAGGATTCGAGTGGGAGAGAACAGGTGCGGGAGACTGTCAGGAAGACTTCACCTCGGGACATATTCGGTCATTCCCTGTCGGCTTCATATCGAGAGGGCCTGGAATAACCCTAAGCCGTACCAGCCGCCATTTATGTTTATCTCAGCACCTCCCTCCATCTGCCGTGGCCGGGTTGTTGGGTCGTCCAGTGCCTATCGCTTAAATGTAGCCTTTTCCCGTCCTCAGGAACTGGCAACCGCTGTCTGGTTCATTCTCGCCGCCACCCTCTGCCCTCGAGTGGACTATGTGCGCCCCACCCTGCCCGCTTTGCCCTGCTCGGAAGAAATCATCATCCGGGCCATGGCCATGGATGGTCAATACCCCAGGTCGGTGAGGCACCTATCTAGCCTGGAGTTCGGGAAACCTGGAGCCGCAGGCAGTCAGTGTTTGTCGCTGTGCTGAACTCCGGGAGGAGTCAGTTAGGATCAAGGACGGGAAAGAGACCTGGGGCCGGAGGACGTTCGACTGCATCAACGTGAAAGGCAGGAGGTGCCGGAATAGGTCTTACCAACAGCAGTCCAAAGTGGGAGTAAATGTGCCCAAGAAAGTACATACTACCTATAATAAACAGCTAATGAATGCTGTGTAAACATACAGGTACCATCGAAGAGTCGAGATCGGCTCTTCAAGCAATTCCTGATGGGCGTTCCATGGGTCGATCATTGGATCAACCCTGCGTTCCAGGGTCCTTCTGGAAGCCATCGAAACCCCGGGTTTTTGGTGCTGGATGTTTGGTGCCTGATGACAAGGTGATCCCCCCGTCGGCTTCTCGAATTGACGGTGTTAGACACAGTGTTAATACGGAGCACTGCGAAGCAAAGCGTCTGGGTCATGTCTCGTTCCTCTCTTGCCGTCCATTCCACCATCGACAGTTTCCAGTCCTGCCCAGCTGCCAGTCAGATGATTGCCCTTCAGAGTTGTCCAATGGAGTCCTCATCGCATTGACTACCATCGAACCATGAACAAGAACATGGCACATTCTGAAGCGTTGCACAATTCCCTCCACATCGGGAACACACGATGAATCTCGTCCACCAGATGCCGAAATGCACTGGCGGGGATTGACGCCCTTTGAGTTTCGGGTTCCCCGCCTTAGTCCTACCTCCAACCTTCTCGCCTAGGGCTCTTCGCCCTCGTTTCCCCCGCTGCCGTTGGTGGTGTGACGAAGGACAAAATGCTACGCTGTCATTCCCTCTTCGCCCTTCCGACCACTCCACACTGGGCAGGCAGCTCTTGTTGTGGCCTTCTCTCCTCACCTACGGGAAAGCGAGGACACCATCCCTACGATATCTAATGTAGTAAGCATCACGCCGGCCTGTCTTATTTGACCTTTGATCGTCCCCGAGGCCTCCAGAGCGCCCCCTTGGGAAACATGACAAAGTCGATCAGATTTGAGCCAACCAACCACCGTTAGTACCAGTGCAGATGTCCAGTACGACCGTGGAGGATTGGGGACCATGGTCTAGCTGGTCCCTCATGTGTCATTCATCAGCAACGCAGGCCGGAGTTTGAACGTTCCCGAGCACCGTGACACCTCGTCTCTTGGCTTCGTATAAGCCCCCGCCCATCCTGAGAACCTACCTGGACGGGCAGCTCCAACAGATCTTTACCCCGTAACAATGTAATTTGGCCATTTGTATGCCTAAGTTGTGTTCGCGACCCGGTGTATTTTGTTCATTGCCGTCGTACGGCATCTCAGACCACACACTACGGACACATGGACATGTGTATGTAGGACTTACGAAAGGCTCAGCACGTCGGATGGAGGCCTATCAGACAGCAAGCATCAGGATCAACGACTCAGATTGCCAGTGTCTAGCTGTGGCGCAGGCCTAACCTCTTCTGGATGCTGTTTCAGCCCTATCCTGGGAACACCTCACCTTCCGTGCTGGAGAAGGTTGCGGACGCTAACTAAGCCCCCCGCCAGCACTTTACGATAGGGAGTCGGTCCCTCCCGAACGGCGGGTTGATGACCACGCGAGGGAGACAGTGAGATGCACCTGGGAGGCGCTGTGGTCCTGCAGAGCTCAGCCCCGCTGCCCAGCAAAGAAAAGCGCTGCCTGCCTGTCTGATGCATGTCACATTTTCAACCCAAAGTGACTTTGAGTGCACGTATGTCCACGTCGGTGTCTGTTGGGACACTCGGCCTCGTCCAAGCCTTCTCCGGAACAACCTGGAAAACCCGCGATGCATGACGACGCCTTGTCGTCAGAGTCGGAGACAACGACAACCTCAAGAGCCGCGCGTCGGCACGGACAATTCCCGCGCTTCAATTCAGACGCCCGCAGACGTGGCCGCCCGTTCCCCGACGTCTGCGCTGTAACTAGCCGTCGAGACCAGGCGATTTATCCCTCCCGGATCCTCCGGATACCCTACTCGGACGCCAAACTTGACCCGATAAGCACCGAGAACCCCGGGGCCGAGGTCGCCGCCCGTTGCGAGCGAAGCGCTCAGAGCGACGACGCCCGCCATGCGCAGCGCCCTGTCGTGCTCGTCGTGCATCCTGCTGCTTTTCCTTTCGTTACTCGGCCATGATGAATCGGTAGCGGCGGCGCGCGAAGCTTTGGAACCGCGGTGGGAGACCGGGCATGGAGAGGAGGTGGAACGGCGGTGGCTGGCGGAAGAAGATATTGCGCACTTGGTGCATCAAATTCCCAAGGCGGCGCCGCAAGTGACGCCGCCGCCCGGGTTCCCGTTCGCACGGCCAGCGCGCCGTGATGCCAATGGAGTGTGCCCGGCTGATCACTCGTTGTGTCCGGCCGACCTTGGTGGTGGATGCTGCCCGTCACAATATGAATGCGCCACCGATTCGTGTTATGCCACCACCGCTGGGCCTACGGGCGCATGCAACAAATCTGGGCACTATTTTTGTACAAATGGAGAGGGTGAGTGGTCCTTCTATTCTCAAGCAACTGGAGTATCATGGGACTGACGAGATGTGTCTTTTTCCCCAGTGGGATGCTGCCCGGTTGGATTTCTCTGCGCCCGGGATGACTGCATTCTTCCCATGGGCGTCACATATTCTGACATACAATGCCCGAACAATTATTACCTCTGCCCATCTTCTATGAACTTTGGCTGTTGTCAGAATGGTATGGGATGCGCCCCGACTGCCTGTTACTCGACCGAACCTGTGACCCGGACCGTTACGCAGGTCATTACGACCACAACGGCCAACGGCGCGACCATCACCGAGACGCGCACCGCTGTCACCGTATCAACGCCCACACCACCAACTGGGCTTCCTCAGAACAATGACCACGTGGCCAAGTTCATTCCTACCAGTGTCCCCAAGGTCCCAGCTGCGACACAGAACAGCGGCAACAGTGGTGGCGGTCTGAGCGCCGGCGCAATCGCAGGCATTATTGCCGGCGCTGTTGCTCTCTTGCTCGTCGTGATTGTTGCTACGTTCATCATCATACGCCGTCTGAAGAAGGTGGAAAATATCATCGAATCCAAGCGCGGCTCCTCCAGCGGCGACAGAAATGGTCCACGATCACAACGACCAGCTCAGATGGCCGAGATGACGGAAGAGTCTGTCGACCCGCTGATGGTCGGCCGCTCGCGCGCCGACACTGCCACAACTGCCCAGCCTAACGGCCTCATGCCTGGCCCAACGGGACAGCGCGCCTATTCCGACGCCGGTGCCTACCAGGGCACCACGGCATCGCCCTCACCAAACATGGTATACGACCACTCTCGCCAGACGAGCTTGGATTCCCACCCCGCAGGCTGGTTTAGTCCAGACTCTGTCGGCGTGATGCAGCCTGCCCACGTCCGCGGCGGTAGCGTCGACAGCGGTAACAGCCAGTACCCATACTATATCCAGCAGCAACAAGGCTACACAGGCCACCACTGGCGTCAACAAAGCAACGCGAGTGAACTCTCTGCTGAGGGCAGCGAAGGGGGCCGCTCAGGCAACATCGCCTCTTTCACATACGGCCACAAGCCAAGATCGCCCTCAGGAGGTGGAGCAACGATTGGCCTAACGCCATCGCCAGGCCCTGCGGAGTTGGACGGTTCCATCTACCATCCCTCCGAACTGCCAGACCCATCCACCATCGGCGTAGTCAACACCAGCGGAAGAGGGTACAGCTTCGGCAACAGGAATGGGCAACATCCTGGAGGATACTTCGCACTTACACATCAGCATCACAGCAGGTCAAGCAGTGTCGCCAGTGCTGTCGGTGGGGGTGGGCATGTCAGACAAGGGAGTGACGGGGTAGGCTACGTCGTTGGCGGTGGTGGCGGTGCAGCGGGGTATGTCCCCGTTCCGGAGGGGGATCCGGAGCCCGAGCCAGGAGTGAGCGGACAAATGTCGCCGAACTGGGGACCAGCAGTGAGCTCGCCGCCATTGCATCCTCATCCTCAACCACCCGGTCCAATCGCACCACAGCCCCCGCTGACGCAGCAAGAGCAACAGCAAGGACAACCGTCAGGGCTTTCGCCGCTAGACGAGGCGCCTGAGATTGGGGTTCATGGGTTCTATGGGCGGCCAGATCAACAGACGGGACAGACGGCGGCGGGGTTGAAGAGGGAAGCAAGGAGAGACTGAGGGGTGATATGGATCATTTGTCTTGGTTCTTCCTATTTCCTCCCTTACGCCCATTCCGCTCCGCTTGTACTCCATTCCGGGATCTCGGGGTCGGTTGTTTTGTCAACGGCGTATCAACCCCCTGGCTGGTCCACTGTCCCTAACGTCCTTTTGCATTTTGTTGGGAGGAATATTGGATCGTCTCGGGGCTATCTTCCCTTTCCTCTGTTGTTTATTTCTGCTGTCGTTATTTCTTCGTTTCATATTGTGTACATATCATTCTGCCTCAGGTTGGTTGAAGGGAACATGTACATGCGTTTTATGAGGTATGAAGTGATGAGGTTCGCTTTAGGGTGGATTGGTTTCCTTTCTTTTCCTGCATTACGGTCCTTTGGAGGCAGTGTAATCCTCTTCATGGCGGGAGTTTGGACGGGATTGGGATATATATCACTGGAATGGACATACAGGTATCTACGGGCCTTGGATACAGTATGGTTGGAGTTCTTACTAAGTCTCATTCTCAGCGTAGTTCCTTCAGAGCTTAGCACTGAATGCTTCAGTTGTTTCTCTGGGCACTTCTAAGGTTCCTCTACTCCACTTCTAGGATCGCTCTTAGCAATGGGAATCGTGCCCTGAGTTACCTAGGTATGTACGGTAATGGCGAGACCATCTAGCATGTTGTCTTCGGTACTGAGATGCTCATCACGACACCCGATGCCGAGGCCGATATGAAGTGCCAACAACTGTTGGTATTAACACTATGCCACCATGGCCAAACCTCATCAACTCATACACGAGGTATAAGAGCGCTTGTTGGGATGTCTACATGGGTCAAACGCCAGCCGAGCTACCGAGTCTATGAGTATCAACCTTCCCTCAGGTTACTGTGTAGGTGCTGTGCTCGCACGTGCCATCATTCTAGGTGATCGGCGACTCAGGGCGTCTAGAGGCAACTATTTTCGGACGGTGGCAATTCCCTGTTCGCTTCCCCATTCATGCTCCGTATACCACACCAAAAAGCTATCACAAGGCTCGACGCTTAGAGCCCTGCGTGTCACACGAATGCGGTTTCATGAACAACTGATACAGTTGGTATTTGGCTGCAACACACCGCATCTGCCCACAGCTTGCGTCTTACTGCATATGCAAAAGCCGCGAGAGTTGGGAATGGTCTTGTGTTGGTTGCCCACTTGGGATTCCCCGCGTTTTGCTGGCGGAACTTTGGAGGAGCGCAACGGGGGCAACAGGTCCTCGCTTTGGTGAACACCAGCCACATTGATCACCAGCCACCAACATGCGCACCGCCACACAACGAGGTACGTACCTCTGATGCAGAGCCCTCGTCCAAACCTGCTCACGTGCTGCTGAATCACAAAGCCAGCAGCAGCACGCGACGGCTGAGCCGCGGTCGCGGCAGCCGAGAACGGGACATCCCGGCCAGCACCACACACGCCACGCCGATGGCAAGAATGACGGGCGAGTTACACCGCATTCAAACTTTCAGACCATGGCACCGAGTAAGTTGAGTCCGGTGGCATCTGCAGCCAGCCAAGCGAGCAAGAAGAAGCAACTTCGATTCTTCCATTCTTCTTCGATGACATATCCACGAAACGAGCTTCCAACTCCTCTCGCTCCCAGCTCCCATGTCACCAGAGGAACCTAGCAGCCAGGAATCTTGGAAATCGACGGCATTTCACCCCGCAGTCCCGCAGTGGGGCACTCGGCACCCCACGTCCCGGGGATTCGGCGGAGAGGAGGCGTCGAATCTCCTTCTTCCGTTCCGGGGACCCCGGCTTTATCCATCTTCACATGCTTCGAAATGTCAGAGTGTCATGGAGACGGTGCCTCCCCACCGCCCCCCGTGACGACATGATTCGTGCCTGTCCGACAAAAGAGCTTTCGCTTGTGACACATGGCCGGATTAGCGACTACCGTGTTTGTTGCTTGGACTTGTCGCGGGAAGGAAACAATGCTAAGAAGCCCCTGTGATCGGTTTGGTCTGGCTTCTTCTTTCCCAAGGGGTTTTCAACTGCCATCTTACTTCTACCGGTCCCCTCGGCAGGCTGCTCCTGGATCGTGGGAGTCGTCGTCGTTGTCGAAAGAATACTCCATTTCTCGACATTGTATACCTATCATTTGGTTTAGATCCAGGCTGTATTTGACTTCCTGTCCATGTTGTGTCCGTTAACCTTCGTCCGACAACCACTCCGTGCCTTAACCTAAATAACCTAAGGTACTCTCCCCGTCGCTTTGGGCTGTCACATCTATGTACGGCACGACGCTATCCACCGCATCTTCAACGGCAGCCGCTTGAGCTCACCCGTGTTTCACCTCGGTCACCATGATTGACCATATGTTGGGGCGGCCGTCGGTCAAGTCGCGCAGGTTACAGGTCCTTGCCGTGCTTACCGTCTGGACCGCCGTGCTGGCGAGGTACGTCTGTCTGTTTGGCCCCTTCTTTGTTGATCTCTCCGTCATTCGGATGCCTGACACAACTCAACAGAGGCCCTAAGCATGGCCTCCCAGGGCTTCAATGTCTGTCACGCTTCTTGTCTAAGCGCCTCACGGCGTGGCAGACCTTCCTCATCACGATGCTCTACCTCTACGCTGCCCGCAACTTCAGCACACTCGTCGGCCTCGCCTGCCCCGACCCCCTGACCAACATGTACGATCCGGCCTACTTCCGTGCAACTTGGGTCCTTACTGCTCTGGATGCCGGTTTCTGGACCGCCATGACAATCCGCAACAGGGTCGTACGTGAGGCGGCCAGCATCGTCTTCTCGCTGTTCTATCTGTTCGCCGCCGATAAAGCCGACGAAAAGGTGCGCAAGGTACGCGGCAACATCACGGTCGAGCACATGCGCGTCAGTTGGAACAAGGGCAGCGACTCGTATGTCCTCAGCACTCTTCAAGGCTTGATGCGTCCGCGCGACATGAAGTGGCCTCCGCGTCAGGTGCGCATCCCCCGTCCCGCCACCAGCGATTACAAGAAGCCCATCAACGCTTGGCTGTACTACAACGGCCCATTATCGGAGCTTCGCCACCATACCGAGATCATACTCGACATCCCCGGTGGCGGATTTGTCGCCATGAACCCACGCTGCAACGACGACAAGCTCTTCTCCTGGGCCGCAAAGACCGGAAAGCCTATTCTCAGCCTCGACTACAAGAAGGCCCCAGAGTATCCCTATCCCTACGCCCTGAATGAGTGTTACGATGCCTACAAGACCATCATCCAAACGCGCGGGAGGTGTATCAATCTGTCTGGACACGTTGTGCCCAAGATCATCATCACTGGCGACAGTGCCGGCGGCAACCTCGCTACCGCCACGACCCTCATGATCATCGAGAGCGGATCGTCCCCTGTGCGCCGTTTTGAAGGAGATAGGCCTCTACCCGTACCCGACGGCCTCGTTCTGTTCTACCCGGCCCTCGACATGAACATTGGCAGCTGGATGTCGGATGAACAAATGACTCTGATCAAGGACCGCCGCATGCGCGGCACCAACCAGCGCGTCATGCAGCGCAAGGAATCCCAGTACCTCAATTTGGTCGGACATGAGGAGCCCAAAGGGGATGGGGACTACGACTCATCTGCGTCTAAGACGGCAACTTTGGTCGACTCCAGTGAATCCGCAGCCGGTAGCCCGACCAAGAGTCACGACGCCGAGCCTGCCCCTGAGTACGCTACCTCGGGCTCGACTACCTTCAGTCACGTCCGCCAGGCCCCGCCTGCTCCGGCCTCCCCGACCATCACTAAAAGCAGCCTTGCTACCTCCTCCACCTCCGCCGCTCAACCAGGCGCCTCCCACCACCCCCAACCCATGCGCACCCGTCTCGCCATGTCCTCCATGATCTCATACTTCAACGACCGCGTCCTGACTCCAGAAATGATGCGCGGCATGGTCATCCTGTATATCGGCTCCAACAACCGGCCCGACTTTTCGCGCGATTATTTGTTGTCGCCCATCCTCGCGCCGGCCGTACTGCTGGCCAAGTTCCCCAAGACGTATTTCTTGACGGGAGAAAGAGATCCATTAGTGGATGACACCATTATTTTTGCCGGGCGTTTGAGACGCGTGAAGGCAGCAGCCATGGCCAGCGGCGGGGAGCGGTTGGAGTACCGCGATGAAGACGCCTTGACGCCAGGGTTTGACCAGAAAGCGGTTGCCGAGGTGACCCTGGTGCCGGGAATCAGCCACGGGTTCTT
The DNA here is from genome assembly GCF_041956435.1 of Mycothermus thermophilus. Lineage (NCBI taxonomy): Eukaryota > Fungi > Ascomycota > Sordariomycetes > Sordariales > Chaetomiaceae > Mycothermus > Mycothermus thermophilus. Next base: position 2,677,714 of record NW_027191432.1, on the reverse strand, counting down.
GCAGTTCCCAACCCTATATCCGCCAGCGAGGTTGCATATCAACAAGGCCGCTGACTGGTTCGAGAAGCTGTTCAAGGAGGCTTGGGAGAGGGACAGGAAACAGAGAGGCGAGGTGGAGGACGAGGAGGAAGAAGGGCTGATGATGGGGAGGAGGAAGACGAGGAGAGCGAGGGGCGCCGGCTCGGGCTCCTCCGGGGATAAGATGGACGAAGAGCTGAGGAAGGCGGCGGCGGAGGTTGCGGCGGAGCAAGAATATGAGGCCAAGTCCTCATCTTCTGCCGGCGGTGCTTCAGGAAAGAGGAGGTACCATCTCAGGTGCGAGAGCAGCGGGTCAGAGGATCAGCCATTGGAGATGATGCGAATGACCAAACTTAAGGGGAAGAAGCTGTCCAACGGGGACAGTGGGATGATGTCTCCCGCTACCACTCCCGAGGTGCAGGTGAATGGGAAGTCGACGAGCAGGACTGTCGGACAGGCAAACAAAACCACCGACAGCACGAACGCCAGCGCCAGCGCCGTCTCTGGAAAGCCAGCCACTCCTCCAGGGTCCGAGCCTGCCGCCACGATCACCACAAACGGCCGCGCTTCCCCATCCTCAGCATTATATCCATCCTCAGCAGCAGCTAAACGCGGCGCCAAATCTTCCAAGAAATCCCGTAAGGAGGAAGACGACACCGGGCTCGTCAAGCTCGCCAGCACAGAAGACCTGCTTAAGCGTCGGATGCACGGGTTGGCGAGCACCTTGACCGGGCTGAGGGGCGATCCCGAGTAGAAGGCGGTGTGTGCTGACCCGATACGTCCGCGGAGAAGTACATGGAATGAGAGAACGAGAAGAGGAAGAACGAGAGCTTGGACTTGGTCTTTTTTGGCCTCGTTTTCGCTGAGGAAAACCGGGGATGATAGAGAAGAGACGGACAGCTTGTTTTAGGGAATTCGACGGAGTGGTGAGGTTGGAGTTGGGTTGGGGATTGGGTTAGGTGATGATGGTGAGGGCCGCCCGAGCTGGGAAGGAGGGGAGAGCGGTGTTCTTACTCCTGCCAGTGACACTAGTTATGATGATGAGGATGGTGGTGGGGGCAGTGGAGATGTGATTGACCTCAGGCTTGGTATATTGGCGGATGATGAGGCGGAGAGGAGAGCGGCTGAGGCAAGGGGCCGGTGTTGGGCTTGATCATTTTGATCTCGATACTTTGCACCTCGGTTCGCTGATGATAACTCGCGGTAACATACGAGGGCGGTGATGCCCATGGGGTGGTCTGTTGAAGCTCAAAAACACAACCTTGATGTTGAAGAGTTGGATACATGTCAGACTAATGGGTTGGCTTCCTGTTGGGGAATGATACTTAGCACCGGCTGCTGATACAAACGGGGGAGTCGTCGTTGAGTGACAATGCGTCGGTCTTGAACAAGCGGGAACAGAGGAAGCGAAATGGCCTTAGAAACAAACCTGCATGATTAACGTGTACCTACGTACGTACTTAGTAACATAGAGGTTTCATCTGTGGATGAATAATGAATATCTTTGCAACAGTGTCTACCAAGTTTGTCGTGGATATTCAAGTATTATGCCCGAGCATGGACGTTCATTTTACGGGATTCACGAGGCCTATGAAGGGAAGATGTGACTTGATTCAGATGAGTAAAGGTTCGTGGTAGGGAATATGGTTGAAACAGAGCGCAAAATACCTACCGGTATTGTTTGTCGGACAAACAAGTAAATTGAGGTGATATCTGAGCGATATATGTTTATTAAGTCAAAAAATCAAGAGAGAACACTGTCTAGCGCGCGAGGGGCTCTAGATGATGAATCCTTCAATCTCTCGAGGCAGGATGGTCTTTGCTCTCTCTCCATGAGGGGTTCATTAATATCCACGCTTGTCCTTGGTTGGCTCCCCTCTCCTGTCCAATATGTCTCAGTCACAGTCCTTCCAGTGTTCCATGATCCACCAACTTCGTGCTTCCCTTGCTGTGTCGGCTGCGCAAAATGCCGGGTTGGGTGCCATCGGCATGTGTGGGAATGTTGTACATACACCCGGTTCTTTATGCCTTGTGCATCGTGGTCTTGCGATGCGGGCACGAAATCTGTTTTTTTCGTCGTCTGTCCCGAGGGCTCGGTAACTGGGGTTGGGGTGATCTCGGGGTACCTTTGTGTAGCTGTCGCTTGGAGGTTGGGAGGATAGAAGCATGCAGGTGAACGAGACAAGATCGGACGGCTGGGAAAAGGTTTCTTTGTCTCCTCGGTACCCAGTCGAATATTTGCTGTCCGCTGACAGCGAGTCAACATTTGCCCACCTAGGGGATTTGACTCCTACATACTGGCCATACTTCTGACGTATGTGCCGAAAGAAATAGAACAGTTGCCCGGAGTGCTTTGGCTGGTCGGTAAATGCTACCTTCATATCCCTCTTGCTTCGAGACTTCTGCATGCCTCAATACCGTAAACTCTGGTGCCCAGGTGCCCGGGTAGAGAGCTGGAGTTTTAGAGGCACGTTTCACTGCTCCTCTTCTTTCTCCGCTTCGGGGGTAAATGTTTGCGCACCTAAGTCAGTATTGATGTGACCCAGTTCGGAGGTCCGGAGGTGTAAGATGCGAGAGACTGTGAAAGGGAAGAAAAAGGCCGTTAGCCCGCATTCCAAGGTCACGAGGAACAAAAGCACCACATAATATGCCGGGTACGGGCATGGAAAAAGAACTCAAATGCCTCCGAGTCCGAAGAGCTGGCTCCGGGGCAAAGAAGGTAGGCAGAGTCACTTCCCTCTTCGCTAGAGTACAAGGGAGTGGTTGGAAGACTACATATGGCTCAGAGACCAGTGATTCGAGGCAAGTTGCTTCAAGACAAAATGTAATGTAAATATGTACACTTTAGTTCAACCAAAACCCAATGCAATCAAGGAGTCGTCAACTAGAAGCGAAGGGCAAGTAGAAAACAGACGCTATCCATACACACTGCACATGCATTTCGTGAAAAGTCATGTCCATCCATCCATCCAGCACCCCCAAGTTCAGTGATGGCAGCGCCTGTACAGTTGCCTGCCATGGTCTTAAGCTGCCTTGATTCGCTCAAAACTGTCTTCTCACCCATGCCATTGCCTCCTGTTTAGTGAACTGGCATTCAACGTCCCAAGCCATCCATCTCACGCTCTCCTGTCGAAGTCGAAGAGAAGCTTCTGAATGCTAGCTTCCTTTGACTCACCAATCACCGGTCTCACTTCCCTTCTTACTTCCCCTCGACCCCCCTGACCCAGAGTTTAACCCTCTCAAAATTTGGGATGCTGTTCATCCTCCTCCACGCTCGCAACCTCCTGCCTCCTCTGCTTCTTGGGGTGCTGCTCCTCGTCGTCCGACACGGGCAGCGTCACCTTGGGGTGATATTGCGCCGGGTCCGCGGCGCGAACCTTGAGCTTGTCGCTGGCGACGACGGGGCCAACCTCGTAGACTGGCGTGACCACCTTGGGGTGACGGATGGCGGGAGAACGGGGATCGACGGCGACGGGAAGGGCCGCGGCCGCAGTTGCGAGAGCAAGAAGGAAGGTGGTTGCGTGCATTGTCGTTGTGGGATTCGCGGGATTGGCTAAGTGGCTAGTCTTGGGGGTGGGTGCTTGGATGTTTGTTGGTTCGGTCTCGCGTGTTGTTGGTAGTACTCGATGCGGTAGATGACGTTTATTTTCTTTTCTCCTCCCTTTTGCGTCTTTTGGTCTTTTCGATATTGTTAAGGACCTTCCAAAAGTTTGTTTTTCGGTGAGGGGCTCCTTGTGTACCGTTCGTGCATACACGAGTGGCGGGCAAAAGGGAGGGAGGAGAGAAAGGATTTATACCGGAGGGCAAAACCTCCGTTGAGGGACACTACGCACATACCCTCCCCTCCTCTCAGAGCTCAAGACCCAGAAATCAAAATCCAGAGAGCCCAGAGCCCGGGTATGCACATCAGCAGACGACCCGTGCTGAGTGAGTTCCAGGCTCCGAATAGGGGGGGATTCGTCGGGTTCTCTCCCGTGGGGCTGTGTGTGAGAGCGAGGGCGAAACAGTGTGTGCGCACGCATGCGTCGTCGTCCGTGCCGCTCTGCAAAAAGGCTTGGAACGGACACAAACATCGAGCCCAGCCAGGCCAAGCTGGTGGTCAACCAGGCCCGGTCTTGGTCTGGTATGTTCCGGAGGCGTGAGTAATAACCGGTTTGCATGTCATTCGCATGTCAACCACTTAGCGGTGCAATGGTTGACCCGTATTGGTGCAGCGGAGGTTACATGTTTCATCTAGAGGGCGCCTTGGCGTCCATTGTTCCCGTGGTTCTGTACGCACCCAGCTCCTCCGGGATGCGCGAGGGATTGGGCCTGAGAACCCAGTAGAGTCCGGTCGGCTGGCAAAAGATGAAGGAGCTGACACGAGGAAATCTGGAGTTCGGACTCTGCAATATATTTGACAGCCAAACGAGCCAATGGTGATTGGGTTTTGAGTCCCGTCTGCGACATGGGCAGAGTGGTCGGCAAGTCAACTTCTTGCAGCGTCCGTGGCAAAGATCCCAATCTTTTGCGTGCATGGTTCGAGTGTGGTTCAGTGCCTGGGGAAGTGTAAGAGTATGAAGTAGCAATGAGTTGTGCAAGGCACTGTCAAGCATGTATCAAGGATGTGCCTGGTATGTATGTATGATGTATGATGGATGAAGCGTGCCAGTATGTCGGGTCTTCTCAGAACATCAGTGTTGGGTCCAGCCAAATTACATTGGATATTATACAAATATTTGGCTCATCGATACAGGACAATCAAGACTGAACACCCCTAAAAGCACATGGCAAAGGTGCTGTATGCTGCCCATTCTCCGATGATGTCAATATCACAGTGAAGAACTTGCAACGTGCCGTAACACTTCCGCCATCTTCTTCCCATCCTTCCACGCATCATCGTGGTCCCCTTCCCCCTCCACTACACTAATAGCGACCCCTTCCTGCAATCCCCAACATTTCCTCATCACCTCCGCCTGCTGCCACGGCACGAGCGAATCCTCCCAGCTATTCACCAACATGACCTTCCCCCTCCCGCTGCTGCCAATCCACTCATCAACCCACCCCTTCACAAACAGTTCGCCTTCCGTTCCTCCATCCTCCTCTTTGCTGTCCCATGCAGGGCAAACCACCCTCCAGACTTTCTCATCCGCTCCAAAAGCACCGGTGACAAACTCACGATACCCCTCCTTCAGCCAAGCATAATCTGTCGGAGGGGACGAAATGAACCCAGCGAGGTCATAAAGGCCGTTGAAGCCGACCACGGCGGCGGGCTTCGGGAATTGTAACTGGGCTGACGGTAAGCCCCATCGAGACGGTGAGGCTACTGATTGGAAAGCCAGGGTTGCGCCACACGAGTGGCCTGTCAGGATCCATTTGGTGTTGTTTTGGCCGCTGGATGATTGCAAACGATGGAGGAACGACAATGCGGTCAGGACGTCCGAAATGTGGTCTGGATGAGTAGCCTGGCGAGCTGGGTCGGATGGAGCAGGGTGCTGGGGGTGCGGGGAGAGGCGGTAGTTGAGGGATGCTAGGCCTGCGATTGCGGGTGAGGTGGATGAGACGCTGCTCGCGGCACGGCGCAGGAGGAGAGTAGCGGCTTGGGCGAAGGAGGTTGAATCGATGGCCGGGTCGCGCCAGGCGCCGCCGTGGATGTAAATGATCCAAATACCGGGGAGAGCCGGGAAGGTTGTGGAGTCTGGGGTCGAAGAGACATGGTTGGTGTTCGGAATCCAAACATCGAGGGTTTGAAGCGATAGAGCTTGGCCCAGTGGAAGATAGGGTACGCGGGACTTGTGCCACCCGATAGGGATGCCGGTGCCATTTATGGCTGAGGGTTCCGCGGCGGCTGGCGATGGACTTGCTGAAGTCGAGGTGAGACCTGGGTTGGGTATGGCTGTTTCATCCACGGGAGTCCACGGCACTGAGGTCCACGCTGCCAAATCATCTGCTGACGCCATTTCCACCGACGTGGATTTTGTCGTGTTTAAAATGTGATCTGGGAAGACGTAATTATGAGATGGATTGATCGAGTTGTGAGAAGAAAGGTCTAAGTTTGAAAATCACTCGAATACTGTTATGGAAATACTTAACCCCCGCTCGGAGCATCCCCGCTGTGGGTCCCGGACCACCTCCGGACCGTACCCGCCCCGCTCCGGACCGAGACCCACCGGATGACCCACTCGGAGGCCGCTTCCCGGCTTCAACTCGAACCGGTCACGGTGCCATTACCTCCCGGTATCCTGGACTCGGGATGGACACGCTCGGCCTTTTCAAATATCGGAAAATAGTGGATACCTTTTTGAGTCTGCTCCGGGCTCAGTCTACCCCCGTCCGTTCTTCGGACTCGACTCACTAGCACTAGCGATGAGTCTAAGGGTCACGGCTCGGCCTTATCAAAGCAGTTTGACTTGGCGTCTTTCGACAAGCGGCCGGAGTCTGCATATCATAGCAATACTTGCTGATGTACGCGTTGCTTGAATCGGCATTGTCAGGCATCTCCATCCTTTGTCATGCATGTCACGTCGATCATCAAGTTCGACCACCATCTCAAATACTGTGACACACTGAGGAGAAGAGTCCAACACTCTCTAGATTAATCTCAGCTGACAACTCTCCTCGCTGTGGTGCTGTTATGAGTGGAAGTGAGGTATCTGGTTCTTTGACGAGGAGAATTGCGACGTAGTCAACGTCCGGATGCTAGATTTCAACGTCCTTTGCAGTGTCATCGGTATCCACCACCTAGCTACATACGTCTCTAGATTCTGATCACCCCCGTCCTCAGACAAGTATCATATGGATGACAATGACTTTAGCTTGTGGTTCCGTCTGGAAGAGGAAATGATACAAACAAGGGAGACATGTGCGGTTTGGGCCCAGAGATCGCGGCATAGGGGGGCGAATTAGCTCCTCTCCGGACAGGCGAAGCCCACAGCGAGCCAACCTGGAGGAAGTGATGTCAAGAGCCCGTCTCTTTCGAAAGGTCCACCGGGGCACTTTCCCCAAGAATTTCTCGACCAATACATGGTACAGTAGAATGGTATTGTAGATGGAAGTTGGGTAAGCCACCATGTTCACTTTGGGTTTCCCACAACCAGGGCCTGATTCCCGTATCCCATATCCACTCTATGTGGGAGGTTGAAGTGATTATGAAGCACCAGGAAACACCTGTTTTATGAGCGGGAATAGAGGGTTCTTGTTTATTCTTTCATCCAATTTCAAGGCAGGAGGAAGATAGGCCCGTGTCCCAGCTCGGGTAATGCAGGTCTCACGCTCACATCCTAGAGCTGGGTTGAGTGACTGCAGAAAAGTCTTAAACGGGATGCCTCATTGTTTCTGGATGCGGATATATGTGTTCCACATTGACTTTCGCCTTTCTGGTCCTTCTCCAAGGATAACAGAAATATGAGTCATTGATAAGTCGGAGTTGACTAGGGAGCAGGGCAGGTGAGGACATTCTGCCATGTCATAGTCATAAGCATTCAGTCATGAGCATTCGGACCAGCCCGGAGGCAACACGAATTAAAGACAAGATGGCTTCCCGAACCATGATAGCAACTATACGTGAGAAAACAAACCCGTCATCAGTTTGGGAGCGCTTACATGCACAATATCTGGCCTTCTTCGACATCGTCAAACCCTGGGAGGCACCTGACACACCCAACTGCGCATCCATCAAACTGCCCCAACTTCAGATAACATTTTACCAGCCATAACCATCTGCTGGGAGTGAAACCGGAACTTGCTGACATGAGATTGTGGAACCAGGAACCCCTTGAACCCGAACAACTTCCTGGCCTTCTAGCCCCGACTCTGACATCAGATAATGTAAGCAAGACCGCCTTGTTGGAGGGGACAGCTATTGCTGCAAGATGCAAGTTTGGGAAACCGCATCAAGCCTCAACACGGACAAGCGAAGGAACTTTGTGGCCAGGACTTCATCACGGCACATACATTCGTGAGAATCGTTCCGTTGTCCCTTGATGCCTAACTATCACTGTTTGTCCTGAACTCTGTGCATGCTCCGTACTTCGTGCACTTACATATTCCACCAGTTGAGTCGACAGAATGCTGTAAGTACCTTGCCTTGCTCCGAGGTATAATATTGACCAAGCAAAGGCTCATTACCCCCTCTTCGGAGACCAAGCAGCCATCTCAGGACCACGAATCAGGTAGCCTTCCTTTCCGGAAGCCAGGCGACAGGCCCTCCGTTCACCAGTCTATCCACTGAGGGCTTACGGAGTAAGTACTCGATACGTGCGTATCTCGGGACCGGAACCGGGACCGGGACTGGATCTTGGCCATCTTTGATCTTGCTTTTTCTTCGTTTCCGCTCCCAGAGATGGCAGGGCTAGCAGCACTAAAGCCACACCGCTTGGTGAAGCGCGATCCTTGCTGTGGCGGCTTGTTCCGCTTGCTCACCCAACGTCGTCCTTGTGCTGAGGGTTACACATGCAGTACAGAGTACACTACATGCTACCTAGTTATTATGGACGGAGAATCCGTTTGTCTGACCGACCGAACGCTGAGGGACTGAGACATTTCGATAGATGGCTCCGTACATGTCTCACGCAACTCAACTTGCCCAGGGAACAAACACAGCATCCGCCGATGCCGATCCCGCCACGCCCCATGTCTCAGAAGGGCACCCGAGAGGGTCGGGCATCGGTGCGCCGGAACATCTGGTGGAGCGTCGCCGGGGCATATCCGACCACCTGCTACACTATGTATGGGGACTCCGACCACAGCGGCGAATGGAAGATCCACTGTTCGTAAGACACGGTCGTCTTGGGAGGTGCAAGCAAGCTAAGGGACCCGTCAGCGGGAACAACAGCGCACCACCGGCCGAGCGACACGTGGATGGCTTCTTCCAAGTAGCAAACCTGATGAACGGCTGCCGCTACTTTCTGTCGGCTCTTCATCAGAGAAGGCATGTTCACACGATTCGACGTCACCTGTGTTGCGGAGCGAAGTTGTGCTCCGCTTCCCCCATGTCTCTTGGCTTTTGTTGCCTGGAAACTTCTTTTGTCTCCGATTCGGACTGCCGAATGCCGGACCACCGAACCACCACAACCCCGGACGGCAGCCTGGCCGTTCACTGCCCGCCCCTCGTTCGGAAGAACATCCGAGACCCCACCCCGGAGAGAAGCACTGCATCACGCTCCCTCACCACACAACCCGACTGGTCCGAACCGTCACAAGCACACGCAGCATCAGCGGCCCCCACGCTGTCTTGTTGCCTTGCTTTCCGGTTCGTCAGTTTTCGTTCTCTAAACGGCGGGGAACAGTAGGAATGTCTGTGTGAGCTCATCATCATCATGCTGGATGGCTGGGGACCCATGGTGCGTAGTGTAGGACGCCAGCAAGCCGAGTCCAGCCGTCATTGCTTCGGACGGTGGGGGTTGCACTGCATCCATGTAGTGTAATATAGGTCTGTCCCATGCTCGGTACATGCAAGGCGGCGGACAAGCAAGAGTGCGGAGGAGGCATAAGTACAGCTATTTTTGACTCGTAGAAGTTCCAGGCAGGTTGGAAGTACGGCACTGACTGTGTACCTCAGCTACAGAGGACAGTAGGTACATAAAGTACCTGAAGTATGCGTAAGGACGGAAAGAGAGCACGAACAGACTTGCCGTCGGCACGGGAATAACTTCACAAGAGGAAGGAACGTCACAAGGACTCGTTGTTAGTGCAGGTCTGAGTTTTGTATGTGAAAATTGATCCTGTCGACTACCACTCTTACAGACGTCTTCGAGTTCTTGCCACGTCTTGAGAGCGAGAAGAGACCAGAACCAGGACAACCCACTCAGCCCACTTCACCATAGGAAACCTGGAACTGAATGGCTGAACCGTCCCTGCAAAAGACTGGACCCAAGACATCCTCAAGCGCACCAACGAACTGAGCATGCGACGACACTTGGGATGCAGTAGCACCTGTCAAGTTAGGCTCGGCTCGAGAGAACGGCAAACGCAATGTTGGACTCATGCTAGCTGCGGTGGCGATATGATCCGATTCTTGCATCACTGTTCTCAGTTGACTTCTTCATCCCAGATCCAGTCTTCGGTCTTTCTCGGGGGAACTGCCTCAGGTCAAGGAGGTACTCCGTATGTATGTATATCTGCAACTGCGAGATTGCGGGACTGTCTTCAATTTCCAGCACGTGAAATGTTGCACAAAACTCCTGCAAACGAGGGCCCAAGCGGCTGGGACATGAGCAGGTTTCCATCCGTGAGTCTCTCAGCGAATATGGAACAACCCTGTACCCAGAAGAGCCCCAGCTGCTCGGGTTCCCTCCCCGCAGGTGGTCTGATGGCGCTGGGGACTTGGAAATGTGGGAAGGATCCAGACTGAACACCAAATGGAACTGGGTTGCTGCTTGGACACAACCAAAGAGCCCTTCGCGAACACAATGCTGGGGGTTCAAGGTTTGTGACGGAAAGAACCCGAGATCTCAAACGGTCCCCGTCCCGAACAGCGCAACGCCAGGGAACTTGGACGGTATATTCCGAACAGAATGCGCGTTGGGTGACATCGGCGCACAGGGTCACGTGCTCCCGCATGAAATCCGGGACTGCGATGTTGGGCCCATGCTGTGTTGTGTTCTGACTGGTCGCTTTTGGGGATTCAGCGAAGCTTTTCTTCCTTCCACAACCACCTCACTTCCGTGTTCGCAGCGTTCCTCTTTTCTGTGACCCGGCCGGGGATTGCACTCCACACAAGTCAAGTCAAGGTGAAGTCGAGTCCCAAACTTTTGGCGGGTGCCAATCATCCATGAAGCTTGGCAGTCCAGCAGGAAAGCCTGCCGAGCCGAGAGCGAGCCAGGCCATGCTCGGCACGCTAATGCTAGCCTACCGCCGCGCTGGCGGCGTCTGCCGCCGGATGGCTGCGGCTGACCCCCAGCAAAATGGCTTGCATTGGGGGATCCGACTCGGCAAGGGAGGGGAAGGTTGCATGTTTGAAACGGCCCTCCCCAGTCCCTTGCCCTTTCCAAGCCAGGGTTTGAGGCCCTTGTCGTACCCACCGCGCGCATCAATTCCTGAGCCCCTGCACTTGCCGCATCGGGCTGTGGGCTGGGGCATTTGTTGGACGTCGCCTCAACCTGAACGTGGACATAAACACAACTCTTGCTGTGAAGAAGTCGCTGATGAGTCTGAAATGAGAGGAAGGAGAAGTGAGGCATAAAAAGAAACCGCCGAAAATTCTACGATCGCACTTCGGCAACTTGCACCCGGCCCTCGCTAGGGCATGTTTGAGATTTGAATGTACAAAGTATCCGTCGAAACCTTCCAGGTTCTGTCTGAGTACGGCAAGTCTGATGCGGTCAGGCATCGTCTTCCACACCACTATCACCACCACTACCACCGACTTCTCTGGGAAGATTATGGATCTCTTAGGCGGTTAGCCCCTCTTTGATGGGCTTTGGCTGGGTAAGGTACATAGGTTGGGTAGGGTTAGTAAAGATACCGATGGGGCACTTTTGTCCCTTTCCTCGTCTCCAGAACCCCAGAGGGAGAGAGGGTCTGGCCAACCAACCACCACACATGCCACAGGTGGCTCTCCGGAGTACGGCAAGCACAAGACCACGCCGCTGCCGTCGTCGCCGTGCTAGACTGCAACCTCGATGTCGCATCTGGCGACGTGCGTTGGTGGACGTTGGTGGATTGGCTCGGTCGACACCCCACGGACGCTGGGAGGGGATGGGGCGAAACAGCCCAAGAGAACAATCGGACAACCCACATGGGCTGGGATGTGATGTGGTGGACGATGGTGCTGAGCCAAGCCTGCAATGCTGTCGGAGTGGTTGCCGGACCTCTCCTCCACTTCTCTTCTTCCGTCATGCTGCTCGCCGCTGTGTGGGCCATCGGGGCAATCTTCCATCAATGGGGAATCTTCCTTTTCGACGAGCCGAGTTCCGGATCCCACGCCCCATTCCGCTGTGGGCGGGCTCATCCTTCGGGTCCGTTTCACCCCGATCGGCCCATGAAATGGAAAACACGGCCCCAGCTGCACGTTGCGTTGCATCCTGCGCGCCTGTTCTGTCTGTTTTTCTGCTGGGGCTGCCGCTGCGGCTGCTCACCTCGGGATCGGCATTGCACACGCCCAAGGAGCTCTTCCTGCGGCAGACTCGATAATGTACAGTACTGTGCTGTAAGTCACAGAACGGCCTAGTTACTTTGGTGTCTGCTTGTTGATGAGTGAGCACGTTTCTCGGAGCAGCGGATCAGTGACTACGGCGCTGCAGCCCTCTAACATCAAACGGCGACGTTAGCACGGCTCCGGATCTTCGCCGAGCGGGCGAGCTCTGTCCTTCCCCAAACGTTCTCCGCCGTGGGGCCTCGGCTATCGATCCGGGCTCCGGCGGCCGTGCACAGCTAGGTTCAAGCATGGCCCTGGCTCGCTCGGGGTCCCGCCGGTGTGGAATCGGGACGGAGGGGGCACGTTACCGAGCCAGCTGTGTGACCGACCAAAAAGGCCATCCCAAAAAGGAGGACGATGAAATGCTGCCGAGGAGCAGGTGAGAGCAACTCCAAGCTACCAGCAACAAACTGTAAACCCGCCAAAGCAAATCCAAATACCTAGGTAAGCCACCTCCTTGTCATCTCGGAGGAGGATCTCTGAATGCCCAAGTATCGCCGCCTTCAACCCCAACGTTGCTCTTGCCCAACAGCCCACCGTCCACCGGCGCAGCGTCGTAGAATTGGCACCGCCTTTGCATCAAAGTGATGCCGAAGCCTTCCCTTACCGTTGTATTGTATTCACTTCTTCCCGAACGCCCAAACGGCCTTCAGCCCAAGCGTGTGACGCACGAATCGCCTGCCCCAAAAGGCTTCCTTGTAAGACAAGACGTGCCATCGCCGTCTTCTGGTTCTGCATGCGACCAAATAAGATGGCACAATTTAGCGAGCGAGCCGCGGGAAATCCCCTGGCGCGGAGCTCGGCATCCATCATCAGCCCAACGCTCATTCACTCCGGCAGACGGTTCACCGGCTGCTGAGCGTGTTCGTTCGGGATGGGACGTTAGACAGCTCCCGTCTTTGGCCACGAACTCGAGCTCGCCTTGGCTCGGTGTCATTCTAGTTTCCGAAGGAAGAGAAAAGAACAGAGACAATATTTGCGTTCAGTTTCTTCATCTAATTGCTAGCAGAACCATATATACCCACCTAGCTAGGCATGTATACATCAAATAGCAACTTATTCGGCTGCTGCTACCAGTTCACGTTAGTGGAGAGTTGTTTGGCACAACTACTACAGCATGCCTATCTAGTGTCTTGGGCTTCCGCCTCAGGGAGGATGACATTAACTACTAGCTAGTTAGGGACTAAGTGAGTAACGTTCGGCCATCGGTATCCTCCATGCGCACAAATAACACGGTACTTACTGATACCCATCTACATCCACACACAGACACAGCGACGATATCTGCCTCTTTCTACAGTCATATACAGTAATTACACAGTCTTTTACAGCGCCAGCCATATTGAACATACATCCCTCCTCTTGCTCCTACGAGCATATATTGTAATTGTATGTCGTTTGTAGTTGTCAAGTGTATGTACTGTACATACAACGTAGAGCCTACGGAGCAGCTCCGTTACATTTCCTCCACGCGCCGTCATGACGCGACGGACCGACGAACTTCACGGCAGCAAGGACAGGGGTTGAGGTCTGGTCTGGCCGGTCGCAAACCAACCCTGGCAGCAGCAGCCACACATCATGATTTCACTTCGCCTGCTTTGGCGTTTTCCGAGCAGGGGGTCCCACACCCCTGGCTTCGGCGAGCCGGCTGCAGGCCATGCGTCGGAGTCGATGCGAGACGGGGATGCACAGACAGGGCGTCATCGTTGATTCGGCCCAGGAGGCGCACCTGTCCGGATCTGGGCAGCCGGAGCGGCAGGCGAGAGAAAAACGGTGCCGAAGACGAAGGGAAAGGCCATCATCAGAAAAGGTGAAGAAGCAAAAACAACATCAGCGAGCCACGAACAGTACTCCGTACTTTCTTGGCCGTTCTCTTCTGCACCTCCCAGCCACAGCGCCGTGAGGTTTCGGATTTGCCAGCCGGAGGATCGCTTGATCAAGCTTGTCCTGCCGAGCAAAGGACATACGACTCCGTAGTTAGCTGCACGAAACATGACTCGTTGTTATTAGGACCACAGCTTGTCCCAGGCGATCGCGCATGGCGAGCGAAGGTGTACACTACTTCACTATGAGCTGCGCTGGGCTGGGCCGCCCGTAACACCGCCACGCCCTGCTGCCGCGCCGCTGGACGGATCCCCGGATTGTTGGGTACCGTCCGTCGCGTGCAATAGCCACATCGAAACATGGGATGCGAGATTTGGGGCACCACCCGTCTCCACTGACGGGCACAGGGACAGGGCACCACGACAGGGCCCAGGACATCTCCGAGTCCCAGGAGAGCGCAAGTGCGTAGAAGCTCGGCCCAGGCACTTCCCACCCCCTTGGCGAACCTTGCTCAATGTTCGGCTGTGTGCGACTGGTTTCTCTGCCGAAAGACCCAGGGTTGACTTCTCCCTGTCTCTTCTTCCTTACCGTCAACCACCATCTTTGCCGTCGTCACCCTCTCGACCCTTCCGCCGGGCGTCTGCCGCTTGCCTTTATCCTCCTCTCCCCTACCTAACCTCCGAGCGCTTGCCGCAGTGCGCGCCGCCGCCACCACAACAGCAAGCAGCTGAGAACCGGGCGCAAAGACACAGCGCGCCTCACGCATCCTTCAGCCAGCGCGAGGCTTCATCCACCGATCGTTGCCACCGAGGCTTCAACGCCAGCCCCCTTCCCCGTGTGTGGTTGCGCGTGCTTGCTCGTTCATCGTGCCCACCCTCTCATCCGCCCGCTTCCACCAACCACTCGGATTACAGCATAGCACCGTCCAAGTCGCCTCCCGACTGGCGCGCCAGTTTGGCATCCATCACCAAGAAAGCACCTTCGCGCTCTCGGCGTGAACCGACCCGGTCGTATTGCGCCCTCCATCCTTTCCTCCCGCACCAGACCTTCTGCAGGCCGCAAGCCGCGCCCCGGACTCCCCCCTCGACCAACAAGTCATTTGGTTGGCACGGCTGTACGGTACACCTGGGCTCGCCTTGTGTTGTATGGATTGGTTGCAAGGTGTGAGTGAGTGTAAGTCAAATCGTGGTTGTGTACATAGACGCACATCCGCAGCGTCAAGTCACGAGCCCGGTTTTCCTGTCAATCTCGGAGAAACGCCCGAAGTCACCGTTGAGCTCCGGTTTTGAGGCGCATGAGCTGTCTGTCTCTTGTTCCCTCTTGCTACCCTCTCTTCAGTGTCGAGGTCAAGTCTGCATCGCCGAGGTGGGGAGAGTGTGTGCTTGACTCGTCCAGCCAGGGGTGCAAGAAAACAAAAAAGGCAGAGACAAGGGGAGGAGTCCGGCGTCAGAGCTGGATCTCCCATCACCTCGATCTCTTTCCTTTCTCCCCCTTTGTTACTTTACACATAACCCCGCTCTTCTTCCACGAGGGAACTGCAAAAATTCTGCGGTGGCCTGCGAGGCTCCTGATCATAGTTGCGGCTGTCCTGGGAACGATCCGGCTCAGCTGCCGATCAGAATTCTTGCAGCAGCTCGTGCACCTCATTCTCCTGCCCATCCTAGATCCCATCTCATCTGCGTTTTGAGGACACACCACGACAAGCCGCCCAGACTATCGCCCCTTCCTGCTCGCCGCCTAACCTTTTCCCCAGAGCAAACGAGTTCCATAATTTTTCCGTGTATCGAGGACCATCATTAACGTTGCGCTGCGGTGTAGGCTCGCCACTGGTCAGTCAAAGGGGAAAAGGTATTCAAGTCCGATAGATACGACCGCCGTTACTCCCTAGCTTTCATCCCATCGCGACGACAAAACTACTCGCTAGTTTTCTTCACTGTGTTATCTTCTCGGCATCTCGCTCTTTGACTGGACAACTTTAAGACGATCTATCCATGGATATCCTCAAGCCTACCGAAACCCAGTGACTTGGCTGCCTACCTGCCGCCCGACGTACGCGACCACCTGCCTCACGAATCCGCCTTGCTTTTCCAATTACCGGGAGGACCGTGTATGAAGGAAGGAGACTTGTGGAGAACGTTGGAGCTCTCTTCGCCTCTGGAGTCGGTTCCGGATCCGCATTGGGTTTGCGTGGTGGAACTGCTTCCGCCATCCAGGTAGTCCCCTGGAGGAACGGTGGGTGTCGGTGCTGTTCCTGACCACCATACGACAGCCGGAATCCGGCTGTGTGTGAATCGGCTCCTCGCAACTTCGGGAGAGAATTGGAGTTTGCGGTGTTTAAGAGAGAGCTTGGGGAGAGTCGCCGAAGAACATAACCAGGGGTGGACAAAGCCCTTTTTACACACCAGGGCCATACGAAACCTTCTCTCTTCGAGCTGGGTCCTTTGGTCCACCACATCCCGGGCCGATACCCGTCATCAACACTCTTGTGCCGATTTCCGTTGACAAAGCTTCCAACCCTTCCTTCGAGACCAGGGTGGGAGCAAGTTATCCGCTACCCGAGTCCCAGGCCCTGAGCAAAACGCCAACGCCATGGCGTCCGCGTCACAGAACCCTCCCCCGAGATCTCCGAACCCTTCAACCGTTCTCCCTCCGCTACCACCGCCAACGCCCAGGACGTTGGGTGTCCCACCGCCGCTTCCATCAGCACACCATTTATCTCCTGCTGCCTCATCCTTTCACCACCAGTCATATACTCCCGTTACGCCGGGAACATCGTCCATTATGGAGCGCGATTCGATGGCACCCACCGAGTCAGCCGCCGGCACGCCGCGGATAACACACGCCAGTCTTCCCGGGGCTGCAAATGGCAGCGGCCTGAATGGTTCGGCCGGTGCCAATAACGCCAACGGCGCCGCGGGAGCCCAGGCACAAGCCCAGAAGAGGGCGTACCGCCAACGACGCAAGGATCCAAGTTGCGACGCATGCCGCGAGCGCAAGGTGAAGTGCGATGCCACCGAAACAACCAGCTGCTCCGAGTGCTCTTCCCGCAGCGTCAAGTGCCAGTTCACCAAGGAAACCAACCGCCGTATGTCATCCATCAAGCAGGTTCAGGATCTCGAGAAGCAGATGGAACGCATTCGCCGCGAGAACAGCAGTCTCCGCCGGATGCTGCAGGACCGTGATGGTCGGGGCCAGTTGATGGACATGGACGTCGACGGGGTCGAGCAGCTCCCTCTGCAGCTGCCGGAGATCGGCCAGCAGCCAAAGCCGAGGGCGAGGCCGGCGGGGATACCTGCGCCGAGTCTCCCTCCCTATGGACATCACAACGGGCACCTCTACCCCCCTCAGCAACCGCAGCCACAGCACGGGCACCAGGATATGGCCCGTGCCAAATCGAACTTGGCAAACTTTGCCCGGGGCATCTTCAAACCCCCAGCGCCTCACCGGCAGCTCGTCCCGGCCTCGGACCGCCTACGTGACTTCCACCACCTGCTACCACCGCGCCAAGCTACCGAGGAGCTCTTGCGTGCCTACTACATGTCGGTCCACTCCATGACGCCCATGCTGCACTGGAACAGCTTCACTCAGACCATTGATGCCATGTACCGCCCAGTCAACCCACAGCGAGTGCCGGCGGCGTTTGCGGCCTTGTTCTTTGCCGTCTTGGCCCTGGGCCGCCTGTTCAGCGTCGAGACCGAGTCGGTCCGGTCGCACCCTGCTATGGACCTGCTCGAACGGGCGAGGGGCTTGATAGACCCGTGGAAGGAGGAGTATGAGCTCGACGATGCGAGGGCGTTGGCACTGATCTCGATGGGGCTGAACGAGCTGAACATGAAGGCTGCAGCATGGATGTGGTTGGGGACGGCAGTACGTGTGGCGCAGGAGTTGGGTCTGTACGCCGAGCCTCGCAGCGCGACTTGTCCGTCGTTGATCGAAGCCGAGATGCGCCGTCGCACGTGGTGGACGCTCTACCTTCTCGACCGCTCCCTCGCCGTCGAACTGGGCAGGCCGATGCTGATCGACGACGCCGACTGCGACGTCGCCCTCCCTCTCGCCGTCGACGACCACCACCTCTCTGAGCGTGGCCATCGCCTCCCCGACGGCGCCGAAGGCCTCACTCACTCCCTGCTCGCCGTCGTCAACGTCGTGCGCGCGTATCCCGCCCTCGCCCGCTCACTGGCCTCGCCGCTCATCGCTCCCACACGCCTGGCGACGTTCGACCAACACTTCGCTGCCTGCAGGAGAGTCTTCCCGCCTGCCTGCGCGCCCGCCAGCGCGGTCCAGATGCTCCCCAGCTTCCTCAACCCGCTCGCCTACCTGCTCAATGCGCGCCTGCTACTCCACCGCCACAACTTGCTCCCCTCTTGTCCTGCTGACGCCAGGCTCGTGGCCATCGAGCAGTGCATGCACACCGCCCTCGAGACCGCCGCGCTCCTGGCGCGGACGGCCCCCGCCAGCCTTGCGCAGGGGACCGCGTCGGCTTTGCTCGTCATGCACGTGTTCCGGTGCGCGCTGTTTTTGGTGCTGACGGGATACTGGGAACAGGCGGTCGAGTGTGTGAGGGCGCTTGCGGCCGTATCGGAGTACAGAGAGGTGGCGGCGGGTTGCGGTCGGTATTTGGCATTCTTCGTCCAGGCCGTGGCGGCGAAACGGCAAGAGGTTGTTAGCCATCTTGCCGGCCAGGGCCAGCAGCAACCATCGCCAGTGGCGGTGCAAGACGCCCTGTTAAGGGATGAGGAGCTACTGGTCTATGCCAGCGCCGATCTCCAGGGGTCGCTGGATACCGCATGGGCATGGATGAGTGGTGAGAGAGAGACAAGCCTGTCGATGCCGACGCCGGGCATTCACGGGAAGCATGCGAACCAGTACGCAGCCGAGAGCAGGTTTGCCCTGACGACCGAGGAGAAGTGGGAATTTGCCGGGTCGGCAGCTCAGGGGTGGGAGAGGTTAGAAGGTGCTGTCAGGATGCTGAGCGAGGCTGGTCAGCCGAGGAACGGAGTGTACCCGGCCATGACCAACTATGGGGTATCCAAGCCTCCCCCGCCGCAATCTTCATCAGCATCAACCTCGACTCATAACCAAGGCACATGGGCCATGAATGGTGTGTCACCCACCTCTGGTAGCCAGGCACTTTTACCGCCACCACCGGGCCAGGGCCACATCCCGCCGCCTCATCACCAACATCAGCAGCAATATCACCACCACCAACCCCCTCCTCCTCAGGGCTACTCCCACCACCATTACCCGGCCCAACCCCAGCAACAACCCCCTCCACCTCAACAACAATATCACCACCATACCTACCACCACCACCAACCCCCTGCTCCATCGGACCGTGACAGGCCAATAAAATCCGAACCCGGCCTTCCTCCTCCTCCGCCGCCGCCGCCGCCACACCATAACCAGCCGCATCAACAGCAACAGCAACAACCGCAACAACATTCGCTCCCGCCAGTCGTCATGCCCGGCCCAGACTCCAAATCTCCTACCCAACAAAGGCCGGTACCATCTCCCTCGCCCGCCGCTTCCTCCGGGTCTCAAGGGGAAAGCGTTAGCCCGACGGCGGCCGGGAGGACGACCACGATGAATGGAGGAGGAACAACAGGGAGCGGCAAGGAGAGGATTAGCATCGCCAACATCATTTGACGCCCTCGTCTTCCCTCTTTTCTGCCTCTTGATATCTTTTGGATTTGGTTAGGCTCTTGCCAAGTTCCTGGAACGGGATGATCATGGGGATGATGGTGATGTTACTTTTCGCAAGGGAAATAACGGGTTCGGCTCGAACCCGAAGTAGCAGGGGTCGTCATGGTTTTCACTTGTTCCATTGTTTTCCTTTCTCGTATATATCTCTACCAGTCTTATGTTTGTGTTCATAGGATGCGCGGTGGGGCATGCGTTGAAGACGTACATACACATCAAATAGTCATCTACGGGGTCATCATCAACATTGGCGGCAGTCTTGTTTATTTTTCTTGGTCTTTTTTTGTTTCTTTTTGTTTCGGATCTGGATGGGGGGGGAGGGGGGGGGGGTGGGGTTGTTTATTATTCTTTCAGGAGACATAGTTATAATGTCATGATGGGAAGATACACAAAAAATCAACTCACGCAAGTATACGTGAGTAGGGTGTAAGCCGTCGATGGGTGAATATGTACAATGGCTTTCCAGTTACTCACCATGCTTCATATCATGGGTGTTCACTCGTTTTACCCATCCTCCCGTTCACCATGCTCATGGTGGTTTAATACCAGTTCTCCTCGTAGAGCTGTTCGGTCCAGCCAATGTTTGTCCCACAGTGAGATAGGCAAACAACATGGATAACCGTTGGTCTATTACTGCTCATCAACCTCATCCATCTTGACCCCAGAGGTGCCTAAGCTAGCGAAGTAATCTATCGAGCCACTCGATCCCTCTCCAAGGCAATACACGCGTCTTTTCTCAAAACATGCTCTATCAATTACCACATCACACGTTTCTCAAACGAAGCCACGGCACCCCTTCTAGCATCTGCTTTCACCCTGAAGTCAAAATATTCCAATTGCCACTGTCTCTCACCACCCAATGAGTGCTCTTAGAGCTGAGCATAGATGAGTTCCTCAAACTCCTTTGAAAACTCGCGCGTCTGTGCATCTCCAGGAGGGAAAATCTGCGTGCCGAAGATGGCGCAGACACCTTTCTCGCGGTCAATGAACTGCCCGGGGAGACACGTCAGTAAACAATATCACATTAGGTCGTTAACGCTTGCGGAAGAGAAACTCACCCAGGTCAAATTCCAAGCTCCAGCCCACTGCAAAAACATCTTCCCCCGATGTCCCAGCTCCCCACCCACCGACAAGAGGCCGCCCGCGCTCCAATCGTACTCGATTCCCTGCGGCACCCAGCTGGGCAACCAGTCGGGGTTCTTCAAGGCCTCCTTGAGGCCCTGTTTCTCCTCTTCCGACTTCAACAGAGGAGTAAACAGCCACTTGGTAACTTCGGGCGGCAAAATTTTGCCATCGTCCACCAGCAGCGAATGCATGACCTTCATGTACTCTCCCAGCCCCCCAAATAATCCTTCGCCTCCGAAGCCTTCATTGTCGGGATCCACCTCCGTCTCGTAATGTACCACCTTGCCCGTGGCTGGATCCCGCACCGCCATACCGGCGAATGCATCCACCGGCGCCGCGTCCGAGAACTTGCCCGGGTGGAAGGTGATCCCGCCCTTGGGCACGCCCACGCGCATGAGAACGTTCTCGTACAGAAAGTCGTCGAAGAAGCCGCCCGTCAGGACCTCGATGAGACGGCCTGCCCAGTCGAGACCGCTGCCGTACACCCAGCCAGTACCCGGCTCGAACAGCAGAGGGTAGTTGAAGCGCGAGTCGATGCTCTGTCCGCCCGACAGAGGGGATTTGCGCAGCTGAACGGGCAGGGGGCGACCGGTGGCGCGCGCCCAGCGCGCGAGGCGCGGGTCCATGAAGAGGTAGCCGGTGCCGGCGGTATGGGTGAGCAGGTGACGGAGGGTGATGGGCACAGTGCGGCGTGAGTAGATGGGTTTGCCAGGATAGGCGTCGGTGTGGATTTCCTGGGTGTCGATGCCGCCCGAGAAGCCATCGAGGATGGGCTGCTCGGCGAGTGTGGGGAGGTACGATGTCACGTCCTCGTCCAGGTCTAGAACGCCTTGGTGAACTAGCAGGAGGAGGCAGAGGGAGGTAAGAAGCTTGGTGAAGGAGGCCAGGGTAAAGAGAGTGGTGGGAGAGACGGGCGGGGCTTCCGGCTTGAGGGAGGAGGGGCCGTAGGAGAAGGAGTAATTGATCTTGCCTGTGATTGGAATTGAGGTTAACACGGTGTCTCAGGTTTGGTGTGTCACGCGTGTTTGTGAGGATAGCATCAAGGCTCGATTGAAGGAAGAACGCAGACGTACCGGATTTGTCACGAGCAAGCAGAACGACGTGAGGAAGGACCCCTTCGTCAACGGCCTTCTTGAGGCGAGCTTCGAACTCGGGAGTCATGATGGCGGATTGTTGGGACTGTTGGCCTCTGGGTTTGTTTGGCTTTGCGGTAAGGGACTTGTCAAGTAGGCAATAGACGAGGATGTCGTGGTAATGAGGGCAAATATGCAGGGGAAGAGAAGTGTAGTCGATGGCTTATATATTTCTTGTGATTTCTCCCGTTCCGCTTGTGCGTTCCTTGTGTCAAGGTCGGGTGCTCCGTCGGGTGGTTGGAGATCAGTAGTCGGGGAGTTGGGGAGTTGGAGAGCCGGCGTGTCGGTTTGGTTGCTCAACGGTGCCAATGCAGAACGGAAGATAATATGGAAGGCAACACAATAGTTTGGGGTTCTTCAAACCTTCTCTTTCCGATCTGAACCTTTTATCTCCTCAGCTGGGTCTGGATTCTGCTTCCGTTTCTGCTGGACGCCTCAAGGTACTATCCCCAGCTGGAGGAACTGGCAGCCACTCCGAACACATCATTTCCCCAAAAGCAAGGCATCGCAGCAGCCAGAGGCTGATGGCACCAAGGCTACAAGCGAATGAGAAGAAGATGAAGGGGAATCACGGATTGTACTAGTTCCATGTTCGGACACACGCAGAAGAGCACCTGCATGAGAAGTGGGACATCACCGCCTTACTTACCATTGATATGAGTAAAGTGCGACATGAAGTATGCGCCGAGATCCTATCGAGTATTACACCACATCATAGAATTGGGGGCCATGACCCGGGCTATGGCACAATCGGACAGATAGGGTTGAGTCAAGCTCCAAAAGCCATGGACGGAAAGCCTTGTTACCAAGTAACTTGGAGGCAGGCAAAAATGAAGTCTCAAACTCATGCAGATGATGAGATCGGAAGGGGCTGAGCTGTTTGCCTGTCTCATCGTGATTCCGACACCAAAGTAAATCCAACAAGACCAAGAAAAGAAAAGACTCTCAGGACAGCATCCAGTGCTGACAGAGCCAAATGAAATATAAGCCAACACAAACAAAACAGGCGTGGGTATATTCCGCAACACATTCCCCTCATAAGAAACCGGACCGGACCCAAGAAGACACCAGTTAGGACGACCGGCAAAAACCAAGACATAAACCAATCCCGTCAGCCGGCATTCACAACGCCATTCGCCTCTCCTCCGTTTCCAGCTCCCTCCTGTTTTCTTTCCACCTGCTCCTCCTCACCCTCCCCGTTATTCCCACTATTGGTCACCTTGACCGGACTCAAACTAGGCTCGTCTCCAATCGGATCCGTGGGTATTATGCCGTTCTGTCTCTCCCACACCTCTCTTCTGATCTTCTCTTCCTTCGCCTTTCGCACCCTCTCCACCTCCTCCACGCCGCCGGACTTCTTCAACCGCCCTTCCTCCACGAAGTTCGTCAGCTCCTTCATCAAAGGATTCTCCAGCCTCCGTTCCAGCTCCTTTTGCCGCAGCTTCTCTGCCCGCTCAATCGCCTCTAGCCGGTTGGCATGGTTCGGCTGCAGCGCACGCACCTCGCTCAGCACGCCATCCTTCGCCGCGCTCGGGTCGGCGAGTGGGGCGATTTCGCGGATCGAGTTCAGGCCCTTGGAGAACTGCCTCGACGGAGCAATGATGCCGTTGGCGTTGCCATTGGCGCCAGCGTCCTTCATCTGCTCCTTGGTCGCCTGCTCAACCAGCGCAAAAGTTTCGCTGGCCTTTTCCAAATCGTCGCGCAGATCGACGATCAGGTCCTCGACCAGCCTGAGTTCGTCGCGGCCTTGGCACACTTCCTCCAGCATCCGTTCCCAGATCTTGGTCCAGATGGGCTTCTCGTGCTTCATGTACTCCTCGAACTTGTTCAGCTCCTTGGTCAACTGGGTAATATCTCGTGCCACAGCCTCAAGCTGCCTCGGCAGAGGACGCACGCCGCGGTGGACCACGTCTTTCCGCAAATCTTCGACCAGGTCTTGCAGGTCATCGACGCTATTGACGAGGCGGTCGCTATCCGCGTTAAGGCGCTTCCGCCCGTTGATGACGTACGCATGACCAGCTTCACCCTCGATTTCTGGGGCCGTGGCTTTTGCGGCCGCAGCTTTGACGTTGGCGGCTTTGGTGCGGAGAGCGGCCATGGAGCCTTGAATTTCAGATTGGAAGTTGGAATAGGTTTGTCGAAGTACGGCCAGGTCGCGACGCAGGTTTTGGATTTCGTGGATTTGATTCGGTGGGAACCTACGGGGGCCCGAGGTTGTCCCCGTCATTGTCGCTGCGGTCTGCTTGGGAGACTCGACCGGCGCGGCTACTATGGCTGGTGGTGGGGCAGCGGCGAGGCGCGCTACGTCTTTGGCCGTCTCTTGCTGGCGTTCTGATACCTTCTGCAAGGCGGAGCCCTGATCTGCCACGTTCTGGCGCATCTCCTCCATCATCTTACGCAGGGCGCCGAGGCCGTCGTCGATGTGCCGTTTAACCTCATCGAGCGGCTCCACGTTCAGCACGAGCACCGTGCGGTCCTTGATGTCCGACAGGTCTTCCAGCTCATGTCGTACGCCAGAGATGGGATCTTGGATGTAAATGTCAGGCAGATCGGCGCCGTTCTGTTGTGTGTTCCACGAAAACTTTTCGATGAAGGCAAGTTGCAGTCGGCCGATCGATAATTCTTCATAGCCTCCAGGGAGGACAAACTTTTTAACCTTGGACTTGTACTGAAGGAAAAGCGTGAGTTCTTTGGTCGCCGGCGGTGTCTCGGTGAACGTGCTGGGTGGTTTGTCGGGGGTTGCAGCCCGCGCTGGAGAAGACGCAGCGGCCGGCACAGCTGCCACAGGGGCTGGTGGAGGTGTCGGCGGCTTCTCGGGCTCATCAACCGGCAGCATGGCCGGCATGATGTCGGGCGGCGGGCCCTTGAGCGTCGCGCTAGGTCGAAAGTTTTCATCGTCCTGAGAAGATGACACGGTTTGCTCAGGTTTGGGCCGCTCCTCAGGTTCCTCCGAGACCCGACTTGGTACCCGGACAGGCGAGGTTTCCGGCGCCACAGAACGCGACTGGCTCGATTGGTTGCGTTTGTGACGTACGGTGTCCCTGGCCTGCATGGCACGCATCGACTCTCGGGCCTCGGCGCGGCCGCGATTCGGAACAGGCGTCGTCTGCGGGGGCAACATCGGGATACCGGGAGCCTGGGCACCCAGGTGTTTAGATATCTGGTATGCCGAATACCGTCGGGATGCTCTCCTTTCCAAATCTCCTCCCCTCTGCAAAGCAGCCAGAGCGCTCTGTTGAGTTGCCTTTGGAGGTGGAGGTGGAGGGGGTGGCGGATGAGGGAAACTATCCAGTTCGTTCGCTGGAGGCGCTGAGGGCATGGTCTCGTCGCCTGGATACGGAGGGAGGACGGGGATGTTTTGCATGGTGTTGCTTGAGATAGTTGACGGCTCCGAGCTGGAAGAGCCGCGAGATGGATCACGCGGGACAGCGTAGCGCCTGGTGGGAGAAGAAATGTTGGAGCGGTTATCATCTCGCATGCTGTCTGGCCGACTACCACCGCCGCCATTATCCAGGCCCTCGTTCAGCATACTTGTCAAGCCCGTATTCGCGCTGCCCATGGTGCTTGTGCTCGTGGTGCGGGTCGGAACAGGTGGCGGGCTGCCCCCAGCGACACTATCACCAGATCCCGAACCGGCAGTCGTGTCCCTTTCTCGCTGTTGCTTCTGGCGCAGACGGGTTTGTTTCCTCTTGAGCCCATGAAGAAGGTTGATGATGATGTCGCGGATCCGGGGCAGATATCGTTCGAGGCTCTCAGGGCTCGCTTCCTGGCTTAGTGTGGCCTCAAGGATATTCCTGAGCAGCTCAGGTACATTTCCCAAGTCGCTCGTGTCGACATTGATAGCGCTGAAGGCGCGGCAGGCCATATTGAACTCGTAGCCGAGGCGGACGTAAACGTCCGAGACCTGGGTGTCGGTGGCATTTCCCCTGGACCATTGTGTGAGTGTTTCGAGGAGTTGCTTGGTAGCAACGAGCAGGTGGGTGACGCTTTTTTCGATCTGGGATAGGGGGACGGAGCTGCCACTACCAGATGACTGTGACGGATGATACTGTCAGTAAACTGTTCTCATCACGCAGCAGGTACTAGCGGTTGAGAAACGAGTAGGTGATTCGGCAGGGCATGCATGAAATGGGGGAGGATCAGATGTGTATGAAGCCGGGCCGAGCAAAGGTTACGGATGTGAAAAGAGACAAGTCGATAACTCACGTTGGCCCGGCGTGTCCCGTCGTTGCGAATGCTGCCAGTGACGGGACCGGCACTGGTCGTCTGCTGCATGGAGCGGGAAGCGGAGGGGGCGGAGGAGCGAGGAGCAACGGGGCGGTTGGTGCCGACGCCGACGGCGGGTGACATGGAGCGCGGGGGGACGGAGGGAGGCGGGCCTGGGTCAGCGCCAGGCGACCGGCGCTGTGAACTCCTCGTGGAATTCATTAGAGAACAATCTCTGGGGCTTGAGTTGCGACTCGGGTACTTTGTCCGGTCGTTGGGTGTTTGGGTGCAGCAGGTTGTTGCGCGGAATTTGGATTGGGCGTTGCTGAGGAGCGTGGGAACCAGACGCTGATGCGAAGAGGGGTGTTTAGAATAATGGGGGGCTGGGCTCGGATGGTGCGCAAGTCGAGTCCCGGGTCGCTATGGCGTTGGTTTGGACGGAATGGTCTTTGGCAGACAAAGATGTATGTCGTGCGAGGAGATGTTGGCCTCGCGAGAAGCGGAGGGAGAAGTGTGCTGTCGCGGGCTGCGGAGGTAGGTTGCGGGAAGGAGCACCAAGACGCACATGGTCGGGTGCGGGATGTGGTGTGTCGATGGAGTCACTGGACCTGGGCATTTGGGCAAGTGCTGCTCTGGATCTCGATGCCTGGTTGGCGGAGTCCAACACTTGGCTGCCAGCTGTGGCGGGTCCGGTCGGGTTCCTCAGGGGATCCGGTTGAGGGGTGCGCTAAGCCTAAGACAGTATGGTTTCAAGATAGGGCGGAGCTGGAACCCAGGCCTCCAGCAACCTAACACAATGATTCAACGCTCCCTGATGTACAGACAACCTGCACTCATGGAGTATTACGCGCAAGGTATTTAGTATATTGGACCTACGGACGTTGAGGTGCTCGAGATTGAATGGAAGCCAATCTGGAAATGTTTGGTCACTTAATAGTAAAGCCGGCCTGAGAGGGTGGACATTCCATAGCATGCCCAGCCTCTCTTGGATCAGTCCTGTGGTTGTTCCCGTCCCGACATCCCTCGTGCGCAGGCTTCGAGAAATCCAGTTTCAAACCCCTGGCCGAACCGGCTGAAGACAATCTGGAAGGCTTTACTAGTAGATCTTATGTCAACCAACCCAGAGTTTAACCTTCAGCTTCTGAAACAGAGCGCATATAGACTAAGGTACCTGGCTGTCATGACCACGATTTTATCCAACCAGCAGGCTGTCGGTCGTCAGCTCAGACGGCCAGTCCCAGAAGACAACTCCAAGATCAGGCACACTCCGTAGAGAAGTTGACGACTTTGTCCTCGGCCTGCCAGAAATAGACCATCCTTGAATCCCAACACCGTGGACTCTTTCATAATACGCCAGCCCTTTTCGAATGCGGCACAAAGGATGAAGCTGGACCAAGTTGCTCCTTCGATGTTGGGTCCCTGATACGTCATTCTAGCCTGGGTTCAGGTACTTGGAAAAGTGGTATCTGGAGCAGTCAAGTGTGGGCTGACGTTTGACAAGCCGCTGAGTCCCTCCCAGGAGTCATCTGGCAAGGGGAGTGAAGAGACTCCGAGATACGAACTCTCTCGTATGAACCCTTTCCCGTCGCCGTCATGAAAACGTCTCGGGAGTGGCCAACAACTGCCCCATAACCGACCTTCGTTTCCGGCGGAGCCTCGTTGATGGAGGCGTCCCGGGTGCCCTGACGAAGGTGGGGTGTTACATCGTCCCCATTTCCCGAAGTCTAGTATGTGTTCTTGAACGTCATAGTTTGACCTCTCATGCCAATATCTAATGACCGCAACCGATGCAATATGGCCATGCCCGTATTAATGAAGTCATCAAGTATTGATGCCATTCTGTTTCCGGCCGACACAGGATGTCCAAGGGATGCTCTCGTCCATGCCCGGGAAGACTATGTCTCAGAATGTTATTCCGTTTCCGTCTTCGCCCTGTGTTTCCCAGACGATGCGTGCCTGGCGACCGTGGATATTAAGGAACAAGAAGAGCCAGCTCGGTGCCTTCCATCCTCCCTCCCTCATTTCTCCAGGTTCAAGTTGTTGCTTTAACTAGAGCCCTCGAGCTAAGGTTGGCGCCATTCGCATCATACCGTCTCTCTAGCCCGTGTAATCCACATTCACAATGCACTTCAAATCCGCCCTTCTCGTCACAGCGCTCCTGGCTACCTGCGCCAGCGCCACATGGAACCGGAGCAGCAGCAGCTCGAGTGAAGATTACAGCCTATCTTCAACGACCACCACGTCCGCCGAGACGGAAACCACCCACACCACAGACACCACCACCATCATCACAACCACCGACCACACCACCCACTCGGAGGAAACCAAGACTGAGAGTTCGGTGTCAACAACCCACACCGACACCTCTGACAGCAGCCATACCCATCATACCCACACCACGTTCCACACCGAGACCTACACCACCCACAGCACCGACGTGACGCCCACGTCGACGACCACCGCTGTTACGGGCGGGGGAGGCAGCGGGAACACGAGCGAGTCCGAAAAGCCGACACGTACGCGGACTGGGGTACCAAGCACGCCGACTTCCATCAATGCCGCTCCTGGTGGGAGGGCTGCGGATGTTGGGGAGAAGGTGATGCTTGGGGCTGCAGTGGTGGGTTTGGTTGGAGGATTTTGGATGGTCTGAGTTTGGATTTGAGTTGGACGGTTGGGACGTTCGCATTTGGAGAGAAGAGAGGTAGACGAAGACACCGCTTGAGTGGGGAGGTCATGGAGTTGGACTGTTGTCAGTTGCCATCTTCTATTAATCAATGAACTCTAATTACTTATTTGGGAGAATGTTGAGGTAGTTGAGTCAATTATCTGGCTGCCAAATGTCTGGAGAAACTAAGCTTAATATTTCCTTAGGTGTAATGTCAGGTTCATCAAGACACAAGATTGGTGGCATCCAGAAGACATTCCGGTTGCTTGGTTTTCAACGACTCAGGAGCACCTCCCAACAGGAGAAAGGAATGGAGAGTGGAATGTCAGGGATGATGACGCCAAAAAACGACTCTGTTGAGTGGGGCTGTTACTCCGTACTTTGACAAAGTAAGACTCAAAGTTCAGGTAGTCCCAAGGTCCTTGATTTTGTTTTCGTAATAAAGTTCGTTGTTGACAGCCACTTTGGGCACCGTTGGCTTGTTTGTTTGTGATGTGTCCTTTCAACTTTCACCTGCGGGAGGTCGAGCAGACAGAGGGTTACACGAGGAAGATAAGAAGCAAATCACGTGGGATTGTGTTTGGCTGCCAAGCCGCACCTTTGGCCTTGCCTAAAAAGGACGAGGGGCTCTGGTGTCCTGGCTTTGCCGAGCTGGACCTGTGAAGCAACGAGGCTGTTGTCCCCATCAGAGTCTCTTGCAATGGACAATTGTCTTCCAGTGAGGGAGCCTTTGTGTTGTTCTTATCAGGCCTGGCCAGCTTTCTCTGGGGAGCTCGTGGTCACCGGCGTGGATGTCAATTAGGCCATGACAAGTCAGCTTGGATTGCCGTCAAAAGCCAATGTTGAGCTGGCACACCACATGGCCGACTTGTCGTCTGGTGTTCGCCTTGTAGGTACATTCAGAACATCTCGCGGGGATATAGTGGTGCCTCCTTTCCTGGAAGCACGTCTGAGGCTTCTGCTTCTCCATTATTTGAATCATTCTGACGTATGTCACCGAAATGAAGATTCATCACTACCGGTAACCACTCCAGAGCTTGCGTCTCCTTGGATTTGTCTCACAGCAATTACTCCGTACCTGAGGTACTTGGCCTTCCAGCACAACGTGGGAGTTTGCCCGTGGTTCTGTGGCTCTTGCCCGCCTGAGACGTCTTGGAGCCTCCGTTGCCTTCCGGTTTCCGATCATCCAACGCCCCCAAGATCCAGTCTTCTTTGAGTCTTCTCGGCTGTAGCACTACTACCTGAGGTCTCTCCAGCCCGGAACTCAACCCCAACTTCCGCCTTTTCCCCTGACCTAGACCTAGTCCCAGGATTCCAGGTCTCGGCAACCCTGGGCTTCCCACAGCGTGGAATCCATCAAACTATCCGATACACTGTTAAGGGGTGAGGTCATCTCCCCCCCAAAAAAGCTCCAACAAGCTCGGGCTCCTATAACAGCCGAAATTTCTACCGATCCGTCAACGCTGGGCCGGCGGTCTCTGCACAGGTGCAGGTGCTTCAAGGTATGGGGACTTTCTGGTTTTAAGTGTTTCATGGTTTATGGTTTCCTCTAGTCTCCTACCGACTGTGTAGCTTGTTCTGGAATCTGCAGCATCGTGGCGACTGGGCAGTTGGATCTGTCGTCATCGACAGCGGGCTCTCTCTCGGTCAGGCTGCTCAGGAAATCACCTCAGGCACTGACCGATTGCCCGGCATTGCCTCAATTACCGCACAACCTATTGGGTTGCTGTTGCGGTTTTGCTGATGCTGCCCCTCAGTCACCGCTGCCACTTTTTCCCGGCCTTTTGCTCACTTCCTTGTCTCCCAGTGTCGTCTTTCCCCCCTCCTTCCCTCCTTCCCCCAAACGGCCGCGACCAGCCTGAGCCCCAACCCATCCACCAATCAGATCGCTGGATTCGCCCAATTTCTCCACCAAACTTCCTTCCTCTCTCTGCCTCTGTTGCTCCCGCACATCTCCCGCCTGCAACCCACAGCCCACAGTCCACAGCCCGCACCTTCCTTCCCCAACATCCGACTCTGTGTTCGACGCAGCTGCCCGCTGCGACAGGATAAACGTGACGGGAGTTGAAAGTGCACTGTGCTCACGCTGAAGCGCAAGAGCACACAGCACAGAAAGAACATCTCCAGGAATGGCAGATCGACCATCCGCCTCGACAGCCTCAACCTCATCCCCGAACCCGACTCCCACCACAACTCCCGCCACCACCACCACCAACCCGAGATCATCAACACCCAGCGTATCCTACAGCAGCAAGCTCGCTGCCGCCCTCGAGAATTCGAGGAACAGACCCGACACATCCTCTTTGACTCCAGCTGGTGCTGCGGCTTCTAGGTAAGCCAAGAATCTCCAATCCCATCTCCTCTGGCCATACTGTTTTCTCGGCCTGGTCTGGTTCTTGGACGAGAAAAAATGCCCATGTTCCCGATCTTTCTTTTTGTGTTCTTGACTCTTTTTTTTCCTTTTCCACAAAGAATTGTCATCCGACCAATCCCGCCATTGCCATCTCTTTTCCTTTTGAAACCCAACCTCTACCCATCTCCGCCCATCGCCTTTCGCCCAATCCACCGATCCTGTGGCTGGCCGAGTCCAAGTCGGTCTGGCTCTGCCTGTACCCCCGGCGGCGAATTTTCTTGCTCTATGGAGTTCCCTGACTGACGCAACGACACAGACAAGGTCCTGTCCAACAAAAGGCCTGGACCTCTAATAGGAACCCAATTACGGGTCGAACTGTTCCCGCCAAGTCGTCCCCGACAAGTGCCCTCCGCGAGGTACGTCGATTCCTATCTCTCCCTCCTTTATCCTCGAATCCCTTATTCGAAATTCGCCTGGTGGTGACCTCGGTATCCAATCCAGGCACCAGCTAACATTCCTGCTTTCTACCAACAGGGTCAGAAAGTCCGCATCGTCCTTCATTCTGGTGCCGAGTTTGAAGGCATCTACAGCAACGGGCCTGACCCGGCCAGCTGCAGGCTGAGCCAGGTGCAGCAGAAGAAACCGTCGAACTCTACCCAAGCAAACGGCTCCAACAAAACTCAATCCACAATGACAATTCAACGGAAGGATATTGCCGACGCCCGCGCCGTGGCGGCCGGCAAGAATGAGGGCAGATCTACGAATGGTTCGTCAGCTCAACATCACCCGCAAGGCCTCTGCAGCATGTTCACTGACTTGCAATGTCTAGGAAACCGATCATCGTTCCGTACCGATTCCGCCATCTCCAACTCCCGCCTTGGCACAGAGAGGCCCTTGAAGGCCTGGGTCCCCGATTCCGCCTATGAAGTTGATGGCTCCCTGGAGAAATCCGGTAGCACTGGAGGCTGGGATCAATTCGCAGAGAACGAGCGTCTCTTCGGGATCAAGACGGACTACGACGAGAGCATCTATACGACTACCATTGATAAGAACCATCCGCAATACAAGGAACGGCTGGCCGCTGCGGAGCGCAAGGCGCGAGAGATTGAGCGCAGCGCTCCCGTCACAGCCCATGTCGCTGAGGAGCGCATCATGGACTTCGCTGGTGGCGATGATGCAGACGAGGAAGACAAGTATGTGTGATCCCAGCCACAACGCTTGGAATCCCTCTGGCTGACTCCTCTCCAGATACAGTGGCGTGCGCCGTCAACAAGACTTCCCGCCGCTCGGAAGCGGTCGGGAGAACAAGTATACGCCGCCAGCGCGCCGTGCTCCCACTGGACAGGCCACCGTTAAGGGTGCTCCCGTTGACCCAGCCATCATTGCCTCCCAACTCAAGATGCCTACCCCTGCTCCGCCTTCGAAACAGCCCAGTCCCAAGCCGACGACCGACAATAAGAGCCCTGCCTCGACTGAGAAGCCTGCTACGCCCGTCCCCGAGAAGCCCGCGGAGTCCAAGCCAGCCGCTGGCGCTCCCGAGAAACCGGCTCAGGAAGAGAAGGCAGCTCCTTCTCCCGCCCCCGATACGAAGAAGGCTCAGGAGGCCAAGCCAGCGGAGACGAAGCCTACAGAAGAGAAGCCCGCGGCCCCCAAGCCGCCCGAATCCAAGGCGCCCGAAGCCAAGGACACGGCTACTGCCCGTCCTTCAGCCGTTGCGGCCCCGGCGGTCACCCCGCGCGTTCCCGCGCCGAAGGTTAAGCTCGGCGCCATCCCCAGTGCTACCCCGACTGTCGAGCGTGAACTGTTGAACTCATTCCGAACCTTCGCGTCGAATCAGAGGCTCATCGCCGAGAAAGCCAGGACCTCGCGCGCCAAGGTCGATAAGGAGGTTAAGCTGACGGAGCTGAAGAAATTCGCCGAGAACTTCAAGCTGTCTACGCCGGTCCCCAAGGATCTGATCTCCATCATTGCGAAGGATCCCGTGAAGCAGAAGCAGATCCAAGAGAAGGCCCTCCACAACATGGAGGAGCTTGCCAGGCAGCGGGAAGCCGCCGCCAAGGAGAAGGAGGCCAAGGAGAAGGAGGCGCAGGCAGCCAAAGAAGCTCAAGCGAAGTCGAGCGCCGAGCAATCGGGTGCATCGACACCAGCCGGTGCCGCTGACACCAGGAACACGGCCCGGCCGACGGCCCCGCAACATTCGGGTTCCGCCATGGGCATCCCCGGTCGCCACCCCAACAACAGATCGACCTACAATCCCCAACCTCACTATCCTCAGTACAATCGCGGTGGCCGGCCGCCGCCGCCCCCTCATATTCCGCCCCAGACCCAGCCGACTGGCAACCTGACGCAGCGACTCCGGAACATTGAGCAGCAGAAGATGCAGCACCCTCATATGGGCCAACATGCTCCTCCGGATATGCGCCTGCCGCCTACTGGCCCGGCGAACAGCGTTGGTCCTGATTTTGGTCGCCGCGTGGGCGGAGTCCCCCCGGCGTACATGGGGCCGAAGCTCAATCCGACCACGCACGAGTTCCGGCCCAATGCCTTCGCCGCGCCTTTCAACCCGGCCGTGCCCAGTCAAGGATCCTCGCCGCGCTCGTCGGTTAACAACGTCGTCGTTGAGCCTCCCGTCATCCCACCGCCCGTCAAGGGCCAGCTCATCCGTCGCAAGACGCGGGCTGTCGATGTCAAGAAGTGCTTCATCCTGTCATATATCGAGACGCTCCAGCCACCCCAGGGCCGCAGCTGGGAAGACAACAGTGGCCTCAAGCCTGCCTTCGACACCCTCCCGACCTGGCGCCAGCTGCAGGACGAGTTGGAGGCTCCCGACTCGACGATGCATCTGACCTACAAGGAGTACTTCGAGCGCCTGCCATTGTCGAGCGCCGCCGTCGCCACGCCGAACCCGTCCCATGTCATGCCGCAGGTTGCCCACCAGCATCCGCTGCCATTCCACCTGCAACACGGTGCCCAGACCCTGGCTCCCCGCCAGTCGCCGCACATGCCCCCTATGCAGGTGCATGCCGGCCAGCACGGTCATGTTCCCCATGTGCCATTCGCTGGTCCAGACGATCATAGGATGATGCACTCCAACTCGGCACAGTCGTTCGCGTCCCCTAGGATGGGGCCCGTCCCCATGGCTCCCTATCCACCTGCGGTGAGCGCACCGGGTCAGATTCCTTACCAGCCTGTCATGCAACCCTACATGAGCCCGGCACCACACATTGGTCAGTTCCGGAGCTTTTCGCATCAGCCCGGACCCTTCATGCCGCAACAGCCCCATCCGATGGGCACGACCATGATTGTTCAGCCGGGATTCATGGGGCCAAATGGCATGGTGGCGGCCGGGCCAATGTACTCGGGCACGCAGCCGCCCTTCATACCCCCGCCGCCCCCGGCAGTCCCCGGATCTAATGGGTTCCCCAGCCCTGGCCGTCCAGCTGCTGCCATGATGGTTCACCAGGGTTCTCACCAGGGCACCCACCAACCCCAGCAGGCAGTCTACGCCATGAGTCCCGCTGTGCCGTACCAACAGCCCGCTTACACTCCCCCGCAACCACAGGGGAAGTTCTCGGGCCAGCGGCCCCAGTGAGCGGCCGCTCCCCCCAAGCTTGTTGAAGCTCATGTCAGAATCTGTCTTCTCCGAGCCAAAGAGGGAGTCCCGATTGCTCTCTTTCCGGAGTAGTAGCCCGGCAGGGACAGCTGGGGAATTAACTGTCGGGTGAAGTTCATTGCCGCTGTCGCCTGCTGCAAGGTCATCACATACAGATATGTTTCCGGGGGGGTTACCATGGCGATGATTTGGTGTGGAAAGCATGTGGGCAGTGCTCTTGATTTGAGTCAGTTTACCGAACAGTTCATCACAGCATTATCGGCGGCAGTCCAACGGCTTTCTGCAGGCAGCTGAGACGGACATCAGATAATCGAGTGAATGAGCGACGCGTGGCAGGCAAACAAAGCATGGACGGTGTCGAGGCATCGGCACCAGGTACTTTGGGGGACAGACTAGTTGATGGAGGTTTGTCCCGAAATACTGTCATCATTGGAGATGAACCGAGCGTTGGCGAGCAGTCGAGTCAACGCGCGCTCTCAGGTTCAGACGCCCGTGGATGTCGTGCGAGGTGGTATGTGAGTATGTTCAAGCGCTGCTTTCCCCGGCGATGGATGCCCGGACGGACAGGAATGGTGGGGAGTATGGGAGGGGATGGGAGAGGTGCGGAGTTGTGGACCAGAGCACTTGGGTGTGGGGAGGTTTGTGGGTGTTGGAGTGGGTGCTCAGGAGGGTGTGGTGATGATCACGATCATGATAGCCAGCGATTGAGAGCAGTGGGAGAGGAATGAGTATGGGAAAGGGCATGATGAGGTATGAGCTTATCCAGACTCAAATCAACAACCAACAACATAGGCAAGGCAGGCATGCAGCTATGCAGGCAGCACCTGGGGAAATGAAAAGTTGTCAACGTTTTGCTTTGCCGCCTTACTGTGCGAACCAAACTAGCTCCACAACTTGGTGGCCATGTTCTTTTTTTTTTTTTCCTTGGTCATGATAATACTGAGTAAGACTCGCGACGACTTGTTACTTGACTGTCCTGTCAGCGGGTTTGATGTCGAGAAAGGCAAGTGCCTCGTGGGTAGCTGGACATCCATCAATATCCATGAAGCAGTGAGGGAATATTGAGACCATCACAAACGACCATTGGTAGTATTCGGATGGCATGGAATGCTCGTCCTAGGTTCTAGACTTTTAGGCTCATTTCGTGGCAATCATCATGTGGAATCTGGCCGCGTCATAACCACCTTCGCCTCCCGCCACAACGACTCCAGCACATTAGATGGGACGAGCGGTCCGAACTCTCTTCAAAGAGCGAGCGACGCGAAACCGAGCAGACTGGGTCTTCCAGCAACGGCTTCATGAAACAAGCGAGCACTTGGAGGACAGGGAATGACTTGGAAAGATAAACTCGGGCGGGAGTGTGGGATGCATAACAACTCCTTATCTGAAGAGCACACTCCGTGATCTGTGTGGAAGTCTTGAGTTCAGAGTAAAGAAAGCTGGTCTACAGGTTGTCGCTGAGCGGATGGGTAGAGTGAGTAGGCAGTTACAGTGTGGCCGTCCAGACCCGGACACAACTCACCACGCCTGCGATGGGCTCCGATAGGGTTGAGCCCCTCGGACGAAGTTGACAACTCCCTTACCGGTTACCGGTCCGGAGTGGATAATGAGACGGATTTTCTTGCCAAAGATCCGGAGGCATTCACCTTGCACCAGACATCCTGCTTCATGGTACGTAGGCCTCCGCGTGGCTAGCACTCCGCCGAGTGAGAGCGCCAACCAAGCGAGCGCTTAGATGGTGACATGACAAACGCTTCGTACGTCCTAGTCCTACTCACGGTCCTATTCCCTTGACCGCCGATCTGTCAAGACAATCCGAACAACTTCCCGCCAAAGGTTAGGACGAGGAGGAAGGGGGGCCTGACCGCCCTGGGGCCTGGACCTGGGTCTTGAAACATGAAACATCCATCACCAACAAATTATGACAGCTCAACAACCAGATGGGAACGCGATCTGAGGGGAGCTCCAGGAAACAGGGAAGCCATCTGTCTGTCCCATCGCGCCTCACCTCATTCTCGACCAACTCGGTGACATGAAGAGCGTGGCAAGTGGAGGGAAAATGTTTTGAAACAACCGCTGCGGGGCTACTCTAGGACGATGGCAAATGGCATTCCCACCCAGTCCGACAAAAATGCTCGGGGTATGGCCAATTGATACTACACAGTATGTAACTTGTGATGGGCTTGAAAAAGGAGTGCAATGTCGGCCGGTGGCGTTGGCCAACTTGTGTCGTTGGGACGCTCAAGCCCCCTGCAGTTTGAGGTTGGGATGTTACAGGGGCAACAGAGCAATGGCATTCGTTGTTGACTGATGAGGACATGTCAATTCGTCGATGTGTCAATTTGCTCTCGCCTCCTAGAGTTGTAAACCATTCATTGCTTTCTTCGGTCTTTTCGGGTCGGCGTGTTTTCTCTTCCACAAGGTCAGCGATTTGGCATAACAATCACCAAGGACTCGGTGGCTGTGATGGTGGGTTCCAACTGGCACTAACATCATCACATAGATTTTGTGAGGCCATCTGTTAGGCGCCCGCATAAACTCGATGGGGAACATTTGGGAGATCCCGGCTTTGGAAGTTGCACGACTGACAAGGTCTTCGCGGCCGTGTGTCGATCATGTCTATGCGGTCCCGCAAGACAAAGTTCCATGGGCGTCCTCCCGTTGGATGGTTGATGAAAGTCCTCATAGTGTGTGTGTCGAGATCACTGTTATTGCCACACCCTCCACCCTAGGGATCGACACAACCCTGGACATCCAGAATCCTTCTATGTATGTACATACGGAGATCGGAGTGGGAAAAGGAAAGTCGGTTTCGGAGAGCGGGAGGGCGACGTGTTGACGACGCGGTGGTTGGTTATGGTGTGCCACGCAAGGAAATCGGGACACCTAGAGACATGTTTGATGTTTGACAAATAGCCAGCATGTAAGTGGGGTGGTCTTGATTTTGCGGGGGTGGCGCCGGCATTCCTGTCCTGTGTGACCGTCTCTGAGCTCACTTCGGTCTCATTCTGGACTGTGAGAAATCCTATGGTCCTATGGATGGTTGGGTGTATGCACTCTCATACGCCAACCTCCATTAACTCCTCAAGGGCAAAACCCTCCTCACCAACTCGGTTGCATCAAGACAGGCTGCTCGAGAATGAGAGACGGGGAAGCAAACACCTCTGCCCCTCTCTTTCGTCGTGCGCACAAACCCACGAGACGATAGACGGTGTATGTCCGTAAACCCGACTCCTGCGTCTCGGCATGCACGGCATCATGCAAGGTACGGAGGCACTAACAAACAAAAAACACCTCATGTTCGGGGAAAGGTGGGGGACAGCAGGACTTTTCCGGGTAGTATTCTCCCAAACCAGAGCAAAAGGAAGGATTTCGGACCCCAACAGCCATTCTGGGTTTCTTCCGAGAAGGGTGGTGGCAAACAAGTGGCGATAAGTAGGTATACCCTCTTACATACACCGTAAGGCAGGGCGACACTTCTTCCGCAGGGAGAGACAAGCATCGTGATCCACGGATGGCAATGCTTGGTATGGGATGAAGTCCGCACCGCTCTGTCTGACTTCGCCCGTCGATCCACCTCTTTTCTTTTGTGTGTCTGTGTGTTTCCCTGTCCATTACCAGCACGCCCACGTTGGATCAAGACGTTTCCTGGTTTGTGCCTCTCCGGTATTACTCCGTCCGCTACTGTAGTACGCCGACTGCCGGCTGCGCCCGCATCGCCAGTGCCGACGGGATTTCCAGTTCGCCCACGCCGCAAAGCTGCCGGCTCTTCTAGTGCAATTTGGCTTCGAGCCGTTGCGTGCCGGGAAAAAAGACCGTCTCCGAGCGGGACGTATGAGTACGGCGTAACTCAGGTATTACCTACAGTACGAACTGTGATGTGCCTGGGTGGCGCTGAGGGAGTGTTTCGGGCTGACAGAAGTTTCCTTACCCGGTTTTCAGACCTTTTCTTGGGATTTGGTTTGTCGCTAAGAATGTCGCTACCTAGGAGGCATCCAGCATGTTAATTTCGAGTTTAAGATGAACTTGTTCTCAGCAAAGATCATCCAAAGAATCTACCAGGTATATCCGCTTGAAACGTTGTGATCCATGTCCCGATCTGCTGGCTGTGCTGTGCTATCCTGGTTGGCGATCCTTCTGCAGAACAGGCTGCCTCCTCCCGCCCTCACAGCATAACGGCGATCCCAGATCCTCAGGAAAGAGCAAAGACATGTGTACGTAGTCCAGCGGGTTTGCTTGCGTCATGGATCATGCGTTTTCTCTTTTCGATTCCCATTGCGTTGTTGCAGCGAAAGGAAGCCAACAGGTAAGGCGCTTTTCGCTGTTCAGTCTGCCTCAGAACTGTAGCCTCGCTTCAGCCGGCCAGGATGGGGGCCAGGGCACAAGCATATGCAGCGACACCCGCGAAGGTTTGCAGTCGCATTTCCGATCCCAGAAGCGAACAGGCTCCAGGCTCATGGGATGTGTAAGAGCCGAATATGGAATACTTAGAATACCAGAGTAAGCATTGACAAGTTCAACAACCTCCAGCGCTTCCATGCATGGCATATGGAATGCCTAACGGCCGACCAAGGGCGACGACGTTGGATGTGCAGCTGAGCGGCGTATCCTTGACGCAGCCGACGCTCACCCCGCTCTGAAATGGTGGTGCGTTTAGGTTCTGACCTCGGATAAACGCGATGCAGACACTACCAGATCAGTTGCCCAATTTGGAAACTATCGTGTAAGACGGTGCTATTCTTGCAACGATACAACTCTGACAAATTCAGCAGCACTCCATTTGGTGTCGCTGTGAGTGCCTCTCTTCAGCAGAAGTGGGCTAAATGTTCAGAAGGTGTGTGCGTGTCGGTGGGTGGTTGTTGTGACGAAGTTTGGTCTACTGTGGAAGTGGTAGGTTGCCTACATGCTGGCAGTTTGGCCCCGTTGTTGATGGATGTGATAACTGCCGCCCCTCTTCGTCAACCAGATATTCTGTAACAGACGCGCGCATCTTGCTGTGGGGTACATATGTATGCACATCATCCTACCGACGTTCTCACGTACAACAGGCAATCAAGCATGACAAACACACGTCGGTTTGGTTCCAGTCCAACCTATCGTGCCTAGTTCAACGGCATCCTCCGGGCTCTGTGGAGGGGGCGTGACGGGCCTGCGTTGCTTCGGCCCATGATGGAGCGAAGCCGACCTGCTTCGTCTGCCGCCAGACATGGCCAGTGACCAAGCCCACATCGACAGTAGGTAGTGAGAGGCCCAGTCGTCAGGTCCGAAACACGCTAACTGACCAGCTCGGGTGCCCTTGGCGTCCAGCTGCTGGGCACATTCTCCTCCGTCGGTGAAATTGGGCCGTCGTTGACGGGGCTGATGGATTGGTGGAAAACCGACATAGGGAGAATGGCAGCAGACGGATACCACTGTAAACGGAAGGGTCATAGGCAAAAGTTCCAGAAGTTCCAGGACATTTTGTTGCCCTGAAATTGCTTGGATGGCGTGTCCGGGCCATTATCCCTCGCGGGATGACGTGACCCTTTGACCCTTCATGTGAAAGGGAGGAAGTGGGCTGCCTCGAATTCCCATGTTGGCAGCCCTGCCGATGCCTGTGACTGGCCGGCGGCACAAAGAACAAATTTTGTCCAAAAGAAAAGAAACCCTGGAACCTGGAAAGGCCGATGGCAAATCCAATCCGTCGGGCGTGTGACAAGGTCTGCCTGGCGGAAGGTCGTCCGTCTTTTCACGTCTTCACATTCTTCCACAGAAGAGACGTGGATGGATGGCCGGACTTTGGCGGGGCTTGGTGGGCGTGGAGAAAAATGCACGGGGTAAGGGGGCGGTGTTTCAAGTTCATGCGCTTTTCCCAGGTTGAGCGGCTGTGGCTCTGTTCCGCAGCGAATCTCCACTCTGATTGGGCCAACCAAGCCAGGAAGTTCCCGTCAAGCTGCCCAATCAGAGCCCGTCGGGCCATGCCCCAGCGGCCAGGTACGCCGAGAATTCCATTGGTCGCCTGGCACCTGAGGCCTGGGACGTCAGGCCAAAACGGGAAAAGGCCCGTCTTGGGATTTTCTCAGTCCGCAGATTCCAACTGGAAGGTTTGCCTCTGTTCGCCTCTTTCCGCTGCAAGGGCTCAGAGAGGCCACTCCGTCCGCTCCACCATTCGCACAGCGCTGACGCCGACCCCTCCAAATCCCATGCCGCCAGCGCTGTCACAGACCTCGCTGGCCTCACTGGGCTTCGCTGGCGTCACTGGCTTTGGACCTAGGTGGGGGGATGGACCACCATCACTCGGTGTGTCTCACAACCTACAGCCTCCAGTCCAAGGAAAAGCCTCAGTTTCGTCCAGAGGTTGACTTGGTTCAAGTGAAGGACCGCGCGGCTGTCCATCACAGCTGTCCATCACGCTGGACATGTCACCGTCCCGGATCCCCATTCATTCGCATGGCAAAGGAAGTAGTATGTACCTTAGCCACTGTCTACTGTGTAGTATCTCGATGTCCAGGAATCATCGGCCAACATATGAGAACAAGTCCTTCTGAATTACGTACTCCGTCGTTCACTCACAGATGCCGTCGACCACTCCCGAAGATGGAATGTCCTACCATTTGCTGGGTACGGAGCATAGAGTGTTCGTTCCTCGTCACTCGGTCTGTGAGCAGAGAAAACGCCGATGATGATGGAGACGCCGGCCGTCATGGATGATGCTGGCCAGCAAATGTCCGTCCGTGGTCCTCACCATCATCACTTCGCAGTTGATCGGATGGCGATGCACGACCAGAGAGGACGGATTGTCAACCATGTCCTTGTCCATGTCCACATCCATCCCGTCTGATGTTACCCTTACACCACCCCGGGCCATCATTTTTGGCCGCTGCGGCACCAGTCGTCGTCTTGTCCGCCTCGCTGGCTGAGGGAGTGGAGGGCTCCGCTTGTCGACACACCCCCCTCACTACCCCCCCGGCTGGCCCCCCGGTTGGACCCCTCAGGAACCCGCCAGTGCCCCTGATCGGTGACAACGGCAAGCTGTGCGCTCCACTGGTGGGCGTTCGAAACGGGGGTGTTCGCTCGCCTGTGCACCAGCGGCCGAGATCCAATCGTTCGGACACCTCCCAGGGACACCAGAAACATAAGAATAAAGGGCTCCTCCTCCGCCTCTTTGTCCCAACTCTTTTTATTTTCCCTCCTCACCCACCACGGCATCGCGCCTCTGTCTCTCCTTCGAATCAAACAGCTCCCGGCAACTTGGGCTTACCGTTGTCTTTTTTCGCTTCACTTTCTTTGTTCCATTGTTCCATTTTTGGTTCCTTTGAGCCCGGTGCTTCGACTTGCGACTTGCGACCGACTTACACTTCAAGCCTATTGTTTAGGTTCTTTTGTGCCCTCAACACCACGCAAAACCTAACAATAGCGACTGTGTCTGCGACCAATCTTCGCAACCAAAGCCCGTTTCATTCCTTCATACGGCTCTACGAGCAGTGCTCGACTTCAAAAAGACAACAGCCCGGTCTGCCAGTTCTGACCTCTTTTCGCTCCTTGCAACACTTACAACGTCACTTGCCTATCCGGCCCTTCTGAGCGCGCGATTGCACGACAACTCTTCGACAGAGATACCAAACCAAAACAACAAAATGTTCGCCAACGGCATCACCACCGGCATCTTCGCCCTCCTTGCCGGCAGCCAGCTGGCCGCTGCCCACATGGAGATCAGCTATCCTCCTCCCTTCCGCTCCAAGTTCAACCCGCATGCCACCAACATCGACTACACCAACACGGCTCCCCTGGCCGATAACGGCTCCAACTACCCTTGCAAGCTGTACCACCAGGATATTGGCACCCCCGCCGGCGCCAGCGTCGCCACATTCGCCCCCGGCGGCACCTACAACCTCACTGTTGCTGGTGCTGCTCCCCACAATGGCGGCTCGTGCCAGGTCTCCCTCAGCTACGACAACGGCAAGACCTTTAAGGTCATCAAGTCCTACATCGGCAACTGCCCGCTCAAGTCGAGCTACGACTTCCAGATCCCGGCCGACGCCCCTGAGGGTCCAGCTATCTGGGCTTGGACGTGGAACAACAATGTTGGCAACCGCGAGCAGTACATGAACTGCGCCTCCGTCACCATCGGCGGTGGTGCTGCCAAGCGCGAGGCTGCGGCTCTCAAGCCCCGTGTTGCTTTTTCAGCTCGTCCCGAGATCTTCCTCGCCAACATCGGCAACGGCTGCTCGACTATCGAAGGAAAGGATGTCAGGTTTCCGAACCCTGGCCCTGATTTTGAGGAGATCCGAGATAAGGAGAGGCTTGCGCCTCCTGTTGGTAACTGCGGTGCAGGCGCTGGTTCTGGATCCGACAACGGCAGCGGTAGCGGCAACACGACTCCGCAGGAGCCCACCACGAGCGCCGCGCAGGTCACGGCTGCTCCCACGACCACTTCTGTCGACCTTCCTGGGTATGTAT
The DNA here is from genome assembly GCF_041956435.1 of Mycothermus thermophilus. Classification (NCBI taxonomy): domain Eukaryota; kingdom Fungi; phylum Ascomycota; class Sordariomycetes; order Sordariales; family Chaetomiaceae; genus Mycothermus; species Mycothermus thermophilus. Next base: position 2,634,523 of record NW_027191432.1, on the reverse strand, counting down.
CCATCACAAAATCCCTTTTCTATGTTTCTGGCCTTGGCCGCCGTGTCGTGGCCACCATTCCCCCTGGATATTTCGAATCCCTCCGCGCAAGCACCTCCGCCACCCCTACCCCCACCCCCAGTCCCAAACCGTCCACCTCCAAGGACGGTCTTACCATCATCCCCATCATTCGCACCTCCTCCACCTCTAAGGAGGTTATCACCGTCATTCCCATTAAGCCCTCTACCACCTTTTACAAAGCCAAGCGGCCAACCATCACTCCCTATCCCTCCAAGGACGTCCTTACAGTCATTCCCATCGAGCCATCCACCACCTTTAACAGGGCCAATCCTCCCATCATCACCCCTGTTCCTAGCCTTTCCCCCTCAAACTGTCACCTCCATCACGTCCTCTACCACTCAAGTGAGGGTCACGGCTATTACCATCACTATCAGCCCTCCCTTCACCTTCACGACCATCACTTCCTTTACCTCTTCCCAGGTCACCCCGACCATCATTCCCAGCACTTCCTCTGCCATAGAGTCTGGCCCCCTTACAATCCTTCCGATTGAGCCTCCTAGGCCCAGTGGCTGTGGTGCGGAGATCACCCCCATCCCCAGAGTCATCAATCGCCCGATCATAATTCCTCGCCTCGGCCGACCCATTTACGTTTAGAGCTCAGACTAACAATTCCCAGTGGCATCTTCATCACCGACGACGAGGAGCCCGCGACTCCCACCACGGCCCCAGTTGCCGCTCCCACCACTCTGACCACCGTCACCACCACCGCCTCTTCGTCCGAGGAGGTCGCCACCCCGACCGCGGCTCCCGATACCGGCTCGGACAACAACGCTGGCAACGGCGCTTCCGGCAGCGGCTTCGCTCCCGGCTCGCCCTGCTCGGACGAAGGTGCCTGGAACTGCGTCGGCGGCACCTCTTTCCAGAGGTGCGCCTCGGGCAGCTGGTCGGCGGTTCTTCAGCTCGCTGCGGGCACCAAGTGCACTCCCGGCGCTTCGACCTTTGCCATTGAGGCGGTGAATGCCAAGAGGACTGTGCGGAGGTGGAGGTCTGCTAAGATGCGCTATGCTGCTTAAGCCAAGCGGACGCTGTGGGGAGGGATGCATGGGGACATGTTCAATTCTTGTGCAGATGTTTGGCTGTTTGCTTTCAATACCCCCGTTGGACCTGCGAGGTGTATGACACTCGTATGGTTAACCAACTTTTTTGTCTTCGCTTCGATGTCACTCGTTCACTTCATTTCTCTTTTGACATTTAGGGAACCATTTTTGTGGCGTTTTCCTGGTGTTTTTATTCTTCACCGGCGCAGGTATTCACCTCTAGCAGGTTGCCTGGAGCCGGCGGGTTGTATCACTACCTAGAGAAAAGGTCTGGGATGGAGGATCATGACTGATGATGGCATTGCATCGCAAGGGCATGCATGGGTAAGGTTGATATCAATGGGACAAGAACATTCGTTGATGACCTGATGACTTGATGAATTGAGTGATGAATGTCTTGATGACTACAAATGACAGCAGCAGTGTAAAAGCCTTGTTGAATCGGTTTCTCAAGCGCTCGCAAATTAAGGCTCTGCTCCAAGGGGCCGTTTGATCAACTGGTGGTGACCAGTGTTTCGCCCCGTGGCTGTGTGCCTCGACCCACAGTTCTGACGAACTATCCTACCTACCATACAAAGTCTAGCCGATGTTCAGAGAGGGGTGTGTATGTGTCTCAATCCCTCATCAGGAACACCAATAGCGGACGAGAAGAAGAATGTTTCGTTTCATTCACCATCAACCTCAAAACCCTCAATTTTTGGCTAAACCCATTTGACCGACTGGACCGCAAAGAAGACAATGCGAGCCATGTCAGGTACAGGACGGTGCCTGAATTGGATGTGTGGGACAGACGGGACGGAATAAGATTCCCGTCCTGCAGAAAGCCCATCATCACCACCCACAATACAACCACATGGCATGTGGCTATGTTTAGCAACACGGCTGATTGGGATGATGTTTGATGGCGCGGGGATCTGCCGCTTTTTTGAGCGTCGCCCTTGGCTTGTGGCTTCTTTGAGGTTCGGCAGCTGCATTGTGAATCAGTGAAGAACAATGTATCCGCGACGACTTTTGCATCTTGTCAAATGGTTTGCTTCGTTTCTCGGCCTGTACTCTCCGATGCAAGCCAGGCATCTTAACTATACTCGACATAAAGGAGCATTGAGAATTGTTCCTCCTTTAGGCCGTCCCAGAGTGCTTTTCCTCTTTTATGGTGAAGTGAACCAACCCAGAAGAAAACCGACAGCTTGTAATTCAACATAGTATCGCCGTGAACCAATATCGAGGGACTGGCGGCAGCATATCAAGGCATCTACAGAGTATGCTTCTGGGTTGGTATTTGAATCGGGTATTTTGGACCTCCACATGGAAATCACCATGGTTGCTTGGATATGAGATCAACAACAGGACCATGTCCAAACACCAAGTACAAAAATCAACACCAGCTGCTTTTTAAGGCCCTGCCCGTTCAACCCATGTACCAAATAAACACACAAGATATCTACGTTTGCAACAAGTATCCACGCCCTCCTGTTGTTCCCTCATTTGCTTAGGCCTCCGTCGCCGCCTCAAACGCCTTCTCCAGAATTCCCAAGCCCTCCCGAATCTCCTCCTCGCTCATGACCAAGCTCGGAACAAACCTCAATGTGTTCTCGCCGGCCGTAATGACCAACAAGCCCCTCTCCCTTGCCGCCTTGACGATGTTGCTCGGATCCTGAGTCAACTGCATTCCCAAAATCAGACCCCGTCCCCTCACCTCCTTCACCAGCTCCGGCCACCGCGCCTGGATCCTTTCAAACCCTTCCCTAAACACCTTCTCCTTCTCCTTCACCCCGGTCCTCAGCGCCGCATCCGCCAGCCTCTCCACCACAGCGCACGCGACCCTGCACGCCAGTGGGTTTCCTCCAAACGTCGTCCCGTGATCGCCAACCTTGATCTTCTCGGCCACGTTGGCGTTGACGATGGTTGCGCCGATGGGGAACCCGTTGCCCAGCGCTTTCGCCGTCGTCAAGATGTCCGGATGCGCCTCTTTCGGCAGGCGACTATGCGCCCAGAACTCGCCGGTCCGCGACAGCCCGCACTGGATCTCGTCGTAGTGCAGCACGGCGCCCACCTCCCTGCACCTCTTGGCCAGGGCGAGCAGGAACTCATCCGTCGCGACGCGCACGCCGCCCTCGCCCTGGATCGGCTCGACGACAACCGAGCACGTCTTCTCCGTGACCAGCTCCTCCAGTGCGGCAATATCGTTCAGCTCTCCGACCTTGAAGCCCGGCACCATGGGCGCAAACGGCGCCTGGTACTTCGGGTTCGGGGTGGCCGACAAGCTCCCCATGGTCCGGCCATGGAACGCGTTCTTGAATGAAACCACCTCCACCTTCTCCCCCGTCGGATCAACAACCTTGCCAACCTTCCTCGCGAACTTGATCCCCGCCTCGTTGGCCTCGCTGCCAGAGTTGCAAATGAACGCGGCGGCGGCGTCCCACATGCCGCCCAGCTCCCTCGTCTTCTCCACCAGCAGCTTGCTCAGCTCCCCCGTCCATGGGTTGTAGTACAGGTTGCTGGCGTGCTGCAGCGTGGCGGCCTGCTCGGCCAGCACTTTGGTCGTGGCCGGGTCGCAGTGTCCGAGGCTGTTGACGGCTATTCCGGCCGTGAAGTCGAGGAATTTGCGGCCCGAGAGGTCGTAGAGGTAGCTCCCTTCGCCGCGGACAAAGACGGGAGGCGGGCGGGAGTAGGTGGCCACCATGAAGGGGGCGTGGGAGGCGACGAGTTGGGCGCTCTCGGAGGAAGGGGCCGGGTCCGGGTGAGTGACGGGGTTGGCGGCCTGGGAGGAGAGGAGGCGACGGGTGATGGTGGAGGAGGCTGCTGATGGGCGGCGGGAGGCGGTGGTTGCCGCCAAACGGAGGGCGCGGAAGGCCATTGTTGAAGCTGGGAATGAGATGGTATAGAAGGACGGGGACTATCAAGCCTGAGGCTGTGTCAATAGATCAAGAGATAAGAGACAGCAGCAGGGCAATGACTTGAGGGTAGAAAGACCAATTGCAAAAATAAATATCCTTCGAATGACCGAGTCAATTGATTGACTGACCCCGCGATGCCACCGTGTGGAATTGAATAAGAGTCACACAGCAATGACACACGGAACAGTCATCGACGAGGTGAAAGGGACGGCAGGCAAGGCCGGGGCGAGGTGTGATTCACATCGTCAAAGTCATTGACAAAATCTCGGAGCGATGTCGGGGCCCCACCATAACGCTATCGATAAGCCTGGCTGGACTGCCGTCTTGGCAACCCTCAAGGTTCTCAGCCGAATCAATGACATTGTTGCTTGACTCAAGTCACAATCCGTTGTTGGACCATTGTGTATTCCTCCATTAAGCTTGGGTGTCTAACTAACTTTTCACCACAAGCGTTTCTGCAAGTCCCTCCAAGTTCCCATCCAGAATCACTTACTCTCCACCGATTACCCATGACTTCCATGTTACGATCTCTAGCCTTTGACTAACAGATGGCATGTGTCTTGCCCGTCTTGCCCTGCAACGAATGCTTCTCCTTCTACACGACATACAGTCAGCATACAGGTCTGTGTCTCCTGTCTCTTGCTCCCTCCGTCAATTGCCCTCGGCAGATGCGGTAGGAACTCACCCTGTACTTTGGATGATTATGATTCTTCCCGCTGGCGACGTGATGTTTGTGGATGAAGTCCTGCTGGCGTTTGATACTCTCCTTGTCCATCGACTCCAGGACTTGCTGACTGAGTCTGATGTCATTGATGAGATTGTCGCACCGATTCTTTGTGAAATCCTCGCGGACCACAACCCGGATCATTTTCATGTTGTTGGTATGCGGCGCCATGTTGTAAGCCGGCAGGATCCAGCCTTTGACGCGCAACTGATGAGCCAGCGCAAATTCGTCGTAGTTGCGGTGCGGATTGGGCGGGAGGCGGAAGGCCACGAGAGGCAGGCCCCTGCCAGATTTCTTGGACATGATGATGAAACCGAGTGCTTCGAGCGAGTCGGAGAGGTAGTCGGCCACGCGGGTCAGGTTGCTCATGATGGCACGGTAGCCGTGCTTTCCGAGGCGAATGAATTGATAGTATTGGCCAATGACTTGGCTGGCCCCCTTGCTGAAGTTGAGGGTGAAGGAGGATTGTTCGGCCCCGAGGTAATTGATATTGAAGACGAGCTCTTGGGGGAGGTACTTGGCGCTGCGCCAGACGACCCAGCCAACACCAGGGTACACGAGGCCATACTGAAGATGGATGTTAGATATGGCTTATGGGAATAGAAGCAGAGTTGTCACATACCTTGTGCCCAGAGACGTTGATTGACACAACTCGAGGCAGCCTGAAGTCCCATTCAAGATCGGGCACCACAAACGGTGCCACAAAACCACCACTGGCAGCATCCACATGGATTGGCGTATCCAGCCCCTTGGCGACCAACAGGTCATTGACCGCCTTGACATCCTCATACTCGCCCGTGTACGTCGTCCCCAGAATGCAGCAAATGCCAATGGTATTTTCATCCACCAAGGCAACCGCCTGCTCGGGGTCGATTACGTAGCGTTCCTCACTGCAGTAGACCAACTTTTCCTCAATCTCAAAGTACCTCGTCGCCTTCTCCCAACACACTTGAACCGCCGAGGACATGACAAGATTCGGCTTATCGCAGGGCTTTCCCTCAGCTTGACGGCGCATTTTCCAGCGCTTCTTCATGGCCAGGACGGCTAGCATGATGGCCTCGGAGCTACCGACGCACGAGGTCCCGACGGCGCCGACCGACTCGTCTGTGGCAACGGGGGCGTGAAACAACCGGCCGATCATAGACACGCAGCGGTTCTGGATGTCTGCTGACATGGGATACTCTTCATAGTCGATGAAATTTTTGGAGAAGGACTCAGTCATGAGTTTCTCCGCTTCTTCTTCCTGAGTGGGTGTTAACAAGGATTGGGAGCTGGTGAGAGAAAGAGGGGCGGACCATGTAGGTGGTGACGAAGGATGCGAGGCTGGTACAGTTAGTCATAGTTCAGGAGTAACAAGACATGTTGCCATGTTATATTTAGGTCTTACTTCAACATGGGATTGCCGTCCAAGCTCAACTCGTCCTTGATCATGCGATACGCCACTTCTTTGGGCATTTCCTTCTCAGGCATCTCATGGCGGGGGAGATCTTGGGCGGCAAAACGGGAGCCGTAGACGCTTGTGGTGAAATTGTCCTCATCGTTGGCGAGTTGGAGACGGACCTCCTTGTTGCCAGCGGATTGGGCGGTTTTGTCGGCGGCCTGGTGGGTGGAGAGGGCTTGGAGATGCACCATGGTGACGGCGGCGGGGGGAAAGATGGAAAAGGAGAGCGCAAGACGGTAAAGATTGGTTTAGATAATCAAGTGAATTGGACACAGAAACACCGGCGAGCAAGCGTCTAGGCACGTTTTATGGACGATTTCGTGGGTTCTGGTCTCAACGAACAACCTCGTTAGCTAATCGTGCCACTTACACTGGTGGAACCCGGAAACGGGTCAATGGAGCAACAGGGTAAGAATAAACATGTAGTTAGCATATTTTAGAGGACTTGGACATGCTCCTCGTCCAGAGGAACAACACTGACCGGGTTGCACGAGACAGAGCTGAATTGGATGAATCTGGCAGGGTGTTTGGTGACCTAGGCGTCCTTGGAACAGAAGTTTACCCAAGGTTCAACCAAATGAGACGGACAGACAACACATCGACCTACTGGCGAACAAAGTGTCTGGGCTGAACCGAAGAATTGGATGGAGGAATGGGCCGGGGAAGGGATCAGGTAATGGCATGACTCGGTCTTGCCCCGCGAAGGTGAGGTTGAGGTGGCGCATGTGCGGAAACGGAAGGAGGGTCGTGTCTTCGATTCAAGGTTGCCATGTCTTTCCAACCGGTTCCCAGTCCGGACATGACCTGGCAGGAAGAGCATCACACAAAGCAGCTGATTTAGGCTAAGTCGAACCATTTCAGTCAGCTTTGTTCCTGCCTCCGAGAGCTCACAGTCCCAGTTTGTATCTTTTCTTTGACGACATCACGCAGACAAGAGTCTGGACCAGGGCTGCTTGACTGGATGGAAATAGGTCGAGTGCTCCCGAAGTCACTGAGACATCCATACGAGATTGCCCTACTGACTTGAGACTTGAGGCTTGCTGCGCAATAGGACAATGAACACAACAGCTCAGGTAAGGTACTTGCCTGACCCAAAGGAACGAACCTATTTACCAATTGGGACCAATCTTGGCTTGTCATGACATCATCCAGGCCACCCCCTCTCCCTGACTTACCCACGCTTAACTGCGAGAGACACCGTCTACGAACCTGAACCACACTCACAACTGTAGAGGACATGATACGGATAAGTCAAACCAGAGCAAAAATCATCTGTACATTCATCAACCGAAGAATCTCTACTACTTAGAGCACTACAAAGTACAATACTAAGAAGCCAGGTTTCCTCCCAAGACACGTTGCTCATGCCAGACGTATCTATCATCCATACATGATCCGTTCGTGAGGGCTAGATCCGACATCATCAAGAACCAGCGCTCGTCATGTCCCATCAATCAGACACCCCAAAACAACTCAGTACCTCCTCCTCTCCCCACTCCCCTGTCCACCGCCAAGCCCGCCACGACTGTCATACCCCTCCTGCTCAGGTGGTCCCGGCCGGAGCTGGCGCCCAAGTATGCTCGCCCCGCTGGTATCTCTCAAGTCTGGCGGCCCGCCGCGCATATCCCGCATTTGCGGCTCCCTAATGGCATCGTGTGGGGGTGGCATGTATCCCTGATGCTGATGCGGGTGGTGTTGGTGATATGGATGCTGCGGCGGAACCTGGCCCTGTTGGGAAGGAGGCCCTTGTTGCGGAGGGGGCGGCGGTGGACCACGGGGATCGTACCCGCCAGCGCTGACCGGCGTATAGCTTCGAGGGTTAGGTTCTCGACTTGACGCCATAGGACCACCAGGATTTCCGTAGGGTGGGGGGTACTGCGACATAGGCTGGCTGGGAGGGGGCTGTTGCTGCGGCGGCGGTGCTTGTTGCTCGCTCGGGTGAGGCATGCCACCGTACCGGCTGCTGATGGAAGAGGTGTGATGGTGCCGGTGATGGGACGGAGGCGGCTGGTGTTCGTAGCTGGGTGGCCCGGGAGGATCACGGAGGCCGATAGGATTCGGCTGCGGCTGGCCCGGGCCCGAGGACGCCCAAGCGTGGTGCGGTTGCGATTGTGGTGGGAGCGAGCTACTGACCGGGGGCTTGACCTGCACACTACCATGCTGCGAGCCCCATGGTGACTGAGCAGGCACGGCTGGCTGGGGTTTAGCCGGAGCCGCATGAGTGGGCCATCCCGATTGCGACGAGCCCCGGTGGTGCGACGGCTCCCGATGGTGATGTGACGGTTCGCGGTGGTGATGTGGTGGTTGAAGGGCCGGCTGCTGTGGTGGTGCCTGTTGTTGCTGCTGTTGCTGTGGCTGCTGAGTCCACGATTCACGCGGCGGAGGCGCTTCACGCCGCGACGGCTGAGGCGCATACTGCGGTCCTGGCGAAGCGGAATGAAGTCCATGTTGCGGCTGCTGGTAGGATTGATATGCCTGCTGCTGGCTCTGGTATCCCATCTGGCTTGTCTGTTGTTGCTGCGCCTGCTGTTGCATGTGCGATCCGTGAGGAGGGTAGTGTGTGTGCTGTAATTGAGGTGAATTCGTCGCGCTAAGAGCGTGCTGGTTGCCATACTGGCGCGAGTAATATTCTCTCTCCGAATCAACGGCTTGGACCCCGGAACTCGGGACTCGCACATGATGCGGTTGCGGCGACTGAGTCTGGTATGGCTTGAGAGGCGGGATGGCTGCTGTCGTCGGAGGGGGAGCGGGGCTGCGCCCATACTGATAAGTAGAATCAACCTCACGACGCGGCGGCATCGGGGCCGGCGGTTGTGGGGGTGGTTGGCGAGCCATAGGCTGAGGTCCTGGTGTGGATCGTCCTGGAGGCGGCGGAGCCTCGACAGGCCGCTTAGGTGCTGGAGGTTCGTCGTCGTTGAGCAGCGACATGATGTTGACCTTGCGTCCCTCTGTGCGTGGTGCCGGAGGCGGCTGTGACGTAGCGGGTGGGGGTGGTGGAGCGGAGGGAGCAGACACTGGTGGCCCTTGACCATAAGGATCCTGCATTGGCCGCTGCGCAGGAGGCATCGCCCGGTCATCCCTTGGCGGCGGCATGTGAGATGAGGAAACCGGTTCGTTGAGCATGACACGCATAGGTTGCGAGTGCACAGGCGGGGCGTATGGCTGCGACACCGGGATTGAAGCACAGGGCGGCTCGGGCGGCCTCGACAGGGGAGCCGGCTCTTGACGGCCACCGAGGCCGCGTTGTGGCGTTGCCTGATACGGCTGTTGGTAGGCTTCCACCCGGTGAGGGGCTGGTGGTTCTGGTTCTTGCTTCATGCGCAACGGAGGAGGCGCCACCCGTTCGACTGGTCGAGGGGACTCGCGCCGCGTTAGATCCAGGCCTGGCCGCACAGAACGGGATTCGTTGCCCTTGGGCAGTAACGAGAACTGCTGACTGAGGTCTGTGGCCCACGAACTTGGCCGCGGGGCTGCGGGCTCGGGGATGGGCTGGGCTGAGGCCGTCGCGGGGACAGGAGGCTTCTGCGACATGCGAAGAGACTGCTGCTGTTGCTGCGACAGAGCTTGCTGCATAGGAGGTTCTGGTTCCCGTTCCTGGTATTGATATGAAGGACCCGGGGGCCGCAGAGGATGTGTCCGCGGTGACATGACTTGCGCGCCCATCGTTCCGCTGGTTGGCTGCCCGGGAGCTGAAGTGGAAGTGATCGGGGCGGCCATGGGCTGGGATTGTTGAGCGTGTTGATGGGAGGCTGGCGAGGCTTGTGGGGCGATCGGCACTTGGAAGCGAGAGAACGATGGTTGATTTGACTGAGGCTCGACCTTGGTCAGAAGCCCATCCTCCGGTTCGGCTGCAGCCAGCGGACGCTGCGCGGCGGTCGACATGTCGTATCGCTTCCTCGGGCCTTGGGTAGGCGTCGGCGGCGCAGGCCGTTTCTCGCCGCGCTGCGCCTTGGCATCCGCCTCCATAGCGATCTGCTCCCATTCGGGCTTTCCCCCTTCCTTGGTCTGACGGACATAATAATTTTTGACCTGTTCGGTGTTAGCATGGAGACTGTCGGAGGATTGAAGTGGATATCGACATACCATGGTCGCCGTCTTCGTCTTCATGTGGTTAGCAATTTTGGCCCAATCCGTACCGAAAGCGCGCAGCAGACCAGGAAAGTCGGTCGTCTCAGGCACGCTCCAATAACTCGATGCCTGCTGTGGGGTGCGGTTGCGCTCCGGACCGGCCGATGGCTGCGGGATTTCGAATGTCGCGCCCGATGTGGGCGGCGGCGGGGGCTCAGGACGGAGCGACGGCGGCGCCATGACCTCCGAGATGGCGGACGGAACCGACTGTGGGGCCGGCCTATCGGGGCTAGCGATAGCGGCCTGATGGACAGGTACCAGGGGCGGGGGCTGCATTGCTCCGTGGGGGGCCTCGAACGGGAGGGGCCTGCGGGCGGCCAAGTCAACCGGGGTCTGGGGCGCCGAGGACCAGTCTTGCTGGGCTTGCTGGGCCTTGGAATTGGCCCGCGAACGGCCCGGTTTTGCGGGGACAGCAAGCGTCGGAGTGCTGCCGGGCGCCTGCGCGATCTGCTTGGGCGTCTTTGCAGCCGCCTCCTTCTCCTTGTCGGCCTTGTTCTGGCGCGGCTTCCGTCCGCCACGTTTGCTTTCTGTCTTTTCAACACCGGCCTCGTTCTTTTCGTTGGCCCCTGTCGCCGTCGCGCCTCGTCTTCGGGAGGCTGTGGGCGCAGGGGTTCCCTCCGAGTCGGCAGCGGGAGTCGCCTCGTTGTTGCTGTTGTTATTGCTATTGTCCTTGTTGTCCTTGTTGCCCCAAACAGGTGCAGCAGCACGGCGCGGAGGACGACGACGCTCACCGTTCTCACCATTATCCTGGTTGTTGTTGTCCTCGCCCTCGGCCTCCGTATTGCCGAGTTCCGACACCAACGCGCTGGATCGTTGCTTGCCGCGACCCTTCTTGCGTCTCCTGGGCTGCTTCTTGAGCTTCTCCTTGAGGTTGAGCTCTCGCTTCATGGCGTAGTAGTACATAATGCAGGTCCCTGGATCGCGGTCGCCAAGCTCCTTGGAAATCTTACCCCATTGCTTGGGCGCTTCCAGGTAGGCTTTTTCGAATTTCTCCGCCTCTTCCTGAGTGAAGTTGATGTGTTGCGGCACAACCTGGTAGGTAGCAACAAGCTTTTCGAGGGGCAGCAAGCCGGATGTGTCATAGAACTTCGCCCTCTCTTTCTCCTCCTCGGTCCAGTACATCTCGGGGATGACGGCTTCCTTTTCGGTACGGTACTTCTCCTTTTGAGCGCGCTCCTCACGTTCCTGCCTCTCTTGGTGCTCCCGAATCGACTCTTTGATTGCCGCCTCAAGATCCAATTCGGTCGAAAACCGGCTGGCCGCTCTTCTGCCCCCTTCAGGTTTGGAGTCTGAGCCACCGGATTTGCCCGAAGACGTTGAGACGCCAGCAAAATACTCGCGGCTCTTGACGGCGGCTGGGTCGTCCGATTTGGTGAAACTCAAATACGCCTCGTAATCTTTGGCGTACTTGTCCCGCAGTTCCTGCTGCAACTGGCTCACCCTTGCGGCTTGGTCCCGCATGTGGTTCAGCAAGAACTCGCTGAACTCTGGCGACTCCTTTGCCAGCTGGCGGACTCGTCGGCTCTTGTACCACGGCTTGACGTTGTACACAGGAAGGTCTTCGGTCGGAGGCGTTGCTGAAGAATCTCGCGCCACCTCAGCACTACCGCAGACACTAGCGCTATCCTCCTCGGTCTTGTCCTCGCTCTCAACACCCGAGGATGCGCTACTCTTTTCGGCCTCCTGCTCCAACGGTTGAGCCAAGTCGGGAAGGGGTTCTTCTGCTGTCGGCGGTCGGGGGATAGAGGGAGATCTGGGGGCCGGCGGGAGGGTTTCCGTGGTCTCAGCGACAGGCGGTACTGGTAGTGGGACCTCTTCCTCGGGTTTAGTCTCCTCCACCACAGGAGGTACCTCCGGGAGTGCCGAGCTCTCGATGTCCATTTCTTCAATCTTGGGCTGTGGCTCTGGCGGAGGAGCGGGGGTGTCCTCGGCTTCCGTTTTCCTAGCGGGGACCGGAGAGAGTGGGGGCTCCTCTTCTGCAGGAGCGGGCGGCTCTTCCTCAGGCATCACAGCGGGCGTCGGGGCGTCAGGCATTTCGGTGTCGGGAGGCACACCCGGGGTCGCTTCGACATCGGCCATCTCAACTTCTACTGGCGTTTTAGTCGGTGGCGGCCGAGGGAACGTGAAATCAGACGGGATAGGACCCGCGACTTGAGCCAGGGAGGGCGTTTCATTGAGCACGATGGTGATGGTGCGATGGAGGGCAACTGCGTATCGTCTGACAATGCGGATTGGCACCTTCTCGCGCGCGTCCTGCAGCCTCTGGAGTTCGGCCTCCTTCTTGGAAATCTCCTGTTCGAAATAAACATCCATGTCCTCCTCATCCGACTCCGACGACTCGTCTGAAACAGGGGCGGAGGGTTCTCTGGCGGGGAGTTGAACGCGACATGAGGGGATGGTTAGATACGTTGGCCGTGTCTCGGTGGGAGGCGTAATTTGCGCGGGGGGGTTCTCAGGCGGCTTTTCGACGACTGGGGGCTCAACCGCGGCCTTTTCCTTCTCAAGGATAGCAGATTGATCGACTTTCCCGGCATCAGTTGGTTGCTCATTGTGGCGGTCCTCCAGATCTCGCGACGGCTGGTCCTCGGCGGCGGGCTTTTCGGCCTCGGTGCTATGGGGCGCCGTACGAATCTCGCGGTCAACGGAAGGACGAGCAGACAGTGAACCGCGCTCCGACTTGATTGCGATCTCGTTGGCACCGGTGGCTACGTGCGGGCCAAAGCGGTCAACGGATGATACATGTGAATCCGACCTCGCCCCCGGACTACGGGGTCGCTTGTCGAAGTCTCTGTGATGATCGGCATAGGAGGAGAACCCGCTGCTTGGTCGGCCTGGCTGCCCTGGGAAGTTCTGAAGTCGTGGAGTCTTGGGGGATTCCTGAGGTTTCTTCGTGGTGAGCGACGGGTTGACCCATTGCTTGCTCCCGCGTTGTTGCTGAGCCCTGGGCCCAACAGGAATTGGAGGGCCACCATCCGGGAGAAGTGTCTTTTTGGAGGGACCCGTGGGTGGGGCCCGATCAATGGCGATGGCGGAGGCTGCGGATATGGGTCTTTCTTCGGTGAGAGCACGAGGACCCGTCGGCGGGGGTTTTCCAGTTAACGACTGTATTTCAGATGCAGCCGGCTGGCGGCTGGGCACGGAGCCGAATGCCGGGGCTGATGGGGCAAGCGGAGGTGGCGAGACGTCCTTTGCTGGGGGCTGGGACTCGTTCGATGCGCGATCGGGTTTCGGGCGCGGGGGCGGCTCACGCTCTCTGGGTTCTCGTTCCCTCAAATCGCGATCATCCCTCAAGTCTCTGGCCACGTCGGGGTAGCGGGCATCTCTGCGTTCACGATCGTCAGGTTCCCTGCCCCGCCGGCTTTCCTGAGACCTGCTTCGAGGGTACCGATCACGATCATCGTAGAAATTACGGCGGTCCCGACCGCCTGGTCTCTCCCAGTCTGGCCGACCACGCCCGCCTCCCGGCCCGTTAGGGGGCCCTCCACCGCCGCCTCCTCCTCCTCTCCCGCCGCCGCGACCAAAACCACCACGGTAAGACGATGGAGGAAACATCGAGTCTGAGTTGGACGAGCCAGCCGACAACGGCCCGTCACGAGATCCTCGGCCAGCCCGCTCTGGGTCAATGCCCAATGGAGTATCTCTGAGATCGCGGAAATCCCTTCCAGGAGGAGGAGGTGAGCGCGGTCGTAGTGGAGACGGAGGCCTGCGTGGGCGCGAAAAATCCATGCGATCGCGCTGATCGCGCGGCGGCCAATCTCGATCGCGGTCGCGATCATGGGGCCGTTCGCGTTCACGGCTCCTCTCATCCCTGAAATGCGGCCGATCGCGGTAGTCTTCACGATCACGTCCGCCGTCACGGCCGTCGTCTCGCCAGCGACCACGACTCGCTCCACGACCGCGGCCGCCGCGCAAGTCTCCCGGATACACCCCACCCCGGGGACCGTTAGGAGCATCGCCCATCGCTTTGGGAGCTCGCGGGGGTTGGATGCCAGACAACGGCTCACGTCCCGGGGCAAACGCCGATGAGTTACCGCGGGAATCAAGAGGTGGGCGGCGGCGGTCGTCAGAGTACTGGAGACCGCGGTCGCCATAGGGAGATCGGTCGTGCGGCGACTTTGACCGACGATCTGGGTCGAAACGGTTGCCGGTGTATCTCGACCTAGCCACCGGGTCAGCGCGCTCAGTCCCACAAGACAAGCAAGGTCGTAATGCTCATTGGTTCGATCAGACGCCAACAAAGATAGGACAAATTGGCCGATGAAAAAATGCAGTTCAAACACTCGGGTCAAGAAAGCATGAAACGGGGCGGGCATACATTGTGGATAGGCGTCGTCGCGGGCCTACAAATCGAGGAGTCGATGGATGAAACCAGCGGTGCCGAAGGTCATGACGCGAATCGAAGCTCGGGCCAGTCGGTGCAGCGGGACTCGAAGAAACGAAATGGAAAAGCAGCGCGGGATTCTGCAGACGACGAAACCGTTAAGAATATTCGGTACCGCAGGCGTGCGATTGCGCCAGAGGTTCGGGCGATAAAGGAACGACAGGATTTGGTCGGAGTTGAGAGAACGATGGCGGCGTTGGGCCTAAAACAACAGGTCGATGATGGATGCGAGAGCACACGATGGCGACATGGGACGCAGCGCCACTGCTGGAAAATTGGCGATAAGGATTAGAATGGACGCTGTGGTGCGTGGATCGCTGGATGGCGCACCGTTAACGGTTCGTTGAACGGCGTCGCGTTTGGGGTGTTGAAGATGATGAGGGTGTTTGGCGGTGTTTGTCAATGTTTTTGGGAAGAATGGATTCGAGATTGGATGGAGCGACGCACAGAGCACCAAGCGTGGACCTGAGCGAGTGACGGGACACGAGGGGAAAAGTGGGTCCTGACTCTCTCCAGCTGTTGCCTCGCGCTGAATGGGGGGGAAGTCGAAGGCCGGAAAGGCGCCGCGGCGGCTCCACCACAACCTCATCAGCTGCCCTTCAGGCCCTTCAGGCCCTGCACCAGCGCTGGGACTGTACGGTGTTACAGATTACCGTCATGACCGTTACGCCAACACCGGCGGGCAAACTGTCACGGCTCCACAAAGTCGAGGTCCGGGGTTTCGTGGTTCGTTGTTGCCGCTCGACGAGCGCAGGGTTCGAGATCCAACAAGTGGGGACGTGACACAAGAAAAATAAACGCCATTGGCTGCGACCACACAAAAAGCTCAAGGTTAGCGCAGCCGGGGCTTCGGTCTTGAGGCGTCCACGCGTGTTTCAAAAATCATTGATCAGATCTTCATCAGAAAAGCAAATCTGGAGTCAGGCTTGGCAACGCCAAAAGTGGGAAATGGCGAAAATTTCCATGAAACTTACATTCGGCTCATCATCAGATCCTCACCACGACCACCACAACAACGGCCCGGTCCTGCAAGTCAGAAACTTTGGTGAACACCAACTGAATAGGAAGCTGAGGGAATCCGCCAAATCTTAGACACGAATTGTTCATTGATTTCCAAGTCGTTGGATACAGTCTTTCCACACAGACCCCGCTAAGGTTTGTCTGTGTCATCGGCACAAAGACTTCAGAAAATTGCCCGGGACACACATCACCCCTGGAGGGTTGACATATACATCAAAACAGACTATAGCACACTAGTCCAGCAGCAACCCTCAGCATCATGTCCAACGCTCCTCCGGCTGCCGCCACTGAGGCGGTGCTGGTCAAGTCAGTCGAAATGCCTGACGATGCTCAAAAAGTGGAGGAACTGGACTTCAACAAGTTCAAGAGCCGGCCGATCACCGCCGACGATCTCCTGCAGGGGATGAAGCACATGGGCTTTCAGGCCTCGGCCATGTGCGAGGCAATCCGCATCATCAATGACATGGTACGACTAGCCAACAGTGTGCCCTAGATCTTGACCATCTCGAGAACCCTTCACCAGAACTCGCCTGCCTCTCCCCATGTCACCCGAGCTCTCAAACTGACATGCCTTCCAGAGAGCCTGGCGAGATCCAGAAACCGGGGATCGCACCACCATTTTCCTCGGTTACACCTCCAACCTCATCTCGTCCGGCCTGCGCGGCGTGCTGCGCTACCTAGTCCAACACAAACATGTCTCTGCCATCGTCACCACCGCCGGCGGTGTTGAGGAGGACTTCATCAAATGCCTTGGCGACACGTACATGTCATCTTTCTCCGCCGATGGCGCCGACCTGCGCTCCAAAGGCCTCAACCGCATCGGTAATCTCGTCGTGCCAAACTCCAACTACTGCGCCTTTGAGGACTGGGTGGTGCCCATCCTTGACAAGATGCTGGAAGAACAAGAAGCCAGCCGCGGAACCGACGACGAAATCCACTGGACTCCGTCCAAGGTCATCCACCGCCTGGGCAAGGAAATCAATGACGAGCGTTCCGTGTATTATTGGGCCTACAAGAACGACATACCCGTCTTCTGCCCAGCACTCACTGACGGCAGTCTGGGGGATATGCTTTACTTCCACACTTTCCGCGCCTCTCCGAAACAGCTTCGTGTCGATATTGTGGAGGACATTCGCAAGATCAACACCATCGCCGTCCGCGCCAAGCGGGCGGGCATGATCATTCTAGGCGGTGGAGTTGTCAAGCATCACATTGCCAACGCTTGCTTGATGCGAAACGGGGCCGAGTCGGCTGTGTACATCAACACGGCCCAGGAGTTTGATGGCAGCGACGCCGGGGCTCGACCGGATGAGGCGGTTTCGTGGGGAAAGATCAAGATTGGTGCTGATGCGGTCAAGGTGTACCTTGAGGCTACAGCGTGCTTCCCGTTCATTGTAGCAAATACCTTTGCTAAAGACGATCAATAGACCACATTGCCATGCTGAGACTATGTGGGTTCTTCTATCGACACATGATAGTGTACGGTGCATGTGAACTTTGGAGTACCAATTCCCTCGCCTTCCCAGATATCTGACGTAGTGAAACACCCAGGCATTTTCCGAGCCATCTTGCTTCTTGGTGGTTTGTGCTAGGTGAAAGATTCGCTACGGTGGCATTCGGCTATGCCATCTCGACATCATCGTCATCATCCAGGCATGCAATCGGCAAGGTTGCCGTTACATCATCATCGGAATTCCCATACCAGTTGATGTTCTATGTTCCCTTAGGCTACTCTTGACCACAAGCTCTCCCTCGAGAATACCGAAAGCATAGCACTACCCAAGGTTGGTTTGTTTACTTCCCCTGAGTTGCCGCGGGCGTTGGTGAGCCAGACGACCGTCAGGAGAATCGCCAAGACACATTCTTGGGGTCACGTGCATTCCCCGCAATTCCGACAGCTACGGGAAGGTTCATCCAAAGGCCGACGCTATGCGACGTCACCTCACTGCTTCCTCGGTCCAAGTGTGCAACCTCCACTGCCAATCTCCAACTCCAAAAGCTCCCGACAGACCTCAATCCAGCATCTTGAGGTCAGCTTCCACAGCCCAATTCCTTTCATGGATTGATCGGGAACCATAAGCCACCATGGCGAGGTTCACGCTGCTCTCCCGCCGGCTTCTCGGTGCTGGCATCCGGCCGTCGCCCTGCATCCGTGCGGCAACGAGAACCTTCGCGACGGCAACGTCCTCCTCATCTTCAGCTTCTCAGCAGCGTCCCCCATCAGATTACCGCATCAAATTGGTAGAGGTCGGCCCGCGAGACGGTCTGCAAAATGAGAAACTTGCCATTCCGCTCAACGTCAAGTTCGACCTGATCGAGCGGCTCGCAAAAGCAGGCATGACCACCATCGAAGCCGGCGCCTTCGTCTCTCCGAAATGGGTTCCCCAGATGGAGGGTTCCTCCGAAATCCTCGAGCACCTTCTCCAACACCCCTCGTCCTCTCCGAAACCACTCACCTACGCCTTTCTCGTCCCCAACCAGAAAGGCCTCGAATCCGCCTACTCGGTCCTCTCCCGGCACCCTGACTCCTTCACGCCCGACCCGCTGCCCCCAACCAAAGACAAGCCCGCCATCGAGCTCGCCGTCTTCGCTGCCGCGACCGAGTCCTTCTCCCGCGCCAACCTCAACTGCGACATCGACACCTCTCTCGTCCGTTTCCGCGAGGTCATCCAAGCAGCCAAGGAACCGTCCAACAACTCCCCGCCCCTCCGCGTGCGCGCGTACATCTCGGTCGTTCTCGGCTGTCCGTTCGAGGGGCACGATGTCGACCCCCACCAGGTCGCGCGTATCGCCACCTCCTTGCTCGAGGCGGGCGCCGACGAGATTTCGCTGGGCGATACCACCGGCATGGGCACCGCGCCGCGCACGCAGGAGCTGCTGCGTTGTCTGGCCAGCGCGGGAGTGAGAGCAGAGGATCTGGCGATGCACTTCCACGACACGTACGGACAGGCGTTGGTCAACACCGCAGTGGCACTGGAGCATGGGATCCGGACCTTTGATTGCAGCGTTGGCGGGCTGGGCGGGTGTCCTTACTCGCCGGGCGCGACGGGGAATGTGGCCTCGGAGGATATGGTGTACTTCATGGAGACGTTGGGAATGGATACGGGTGTCGATTTGGATGCGCTGGTGGATGTTGGGGAGTGGATTTCCCAGGAAATTGGGAGGTCGTATGGGAGTGTGGTTGGCAGGGCGGTATTGGGGGCCAGGCAACGAGCTGCGAAAGCTGCTGCTCAGAAGGGGGATCCGCAGAGTTAACACGGGGACGGATCTTTTTGGCTGAAGAAGGAGTTGGTGCATGGCTATCTGGCGTTTTCTGTTCGGGTTATCTTGTCCAGGGAGAGGCAGAGCGAGGGCTTCCTTGAGCTTGTTGCTCACGTGGTATATATGTTGAGCATTTAGATAACAAGTGATGACTTTGTTCTATGCATTGATCTGGATATTATGACCTCGTGGTTCCGAACCAACCAACATGTTGACCATGTGTCCGGTAGACCCGTTCACGGGAGGTGACAAGTTGCAAGGATTAAGATGGCTTCTCGAGAGTCATGAATACATGCAGCATCTGTAACGTGGACCGGGGAAAGAAAGCAATGACAAAAAAAGAGCCAGCGCTATAAACCAGACGCGCCAGATGGGAATCGAACCCATAGCGTCCGCATCCCAAGGTCGAGTTGCCCCAACCGTGAGCGCAGGCCCAAGCAGCGAACCACTTGGCCAGACGCGTTGGTTTGTGAAATGTCCTCAGAAGTGTTGACAGTCGGTGCCCAAAGGCGGGCTTATAAACTCCCTGTGGTCGGTTGCTTTGTTGCGGGCATGTGGTCCAAGCTTCTGGTGCTTCGTGGTGAGCCGTTTCAGAGGGCCCGCTGCTCATGGCCCGTTCGAAGAAGAGAAGACGGCCAGCAGGCCGAAGACTAATCGCAGACATGTGGAAGAATGTGCCCTTCTTGACTCCAAGTGTGGCCAGCGCCTTCTGAATACAACCTGCGTCTCTCAGCCCCGATTCCTGACGCAATCCTGCCGATGTTGGGGGCTCGGAAAATGTGGCGTTTCATGATGCCGGCGCTGCTTGTTTACATCCCATCTCTGGCCCTCTGAAATGGTCGACAACATCCACTCGAAGGTTTTGCTGGCGTGATTGGCGTTGACACTTTAGCTGTTGTTGAGTTGGCGTATCCCTCTTCCAAGAAACTACCAGCTGTGACTTCGCGTTCTGCCCACAGGTTCTTGTTGGATCTCCATTCATACCTGTCGACTCTCTCGAGGGCACACAGGACAGAATGAATCAGTGACTGTGGTATTGCTCTCGTTCGCGGCGGCTAGTATTTGGATGATGATCTTACGGCAGTTATCTGCCACGTACAGTCTCTTGGAGGTAAGGTGGCTTTGTGTAATGTACACATAGGAATGCTGATCTGTTATCAGTTCCCGGTCCTTGACATAATCTATAAGTCAAGTCCTCGAGTCCTCACCATTGCTTGAAGCTTTTTCATGTTTGTTACCACCAAACCGCATCTCAGAACGCTTCGCATCATTCGGGGCCATATCAGCAGCGACCGTCAGCTTGTCAGTAGACTCAACAAACCTCACCTTTCCTGAATTCATCACCACCATCACCAACATAACAACCATGTGTCACAAACACGTCAGGAAATGGGTCTGTGGCTGCCAGTGGAAGGAGAGCACCGTCAGGGATTGCGAGCACAAGGGCACGGAGCAGTGCAAGGGTATCGAAAAGGTGTTGCGCGCCACATTCTCCATGAAGTGCAAGGACTGTCGGCCTCTCGAGCCTCTTCCCCACTGAGAGGTAGAGAGCTTTGCGTACAGAGTACTTGGTTGTCCCGCAGAAACGGGACATGGTAGCCCGTAGTATTATCAGAGATTTTGTAGTCTTCGAAGGGTTGGTTAATAGCTTGCTGAACTGAACTTGGTTTTGCTTCATGCGGCTGCTCTGAGTGAAACTGCGACATGATATTCGTACAGGTGGTGTTTGCCTTTGTTATTGTTAAAGACGGTGAGGAAAAGTAGCAGATGCAGTTCTAACATCCAGATTATGTCATAGTTTGGACACTGCCGGTACCAGGACCAACGCCCAGGGCTGAAGCATATGTTCCTGATTTCGACGTTTCGTGGAGCCAGAAACTCGGAGAAAACACGCACATCCTGCAAGCATCATGCATTTCCCCCCTGCATCCCGTGTCGGCTCGCCAACGGCTTCTGCAGCATCCCGCAGCATGGTTTGTTCCGAGGCCACACCGCCGCCAGCCGCCCGCCATGACCCGGCATCATGCATGGCTACAAGCAATCCAGGACCGGCACCTGCTGCATCAAACTGCATGTGGCTTCCCGGCTACCTGCAACCATGGCTTGAGTGAGTTACATGGAGCCAGGGGCCGCGATATGACCGTTCATCCGTCAAGCGTTTAATACCATGTGTGCTATATCCGGATGCTCGGGCAATGTTCTCGTACTCCGTACATCTGTTTGATGCCACACATAGTTGACGACATGAACGTTGAGGTCCGGAAGCCAGTCTGTCTCGGGACGGCCGTGCTCCGATCTCGTTCGGTCCTTGGATATCACTCTGACCATCTATATATGCCGTATTTGTTCGACATGGCAACCATCAAAACCTTCAGAAACGAGTGGAAACGAGCACTATGCTTCCCGGAAACATCTCCACGAGAGCTTCAAACGGAGAGAAACACCATCGAAATTTCATCTGAAAAGTGCTCAAACACCAAAACCGTCACCGATCTCGCCTCGGGATCACAAGCTTCTCATACTGGTTCAGAAAATGCGCCCCAACCACCAATCTCACCGCGAGACGACAACTCGGAACCCTTCAGCATCTTCACCCTCTGCCATAAAGCCTTCCTGTTTCTCGCAGCCTCCTTCGCGGCCCTCTTCAGATCGGTTTCACCCTTCGGGTCAGGCCGGCGCTCTCCTTCATGTACGACTTGGACGTGTTGTTCGTCCTAGTTCAGTTGATGGGGGACATTGCATATAGTGGTGGCAATCTTGATGCCGGAGTTTATGGGGAATAGAGCAGACGGGACAGGGCGACAGCTGGGCCATTTTCAGTTTGCCGGCTGCCTTTGTGGAGGCGCATGCAGTTATCGCTTGAGAGGACCTATGTCATGGGCATAGAAACAGTACCAGTTCCTCGTTTGTGAGTCGCGGCTTGATGATCATCTCAGTGGGCTAGCACTCCCAACACGCCGTGACCCAGGAAGGACTTCCGGCAGATCGTGGCCACGCTAGCCATGGACTCTTTCAAGAGATACATCTAGGGGCAGCGACCCTCACACCTAACATTCACTTTCCCGTACGTCATCATCTACACATCGAACTCACACTGCCAGCTGACCTCCTGCGGAACTCTCTTACCGAACACAAGCATCCACCGATTGAGCAGAAACAGCAGAAGCAGGAAACAATCTCGCCTGATGACTTTTCGCTATAGTCTAAGAATCCTAGTGACAACTGTTTTGTATAACGTGTCCCTAAAGGCGGTTGCAGACGCCCGCAACATATATATAGGGTGGAGGAAGGGCTAGCTTTGTCCTGATGGATATGATTATGTAATAGAGTTCACTGGGTAACGGAAGTCAGCTTGATGTGAGTGAGTGGCAAAGTATCTGAGGACGATGGCTCTGTTGTGTGCAAAGGGTGGCGGGTGTAGCATGAAGGAGGTGGTTTCGGGTGTGAGATTGATAAAGTACAAGTTTCCACCTGCCAACAACCAATTGGGACGGTTCTATAGTGTAGCGGTTATCACTCCGGATTCTGATTCCGGCAACCCCGGTTCGATTCCGGGTAGGACCTTCACTTTTGCCCACATTTTGTTTTTTCCTATTCTTTTTCTACTTGACCATGTTGACCATGGCCGTGGCGGGCAGGTGCTTCGGAGGATATCTTATGCAATGATTGTTTGCAATGTTATTTGGTTGACTCGGGAACACCTTTGGGTGGAGGTCGCACATACCGCCGGTCCAGGAACGCCCACCTCGTGCAGCCGCACCACAAACCCTTGTTACACAGGATGATTTTTGGAGCCCATTAACTATCATTCCCAAAGATCCAAAGGAACACAACCGCTTTGCGAATTGCCAGTTATCATTAATTCATTACTCGAGGGCCTAGCGTCATTACCTAGTTTTCGAGTTGCAGTTAGGGTTCTTTGAATCAAGATTATGAATCCTTAACTGCATCTCGTGAGAAGACTTGGGTTCTTAGATCCTAGCTCCTATTATTGCGTCCATCGCCCCCCTCCACCTCCAATTCATTAATCCCCTGAACACCCTCTTCATATCTCGGAGGCGGTTCCTGGTCCAAATCATATGCTGGTGGTGGATCAGACATCTCGTTATCCTGCACCGAGGCCGCCCTTCCGCTCGTCTCCTCACGCGGCGGTAACGTCCCCTCTTGACCCAGGTGACTAACCCCGCGAATCAATGCCATGCACTGTGACACCAACCAAAGCTCCGGAAGAAAGCTCAAGAACAGGTAAAACAGCCAGAAACCTTCTACCGGCCCAAAATATAGGCCCAGTTCCCCGAACGAAGTCAAGAGAGCCGGCACGAGACGCACGTATATGATGATCAGACACACGATGGACCTGGTGTAAAGAAGCCGCGACTTCTCCTTGGTGACCTCGTCTTCACAATACTCGGGGTCTTCAACAACGTCGCGTCGGGCGCGACGACGACCGCGCCTCACGTACTTCCTCTTCCAGAGTTTCCGAAGGCGCATCGCAACGACAAAGGTGATGAAGCTCACGCCGACTAAGATGCCATGGGCAGCCTGTGTGACTAGGGTCGGAGTTATCGGGCCGTTCGCTGATCGCGAGACTGCTACCGCGACTCCAGCCACGTAGAGGAGAAATGCAGCCCAATTGATGAGATACAGTCCGAGGAACACGCGTTGGTGGAGTCCTGGTACGTGTTTACGCCTGAATTTTGAGAAATCACATGAATGTTAGTTCCACCGACCAAGAAACGGACACTGCGGAGGACAAATGTACGCTTGCCGGAGAAACCCCAACGGCATCAGTGGGAGAAAGAAGACGCCCAGAGTCTCAAAAACATGCGCGGCTATCACTGTGTGCACATTGTCGCTATCGAACGCGATCGGGATGATGAGCGCAGCGCCAATGACGCGGGCGAGGGAGAACAGGCCCAGTCCGAACCAACCGATGCGGCGAGCATACAAGGAATGCGCTGCAAAGACCGAAGTGATGAGAAAGAGCACTAGTTGGGGGATTGCAAGATATCCACGGCCAATGTTTGTGTATGTTTCGTGCGACATGATAGGCAGCCTTCGCCCGATAGGTGTCTTTCACGTGTATTCTTATAAGGAGATGGCGACGTTGAGGTATTAACGCCGCTGCTATGGGGGAGCAGCGGTAGGCGTAGGCGTAAAGCGATTTGGCGACATGAAGGTGGTGGGAAAGGAGTAGCGGCATGAAGAAAGGAAAAATCCGGCGGTTGGGATTGAACGAGAGTTAAAAGATCACGACACCCATGTCAGTCCACACAACCCTAAGTTGTAGGTGTCCTGCGCATCCAATTGATACGAGGCGGAGAGTTACATTTTGCCCTTGTGCACCTGCCAACAGCCAGGCCCCAGGGGAAAGTGCAAACAGCGCGGGGATCGCTTCTTCCCGAAAGTAACATCACCACCTATAGAACTTCATTTCTGGTGTGGCGGTGCAGACATTCCTTTGGCTTTCCAACGGCACGATGATGTCATCGCTAGAAGTTGCGTCTCGCTCCTGAAGTAACATGCAGGAACATCCGGAGTGCAGAGCCGTGGATTCCGAGGATGAGTTGCGTTGTGCGATGAACATGTCAGGCTTCTTGTTTTGGACCTAAGTACCGATCAAGAAACTGACTTGATCGGTCCCTAACAATAAGTAATAGGTGTCAAATTGTGTGACACGCCAGAGACGCTGTATAAGGTGCACTGACTCGGGCAGCACCAACGGATTCGTTTTTGCTGTCTCAGATTGCAAAACGGCCTCACTTCTGTTGTGTGGGAATCATCATAGCTATACGCCGCAGCACGCGCGCGTAACGGAGCTTGTTGCTCGGATTTTCCGGTTAAGGCTATCCTAGGTTCAGACACGTTTACGGGGGAAGAATAGGCACCTAACCCATCGCGATCATCAGGCTCCGGTGTTATGGCGGTCTCCTTGACTTGTTTACCCACCTTCGGATTGAGTCTCGGTCAAGGTTCCCAATGCAAGATTCCTCGGCCATTGAACCTTTTCGAGTTCAACTTCAACATGGCCCTCGCCGCAAAGGCCTCTTAGAGACTTGCGTTTCAAAAGGCACTACTACTAAGCTTGTCCGCCCATCAAGGTTCCACGCAGGGCCGCCATCTGGAACACACTCGCGGTGTGGGGGCCAGAATCGTACGCGGTGGGGCGTGTGTCAATGAAGCAATCTTGCGCGCACATAAGCTCTAGGGACCCTGGAGTGCGATATCTTGAGCAGGTAAGTCCAGCCTAGCGCGCATCGTTAAGCGCAAGACCTTGCTAGCTCTTCCAGGTAGCAATGGAAAAAAAATAGTCCGATGCTGGCAGCGGCTAAGAACCTCGAGAAGTGAGACGGAACATACCACGCAGAGTGGCGTGATAACGATGTTGGCCAATGGTACAGGGGCAATAGATACGGTTTCCAGAATCTCGCTGACAGGCCTCTCGTCAACTAAATCTGTCCATACATGGCAGTTGCGGGTGGCGATGGACAAGGGCAGTTTCCCGTCGTCCAGGATCATGCAAGGGGTTGTTTACGAGGCGGGGGGATCAAGATCTCCATGCAAGTATCAAGAGCGCCAGCGCCTAGTGCCGCCACATTGTGAATCCGTCAAAAGCTGAGTTAGATAGATGGCTTGATGTGATCCTTTGGCAACCCGAAGCTGCATCCCCGCTGTACAGGGCTGCATTGTCATATTTGGGCTGTCCCACGGAACTCGAGAAACGTTGATTCCTCCCGAGGTGAATGATACCTGACATATGCAGTGATGCTAGCGTGCCTCCCCATCAACGCCTTCTGGGGCGCAAGAATCACAGAGGGCTCGTGCTTTGCGGTATAGTGGACGCGGACTTTCGGGCAAGCCGCAGCAACGTCAAGTTGGTGTGGAGTCGGCTGGTGCAACAGAACCCGCCGAATATCATCGGGAAGGGAGCTTCTTTGCCTGGAGTATGCGGGGTTACGCTAGTCAAAGAATCCCATGACGCGGGAAATGCATCGCTGACCTCAACAAGCTCACAAGCTTCTTGAAGGTGTGTGACAAAAGATTCCCTGTTGCTGTGCCACGCACCTTCATCGTGGCCCGCAGAGCCGGGTAGCCAAATCAGCAAAAATGTTTCGTAGGCACCGGGGAATGTATGTACAGTACATAGTACCTACATAGGTGTATGAAATAGCGGGGATTGGGAAGAGTGCAACCGGAGAACAGCTTGCTGTGCGAGCGGGCAGAGGTTCCGGTTCTTGGATTGTTGGGTTCAGGTCTGTCGGAGTGTTGGTGTGTGACAGCTGCATGGAAGGCGCCTTGGCCTTCTGGAAGCTCTCCCTGGCCAACCACTAGCGCAGCCCTGCCCGTGTCTGCCGCAGGTACCGACGCCACTGACGCGGCGGCAAGGGCCGGTTATTGACCCCAGCTGTTCAAGGATGTCTGCAGGTGGTCAGCTGTTCAGATGCAGCTGGGCCCTGTTGGACTGTCCATTCCTGGACAGATGAAAGGGGTGTTCTGCGGCCGCATCTCCCAGCTGGATTGTTGTCTCTTCAGATTGCGAAGGAATATGTTGGGACACATTGAGTTCTTATCAGGAGATACCACAACGTATGCACACTACGTGGCGACCGACCGGTTGGAAATCGATTTGTTCCCGCCATGCGGATGGTCCCCAGTCCATGGGGCGTTGATTTGATCCCTGTACGGAGTAGTGCAGCCTAGTAAGTTTACCGTTTCAAAATTGATTCTTCAGCCCTTTGTTGTTCTTTTCCTTTGCTTTTTTTGCGGCCTTCCCGAACGTTCTGTCCGGGGAAAAAGCAAAACTCGATCGCGCCAAATGCAAAGAGCTATGTACGCTAGCCTGCTGGGTTGCGACGGATCAATCTTGCATGGGACGGAGACTTCACACCAGAGAGGCGGGGCGTTTCTGTTGAGCGCATCACCTGGGTTTTTCCCACCATCACTCCTTGCTTGGGTTAGAGAGACGTATCGCCTGATGCTTGACGTGCCCAAGCTTTCTTGCTGGACGGGATTGTATGTATGTGCCTGACTGTCAGTGAGATTTTGTGAGCCCATATGTGTCTGCCACCAGGCCTCTCGCAAAGTCCGATGGGGGAGTCCCCAATGCACAGGTGACTGGGATGTAGTGCCTTGCGATGCAACGCGCGCTAAAGGATATGGCATTAGCGCCCGATACCACCATGTCAAGAAA
>NW_027191432.1:2554990-2606137 GCF_041956435.1 Mycothermus thermophilus | reverse complement strand
ACTTACGACCTGCTAAGGTTTCCAGCTTTGATGGGACCGCCGTCATTACCAGTCCCTAGACTAGCAGTGATCACCATCAGCCCTGCGAATCACCGCCCCGGCGCGTTTCACGATGTTAAACACGTGAACAAATTCTGCAACCCAAGCCTCTCATCGGTCGCACGAGCTCAGCCGTGGGCACAGATACCTATCGGCCTCTCCAACAACTTTCATGACGGGGGCGGGAGGCTCTGAGATCAATGAGGGAGTCCTGTATTGTTTTGAACTTCTCAGACCGGATACCTTCCGGCCGGCATTGGGAACTCCAGGTTCTGGGAGTAAGGGTTGCAAGCGATAGGTATCAAGAACAGTTATCTGATTATGCTGTCATCATACTGAGTATTCGGACACACCGATCGGGCTTGTCAGAGTTTTGGAAAGTCTTCGTCACACATTTAATCCGCAAAGTTGGCCCAGTCCAGATATCCAACCTGATGATGAGACATGGAAAGGTGGCGTTGGAAGAAAGATGGAGGGGACATGGTAGGGGTAAGACTGAACAGTCACTCATGCGCTCAAAAAAGCGATATGCATCTGCATCTTCGGTGCTACTTACGCGTCCTTGGTTTCTTGTCAGGGACCAGCTCAGCCTTTCGGATATCTGCCAATCCTCAACATGGGAACTTGTGTTGGTCCTGATCCTGGCCCGATATCTTCCATCTGTCGCGAAATGCCATACATAGGTATGTATGTATTACAAAATTGGTTAGCGCGTCTAACTCTTAGCTTGAGGTTGAATGATGAAAGCTGGTGGTGTCGAGGGAAGTTATGTCGCCAGACCCGATCAGATGGGCCCATGTCAGCCACTGGCTCAATCGCCAGCCCGCCCCCTTGCAGGACCACAGCATCGTTGACCAAGTTGCGCTAAACTATCGTCCGCCGAAGATTTGCAGGGTCAACTGATCATCGCTCTCACAGTAGATACACTAGGCAAGACCTAAGGTAAGCTAACTGTACTGGCTCGATCGTTGGGCGGATGCTGTTTCGAGTTGGAGCCACAAACAACTTCTACCGGTCTTTGCCAGAACCATCCCCACGACGATGGATGACGCAAAAGCTTGATGCATAAGTTATCGAGAACTATCCAGTCCTCTGGAACGGCGTTGTTATGTTATTCGACCTCCGACTGAGACTCGTTTCAAGGCAAATTTTATGTGTTTTGAAGGAGCCTTGCATTCATGAACCCATGGTTCAACGCTTTGGCTCAGCTCGTATAATAATAATAATAATAATACCTACTGTGTAGGTCGACATCCCGCCGACAATCTATGTACAGCACGGCAATGGAATTGTTGCACTGCGTGGATTGCGGGTGCCGGGATTTGTCTGATCTTCAGGCTGTAGGTTACTTTCCCCTTCCAGGTCCTTGGGACACCACCCGGCTCGTGCGGCAAGACAGGTTCCAGAAGCAAAACGAAGCCTGGTCATCCTCCGGAGTTTCACATAACCGCTTGCCGGGCCATAACCAAAAAGAACTGTGGCTGCATGTGCCACGTCGTCCACCTGTCATCGAACCACCAATCATCAAGCCCAGACGGAAGATGGATCGAGTCAACTTCGGCGTGTAGAAGCCTTCTGGGCGTGGGGTCGCAGACAGCCTATCTGCAGGTACCCCGACCGGGGGACGCAATGAAATGAATGGGTTCCTGAGATGAGACTCATTAAGTAGTGGACGACAGAATCATGATATTTTGTATGCAGCATCATTGTCGAGGTGATCTCACAATGGTATGTTCACCGATGTCGGAAAGGGACGGATAACGATGAGTGGGAATTCAAACACAGGGTGCGAGGATGGCAAAAATTGTAATGGCTTTGTTGAAACCACGCTATCCGGCGACTTACGCATGCCTTGCGAGTGACAGTTTAGAGGCAAGGGGTGGACTATTAAATGTGGATGCGTTCGGGTTGAACTTCATAACCAGAGGTTGACGTGTGAGCTATGCCCAGAAGGATATCCTTGATTGTTGCTGGGATATCAGCTTGGGTAGGTTGGAACCTGTACATACTTACAGATCCATCCCAGTCCCCCCCGGGGGGGGGGGGGGGGCCACGGAGGGTGCCCGTATGCGAAGACACCAGGGCGATTGTCCTTTTCCTCCCGAAAGACACCCCCCACACCTCTCACCCCTCTCCGTGCTGTCAAACTCCCCTGGTTAGTTGACGTTTGGGAGGGCTGATCCCTTCCCCATGTGCAGCGCCGAATATCTACACTGCCGTGTCATTACTGGTAGCCCTGGCTAGGAAGCTTCGGGTCCGGTCAAGGCAGGGGGGGGGGCACCTGAAAATGGCGAAACTCTGGCAGTTCTGTCATAGCATTCCTAGCAAGAGCCTCACCATGGCAGATGTATAAGTTCTCTTACCCTCCCTCTTCTTCTTTCCGCATCTTCCACACCATTCATCGGTCCATCCTATCGATCGGTACATCCCATCCATCCCACCCACCATCTTCTGCTCGGATTTTAACAACGCCTGAACTCATTCGTTTGTTGTCGTTGAAAGCTTATATATCGTCCCCATTACCTCAGTCTTTTGGCCTCTCATCGCGTTCGTTTCCGCTTTGGACTTCATCCGTTGACCGGCCCTTCGTTGAAGCTGTCCTTTGGGACATTCTGTCCAAGAGAGGAATCACCCATCCTCTGAAACCTTCTTTTAATACCCATCAAGCCCCTTCAACACAATGTCCAGGTTGGTCATCCCTCCCTCACGTTACGTTACTATTATTTTCTGTCAAACATGCCAAATAAAATCTAACACCGGGCAGATCTCACGCGTCTGCTACTGGTAGCAACAACAGCGAGGCTGCTGGGCAGCCAAGGGAGCCGTCGGAAGGGTTACGGAGATTCGTCAACCAGCCCTCCACTGAGGACAGCGTCGTTTATGGACGAGCTCTTGACCAGCCGGAGGAGGGCAACCTCGACAGCCGCGCCACATTTTATGAGGATCGGGCCCAGAAAGCTATTACTGAGCTCTCCGCTCAGTTGGGCGAGAATAGTAACGATACACAAGCCTGACTCAAAGCCCACGTTCAAAGCCTCGGCTGCTCCAACCACACCCTGACACCGCTTTGCTCAACCCATGCCCAACCGAAAGATGGGGTGCCTTCCCACCACATGGCTCACAACCTCACATCCACACACACTCACACATACATATCCACACAATGGTGCAACACGGACTACGACGCGCCGGGAGTTTTCGCATCAAACGGATTAGCTCAGACATGGAGCGTTGCTGGCCACCATCACCTACCCCGAACATCATAAACATCTCTTCATTGAATGAAACTGGCATCGCGCTGTTGGGGACGATGGTCACAACACCAAACCGTTTTCCCAACAAACCGAACTCCCCATTCGTCCAAGGCAACCAGCGTAAATCATCAGCAATCCCTCCATCACCAAACGATCTCACCTCTTTGGGGCTCACTTCCTGATTGGGTTGCGACCGGATGGGGAGTCCCAGCTCCATTGGCTATTCCTCCCGAACCAAGTGCCCTTTCGGTTTGTGAGGCTGGGGGCCGATCTTCGATGGATCCGGGGCGGGCCCTCACAGCTTGGGCTCCACGCTCGGCTGGTGGAGCTCCATGCCTTCCCTTTTGGGCACTCTGATGAGCTAAGCACGCACGGGCCATATCCGATGGCATGATACAAGACGTCACCCCGCGCGTCCATCATATCTTCAGCCTTCTCCCATGGGTTCTCTCTTTGTCTCTAGAGTACTTTTTCTGTTAGTACTCTCTTACGGCGTCGTTGCGAATTTCCAGTGCATCGAGATTATATCATGAATGTGCTGAGTTGGGGGCAATACCTTACGCGGACTTGAACCATGTTTCACTTTTGGACACATGATATCGCTGTAGAAATAACCTACCTATGTACTGTATAATTAGAGACGGAGCTCTCACCTCACATCCATTAATTTACCCTTTTTACTGAATGAGTACCTTTGCACGAAGGGCAACTACATGAGGGTTGGTGCCAATGGTCCAGGGATTTCTCCGTCAGGGGCAAAACACGAGGCACACATAGAGCGACAAACACCAATCACGCTGACTCTTTCCAGAAATAAGACGCTCATAGAAGAAGCTGCTCATTAGGCGCAAGAAAACCAGGGCAAGGGGTTGCGTCATCTGTCGAGCCGCTGAAGGCGGAAGCATGTGCACAATCATACCTTCCATATAACGTGCAGAGAATAATCCCCTAGGAGGTTCGCAGTCCTTTGAGTCCTACCAGCAATCCCTTCTAGGACGTTGCTGAGGGCAAGATGCAATTAACGTTGCCTGCCGCAAGTCTGGCAATGGCCTTCGCTTTCCCGATTCCGAACACGAGAAGAGCACAAGAAAAAGAATCTCTCTGTCCCTGTGGCAAATGGGAGGCCCGACACCGAGGAGCCGCCAACCGTAACAGGCTAGGGGTGATTTCAACGAAAGAATAAGTGTGCCTAGAGACACCTGATGTTGAGGCCAGGGTTGTTGCCTGAGCCAGCTGCAGGGGTGCCTTAGATGCCTGGATTCTCAGGCAACAAGGCTGGAGGTCTCAGATTTACGCGCGGCACCACTCGCCCATGCTTCCTTTTCTCACAACTGCCTCCATGAAATCATTAGATCTCAACTCTCACGTCAGGAAGTAAGGAATCAATATCACACCAACCCGAACCCCTGAAAGTACACTATTGAAACCCAACCATTCTGGCACACCAATCGTGCATGCCAACGTGTACAAGCTAGGCGAAGATATTTTTTTTTAATAAAAAAAAGATCCGTTGGTGTTCTTATCGGTCTGTGACGATGACGATGACGTGCCCACACAGATGACATCATACAACCAACCAAGCCTCGGAGGCCTTCGGACCTTTTCTGCTATCGGGCAAGATAGCCTAGTAAGAGTGCCGAGGTTGTTTTAGCTTTTCCTGGCTGTTAAGGCCCCAAAATCTGCCGGAAGGCCAAGAGTATGTTGGCGGTGTCAAGGCTATGCATGGGTGGTGCGGTTGTTTTTGTGCGGTTCGATAGGCGGAATTGTTCCGAGGCTTCCTAACATAGCTTTTTCTCAGGAGACTTCGGTGAACGCCAACTTTCCTTTGTCATTTTTGAAACTTCGGATGCACGAGGAAGCTCGATCACAGGCGCAAGCTTCAAGCCAACACCTGTCGCAGGGTTTTTGCCTTGTCCTCGCCATGATCACATGTCCCAAGTACTTGGTAATAGTAAACTAGTTTTTTATACCTGCTTGGTAAAACTTAGCTGAGAGGGACATATGAAACATCGTCACTTGAATACCAAGCTCATAGCTCTGACCCCGAACGTTGACGACTTTGCTGGTTTAGGACAGTGGAGTGACGATACTCGAAATCCAAGACTTGGAAGCAGTGGAAGGACTGATCAAGCTTACCCCTACGACCTTCGGGTCATTGCCTGCCAACCCTTGTTCAAGTTCCCCATGAATCTTGAACATACCTCTGGTTCTGTCTGCCTTAATAAGGTCAGCTTTAGGCCATGTTCATAGTGGCAGGGAACGCGCCAACTACGATTTTGTACTTCATGTTGTGGTTTTGTAAGCGTCCCCAAAGCACCGCATTCGGTGAGGCTCTGGGTTGATTGGTTCATGCTGCAATGCACTAGGCATTTGAACGCGGAGAACGCTGGAATGTGCCGAAGAAGGCAAGGGGCGGCGGCCGAATGTCGATGTGTCGATGTCACCCCTCCGCCATGATGAAATATCTCCTGGCTGATTGCTAGGCTGATCTGATCAAAACTGAGATAACTCCCGCCCGGATGTGATAGTGTGTAGTGCCGAGTCCAATTAGGATACATAGGCGAAATATCTACTTACAAGTCATACTACCCACAAGGTAGGTGACGCAATATATACATCTGCAGCTCAGTATAGGTAGCCTATGAAATTTGGCCCGTAAATTTAGCTCATGAAATGCCGGCGCCCCTCCATTCCGCCTTATGCGAGCTCTTGGCTGGTTTGTGGGTAGCACGTCGCTGGTACTCGCCTTCCGAAGATCGATGATTGAAGCATCGATGTGTTGGTTCTAGAAAAGGCCCCGGGAAACATCCTCCGGAGGCTGTTGCATTAGCGTTCTCCACCTGCTCAGCGGAAGACGCAACCCCACAGAATCGCACCGTTCCCATACCATGACAACCAAACAAGCTTCGTTCTGTGGCGCATCAAGCGATGTATTTCAACCCGTCACTCACATGATAAATGTGACACGCCAGAGGCGTTATATCAGGTGCACTGATTATGGCAGCACCAACGCATTCGTTTTTTGCTGTCTCAATAGACAATTGCTGTTGATGCTTGCCTATTGAGGTAGGCTCTTGGAGTTCTTGACATGGCATTCAAAACACGACTTGAGTCTAGGATATACAAATCTCAATACCCTGAAGGACGACACTGGATTAAACAATAAATTACGCACTCTATGTAGCTTCTCCGTATATACACCCCGTCCTGAACGACCCGCTTTTGGAAAGTCCAGAAGTATAGAGGTTTTGAAGGACTAGAATGTATGTAACATCTGGAGTAAACTTCCGAATCCCTTTTTGGACTTTGAGCCCCTTTGACATTCCTACGTGGGGGCGCGATCTCACTGCTTCAACTCTGGGTGTCAGAAAGGCTGCCCCGTGAATCGGACCAAGTGGAAGACGTCCGTTGAACATGCCACATCACGCCGAGTCTGAAACAGCAAGAACAGGTAATGTAGAGTGTTACATGTTGACATCTGGGGTGAAATGAGAGTTGCGTGTCATGGTGTAATGATCTTCTGGATTAAGAACACACACACACACACACACACCGCATGATGATCTCGCTGCCAACGAAGGAGACGCGAGATACGAGATTGTGCGTCAGCCGGAATTGCGGGCCGACATCCCGGTATTCCAATTGCTGTAAGTATTGGTTCTGCTCAGATACTGTCCACCTTGAAGTAGAATAGCCTGTTTCGAAATGCTTGTCATGTCTGTATTTCCAAGTATGGGTGTTTCACGGACCCAAAGGTCAGCCTGTTGGCCTCGGTGCTACCACGGATCTTCCGAGCTTGCTCTGGCGAACGCAAAAGAATAGGGGCACGGATCACCAGCGCCTTGCCCGGTCATCACGCTGCTATTTCAAGGCGGCGGTGTTCTGATTAACTCATGAATGTTCTTAACTTGTGAAAGTATATAATAAGGCTCGTTGGGTTCTCCAGGTTCGAGGCCACATCGTAGGTGGACCATGAGTTCTGTCCTTGACTGCTAGTACTAGTACCGACCATTGGGTTCAGAAGACCTTCCATACAAAACACCTACCGGTCGTGACCACCGCCATCTTCTGGAGGAGATCAACAACAATCAGAAGCCAATCATCCCGAGTTCCATCTCGGTAACTCCGAACGTTAGTCAACCTCGTTGACTTCGCCTGACTACCCTCACTCGCCCAATGGCCGCCAATCAACCGATTAGCTCTGCCGGCAGCATTGCTCGCGTTGCAAATCCCATGCTGTACATCTTCTCACCCTGTTCCCTCGAGATTTCCCTTCAGATAGAAGCGTCCCCACTGACTCGAGATAACCAGCCCAAACACTCCTCCTTCGACATGTGCACCGTCAGCCACTCTTGCAAGCAACCTGAGCAACGGCACTCAACACCATCAGCCGAGCGCAGACAACCTCAATCGCTTCATGACTCAGCAAAGCCCATTGGATGACGGGACTGTCTACGGCCGAGTCCAGAGCCTGCCTCGTCCCCCATCCACAAAAGCACGGAAACGCTTCTACCGCGAGCGCGCAGGTGAGGCGCTTTTGGCTTTTACTGTTGCATTTGAACAATCTGGGGGCGAGGTTTCAGCCGACGCCTCAACCGTCAACCCCGGATCTTAGACAGTTCGTGACAGCCGGATTTGGGACGTGGGGGGGACGTGGGATGATCCCGGCTCTTCGTCTGGGGTTCCCTGGTCGCTCGCGCGGTCGAAGCGAGTGGCCCGGGGTGATCGCGGCGGCTCGAGCCGACGGGGATCCACGGAACTTGGCAATGTTGTGGGGTCGGGCCCACATTTCCGTCTTGCCCTTTCTGGATCCAGATGAACATGGGGCTCCTGAGAGTGCTCTGCCTTGGTCACTGTTGATGGGCACAATCCCATAATTTTACCTTTAATTGTCTTATCTCCAGTGTACGGATAGGATATGTACATCGGTACGCTTTGCCTCGTTGTGATATTTAATTTTTTGAGGCTGGGTGGCGAGGGAAACATTCCTGAGATAACCATTGGGCTGAAGTTCGGGGTTGGTTCAAGGGAGATCATGGATGGGCTGCGGAAAGGATATTGAGACAGGACTTTGGAAATGTGTGGTATTTCTCCTTCTTAGTATAGTTCCTTGGTACTTCTTATCGTAAGACGTTCAGTTCAACCACTTGCAACCCACCAGGCACAAGGCGACCCAGATTCATCAGGCCACCAAGCAGCAGCAAGTTTGGTGTTGGGACAGTTGACAAGTACACACTCAGTAGTAGTATGAAATCCCAAATACGTAGGCACCATTGAATTCCGCGACGTACTCTGCTTCAGAGAGTAAAATATTATCGGCATTAGGACAATTCCGAACGCCACCCGCAGGATCTCACCTAGCAGACGTGCATCATGTACTGCAGCGCTAATGTGCAGTGTACGGACAAACCAACCAATACCTGACGTTACAGTAGGCATGCCTAGACACGACACTTAAGGAGCGTTGCATCGTTTCATCTGCTATGTACCGTACAAGGCAACCAATTTTTGCCACTCGGTGAGAGCGATGCATGATTTCTGTATGGCTCATCGCGGCCAACGTCTCCAGAGACTCCCCAGTTACCAGCGCCATGGAATCGGAGATAGCCCTGCATTGTGGCACATGGAGTAGAAAGTCCGAGGACACGCGGGATACCAGTAGAGATCCCTGATATCTAGGTCAAATATTTATTACATAGAGATCAGCTGGTGTGTACTACTGCATCGCTACCTACTGGAGGGTTTCGCGAGCATAGAATGCAACATCTTACAACTGATAGATACGTCCTCGTTGACTGACTTGCGATTTTGTCGTAGCCTCCAATTGGTTTTCTAGTCGAGCTCGGGATGGTCGAAGGTACATATTGTATGTATTGGCCTCCAGTAAGTTGGCGAAGCATTTTGCCTAGGATCAGTCCACACCGCTTCTCCATGGCCCCGCACACGTCAGCATCTCAGCCGCTGGGACAGACCATGGTGTTGTACAAACACGAAGCAACACGCCAACTGCAGAGCCCACGCCTCATTACACACAAGAAACTTGCTGCTTTTGTTGTAGAGGCGATGCAATAGATTGAGACCGCCTTCCTCTTGGCTGGCAGTTTGGAAAAGTGTTCAGCTTTCGGGACTCCCGTAGGTGAGGTACTAGAGGTGTAAGTACATAAGACTTCTACTTCTTGTACACATCTGTAGAGAACTTCCAAACCTAGTAAGCTTCGCGAAGACGCATCGCAGAGCCTGCTGGTGTATCTCACCAATCTGCATCGATGGAGCGACAAAGATTCCTAGTACTAATACCTAGTGCAATGTCACCCGACCCAACATTGCTCTCATGGACCCGAACAATCATGGTGGTAAAGACCTAGCACCCTGCCTACCTACCTATATTGCAGATTCATGACTAGTAGTCACGGCATACTACCGCGTAAAGAAATGTCACAGACAAGCAATGTAATATAAGCTTGCTCACATCTCCATAGCTTAGTGCATTGAATCATGGATGTGTCTCTCAGTTCCACTTAGTTCATGTTGTAGGGGTCCGATGCCAATAGTTTTTTTCACGGCTGTAATTACCAAAGTATTGCGTTCGGGATTCCAGGTCTCTAGCTATGACAGGAACTGAGGGGTCAAGGCCTGATGCTAAATCGGACTTCCAAACCCCCACAAAATCCTGTTTTCTCAAGAAGTCATGTTCTGCCTTGGCCGGGCTGGATGCAAACGCCACAATGTCAACCCGTCTGAAGATGTGGGAGAGGTGCCGAGAGGTTGACATTGTGGTTGCTAATTAGGAACAGGTGATTTTTTAATCCGCCTTCATCAGATGCTGAATGGCACTGCTCTCAAACACGCTAATGCACATACACTAGATCATTTCGTTTCTTGCAGGGTTGGTGAGATGATCTCGAGGTCTTGGGGTAGGCTGCAGAAACAGAACCAGAGGAGTATCATCCAATCACGTAGCTTACCGCGTGCTTGATGGGGTCCAGAAAATGCCGAAACCTTCTCACCGCAATGTTACAAATCGCCAGACGGGATACGAATTGAAGTTTTGAAGAAGTCAATCGTCCGCTACAGGCTTACCTTTTGACGCCTTGTTATTAGGGAAACCCCAGGGAGTTCATAGAAGTGGATCATAGTGCGCGCACCACCTACAATATCCAGAATGTAGATTAGAGAAAGAAAATAACATTGGAGGGAGTGAATCTAGCCCAGCAGGTCGAGCACACTTATAAACCCCATGGCCCCTGCGGAGCACAGAGCAATATAGCAAGACAATTCTTCGTCTAATATCTGCCAATTACGATGAATCCCGACGACTGTCGCCCTCTGGAGTATTGGAATTCGCTCACCAGTTCTTGCTCCATGTGTGCAACAACCTAGCCGGCTTTTGTTGATCTTCAACCATGGCATCTCTAAACTCACCTAGCGGACACGGCAGCCCACCTTCTCCAAGTGAGTTGTATGTATTATCTGATTATCGACCTGTCCCTTGCAGGGCATTTGGCAATTGCATTCATCCCATCCAGCTTGCAGTTTGTGAACTGTTGTGTAACCTAAGAAAAAGCCTTGCCGAAGGCTTTCCACATTTGGTAGCGGAACTCACACGGTGAGACTGGGAACGAGGAAGCTCAGCCTTGCCTGGTCTGTCGGCGTATTTCAACTTGGCTGACCGTGTTTTTGTCTCGTTTTCTGTTCCAGCCAACTAACCATTGACTTCCATCTACAGGCCGGAGCCGAAGAGCCCAACGATCTCGACCGAAACCAGAACTATCCATTATCGAGTCTCGGCATGCGACCCAGATCGCGTGACGACGGCTTTGACCTCACACACGGATCGCTTTCCACCTGTGCACGAGGTTTTTGATGACTTGCCAACGCCCACAGAAGCCCCTCAGCTACTTTTTATCGTTGGTGTCGGCAGCTGGACTACCGAGGCCCAGATAGACCAATCCGATCCAGACCCCTTTGAAGAAATCGACCTGAGCGATGACGGCCAGGACGGTCACCACCAGCATGATGAAGGGCATCCGACTCATGTACAACCTCCCTCGGTGGCACCAAACTCGCCGACACCCTCGGTCACCCTAGGCCGAGGTGGTCGGGACAGCGCA
This sequence comes from Mycothermus thermophilus, assembly GCF_041956435.1. Classification (NCBI taxonomy): domain Eukaryota; kingdom Fungi; phylum Ascomycota; class Sordariomycetes; order Sordariales; family Chaetomiaceae; genus Mycothermus; species Mycothermus thermophilus. Next base: position 2,594,733 of record NW_027191432.1, on the reverse strand, counting down.
AATCAATTCTATCTGCACAACATCAACCGCTTCGTCGCCCAGTCCATCTTTGACGACAGCACCCTCCACGTTCGGGTCACAGACCTGAATACCGAACCCACGGACTTGGCCCACGTCTCCCGTTACCACATTCGGGCGCATCGGATTATCACCAGCTTGATGTCTTCATTCGAGTCAAGTTCTACAGGCGTCATTAGAAGTCTTCCAGGCGGAAATGAACCTGGCGGTGGCTCCGACTCGCTGTTGTCGGAGCAAGTACAATGAGAGCACACCGGGAAGCACAGCGGTCGGTTGTATGTACAGCGTCTAAAGCATGTACATTAATCACGGATATACGTCGTCGGTTTAAGGTTGAGGTAGTGGGGCTATTTGCTGGGAGGATCCCTGCTTAAACTTGCCACTCGGGTACAGTCCCCCGGCATGTTTTGGCACGAGTGGAGCCAAGATCACCATTCCACAACTCCACACAGTGAAAGACACAAGCGGACTCTGAGAAATGGGTTTTTGCTGGCATTGAGGAAGAAAGTCAAAGCCTGGCCGATGTCCAACAGTAGCGAAGGATGTCTCTAGCTGATTTTACTCCCCTCCAATCAAGGATTTGTTTGGGCTTCCGCATAGAATCCCTGGACAAACCATAAGGCATCATGCTTGTTGTTCCATCCAGGCTGATTACGCCAATAAATCATTAAAAGTTTGTTTATGCAGGCCAGGCCTGTCGTTTTCACAAACGCGAAGGGACCCGCTGCCATACAAACAGCTCATGCTTGACAATATATTCTGATCCGGACGCCCGAAGATTCTGCTTCCCACTTGTACTTCCACATCGTGAATGTGATTGAAGATGTACAGTTTGTGGTTCTCTACCCCAAGCAACGTGAAGCCTCGTTCCTCCTTTCTCTGAGAGTCAGTGTCAAAGCCTCACCCTGAAGATGGATTCAGGACCAAACACCCAAATCCCTTCCCAGACGTCAGAGTTCAGGTACTTTCTTGATCTGCCTGTCTCGATTCGAATTCTAGTTTATAGCCTCGAAGACGTTTGTAAAACCTCTCTCACTGAAACGCTCTATGTCCTTCGACCTAACATAATTACTATTCTTGCAGGATCCCGAATAATCCGGGAAACCTGATACGTGTCACGCTGCCAAAGACATCTGTTAATTCCCTCGGCTTGCTTCGTGTTAATAAGTTGGTTGCGATGGAATCAAACCATGAGTTCTACCGCGGCAACACGTTTACCGTTGACTCTGATTGCGATTATGGGAACATGAGTGCAGATTCGGTAGCTGAACATAGTCCCATGCTACAATGGTACGCTATTCCCTCTGAGCTAGACCCCGTTGAATGTCGAGCATACGTGACATGTGATCTGTCCAACCAGTTAGCTAATGCCATACAACACGAGCAGGCTGAAACGCATCGGCCGCAATGCCGAATCCATCCGCAAGATCGGTATGGTCTAACCGTGATACGTATACGCTGAGTATTATGTTGTCCCGTTTGCTAATCAGTCAATGTTTGACAAAGAGTTCTCTTTCCACCCTGGGAACAGGCCTGAAATGGACATGATAGGAGCTGAACTTAGGATGCTGCCCAACATCGCTCCGAGCCTACTCCGCCTTACATCCGACACAACCCACATGCGATCCACTGGTATCACAATGTTGTTTGCATTGTGACTGCCGCTGATGGAGCGCTTGGCATATAACGTAGTTGGAATACTTCTCAATGGGCTACAGGATATGCTTAGCAACGTGGAGACTATCGTCTGATCACTGACCCATTGGTCTTATGGTAGAGGTGATTGCATGAACCTGAGGGATAGGAAAGGGAGATGCTCCGGGTCCTGATAGCTACCTTAACGTGAAGTTGGTTGCTTCACAACAGTATGTGAAAGTGCGATGGGAAGGGTGTCTCTAAAAGATAGGTGTAATGGGTGAGACAGATAGGCATCCAATGTTATTGGATCGTTGGCAGGAAGGGAGTGAGCAAGGAATTCGATCCCTCCTTACTTAATGTTTTTAGACCTCTCTGTTTTACCAACACACTTAGAGCAAAGTCAATATGGCGCCTGGAAGGGCTAGTGTTGCTGACACGTCCACCTCAAGACATGTTGTGCGCTAGCAGAAGGAATTCCTCATGTCGCAGAGGCATCCTGCGACCCTATATACCGTACGACAAGACAAAGAAAAGGCGTGAGCTCTAAAGGCAAGGCCATCCCAAATGGACTCCCTTGGGGCTGGCGATCTCGGCGGGCTGGGGAGTGCAGGGTTAGGGTGGGTGGTTCTGAAGGGTTAGGGGTGTAAAGCAAACCCGCTGAAACACCGAGTCACTATCCCTAACCCTGGACATTCCCCCTGCCTCGCCCCCGACGGGGTCCTTGATCAAACAGTCTGCGCATGCTGAGATAGGCAACTTTGGACTGAACTTGACCTCACCGACCGAGCGACCTCCTTTGATTACCTACCCAAACAACCAACTCCAAAGCGATTCCATCCGCCTGGTGCAGCCCACAATGACCAACAGCACCATCTTTGCTTCGGTCCCCCAGTTCAAGTACTTTCTGGCCCTTCCAGCTGAGATTCGACTCAAGATTTACGACTCGGCACTGGTGGTGTGGGAGTCAAAGGAGGCAGCAGAGACCCGGGAGATTAAGCCCAAAACTCTCAACCATTAGTAAGCAAAATGTTCAACTTTATGTACTACTACCCATTGGTTTTCTTTTTGTCTCTGATGGAGTTTTGCTGACAATGTTATCGTTAAATCAGCCCGGAGACTAAGCTGTGCGAGCAGAATAATACGCCTACTCGTTGTTATCTTGCCTTATTCCGAGTATGCAAGCAGGTTGCGGCTGAGTCGATAGCTCGCTTCTATGCAGTCAATACGTTTCATTTCGACTCAGTCGGGGGCGGATTATCCGCTAGCCCCAGTGACAACGAGATCGATGAGTCAAGCCCGATGCTGTCGTGGTGAGCTACCCCCAATATAACAATAGCGACTTAACCATGATACTGTGCGACAATGTACATACTGTACCATGGGCATGTGCTAACCGCTGTTGTGTTGGCATCTAATATAGGCTGCGACAGATAGGCCGCAATGCTCTCCATGTACGGAAGATACGTAAGTGATACAATCGAGATTGGACTTCCTATTTCATACCACCTATCATTGCCGATAATCGCCTACTTGTTATGTATACATTATGCAAAGCATCTTCGTTTGTGATCAAATATCGTCTAACCACGCAATTCCCGTACAGAGTACTGCTTCATTCCCTACGCGGTTGAGGACATTGGAGCGGCAACAGTTGAGCTCCGGTGGCTTATTACGCTCGCTCCCAACCTCCGTACGCTGTCAATCCACCACAACCCGGATTACGTCATTGTTGGCGAAGTGATCCTTGTTCTGGGGTTTGAAGTTTCACGGACCTTCAACGAAGGAAAAGGTGACAATCTCATCGAACAAATCTTGGAAGGACTGGATGGCGCGCTGGACAAAGCAGAGGACCTGAGGTTGGTCGCCGACTGGAGGTTGTATTAGGCGTCGTCATTATTATGTCTTGGACAATACGCCGCATATGTCCATGCCAACTGGAGCTGGGTAGTATATCCACGGGACAACAACCTCTCTGTATTATTGAGGAGAGTGAGCACGTTAATACTCACGGATTTGGAGCTCATTTTAGCAGTGAACTGCTCTCTCAAATGGCTCGGATGGTGGCTCAGGTGGAAAGCCGTAACAGCCAACTGATATATGTCTGGAAAGCAGAACAATAGGCGACGTTGCCGGGAGGTGATGATAGGCAATTCCGCTCGAGCGGAAAACCATCACGCAGTCTCAGAGGTCGCTTAGGAAACAGCTGGGTGCTGTCTGGAAGGGAAAGTGAAGTAAAGCGTGAGAGAATGGTCAAAACGGCATGATTGTTCCTGACAACCGACCCGACACCCAGGAATGCCGAAGCGGTCAGAGAGCTATTTCCAGAAATCGGCTCTGGTCTCACGTCCGCCGCAAGGACCAGAATTCGCCACCAACTAGAACGAGGTGTTTGTCTCAGGTATTGAGCAACAGCGTGACGGGCTGTTTTAGCGCGACGACTTAATTGCTCTTGTCCGAGACCATTCCATCGAGCCGATGGCGGTGCAGGAGCCTCCCGACCGTGTATCCCTTCGTGCTTGCCGACCAGCAGAGTGATGATCGTGGTGAGAGCCAAAGACTGGCCCCAAATGCTCTTGACAACGGGGAACGATGCGCGATAGTTTCGTGCTAATTGAGATACGCTTGGTCATCCAGGGTGCGCGTCTCGAGTCCGACACGCTGCGATGGATGTTGGACCTCGAACTGCCGTTCATTTCTCACGGTCGCGAACGTCGCCCTACATTGCCACAGAGCAGCGACAGGGGTTGTCAAAGCATTTATCGACGTCATCTTGACCGACTTCCAGGGACTTGTCATCGCTAGGAAAGTGCTGTGCTAGGCCTTCTCCGTTCCGGGCATCTTGTCCCCGAAAGCGGTCCGGGGTGGGAAATCCACTAAAGCACTATGTGCTCTTCGATGGTCAGTTCCTGGACCAAGTCGTGTTCGAGACAGGCAGTCTCCGAGAGCGAAGAGGTGTGCAGTCTGGACATGGTTCAGACGTGCGAAGTCCCGGATCAACTTTCCAGCCGATCCACATCACGACAGTGGTGTTTCGCACGAGTCTTTCACACTCAGTCCGTGACGGCAGTCCTCGAAGCGGTATTCTCCTCGAGGGCTCCCCTAATAGAGATGGTGGTCCATAGAGTATTGAGTCCAAGGGCTGCACGCTCCAAAAACTATCCGCTTTGTGCAACAATCCAGCCGCGGGTTACAGGACTGTCTATCACAAAGGGGAGACTCATTGGAATAGAATGTCTGCCCAAGGGATTCTGCGTCTAGGACGCAACCCATGGAGTATACACGCTTCGCAGTACTGTGCGCTTCTGCGAGGCTGCTGAGCTGGGTGCAACTCATTCAGTCGCATTCCGTGTGCAATGAGACTGCCCGCTCTGGGATATCCGAAGACATTGAAGTAGAGACATTCAAGTGAGAAGAAGGGAGATGCACTCCAGTGAAGCAAGGTGGGGACCGGCGGCGACGGGGACAGGAACACTGATGGAGATGGTTCCGGAAGGGAGGTTAGATTCCAGGTATTTATCTTTATTTTAGAGACACCCTTTTTGTACCCTAGCCATAGGCTTTTTGCACCCTAGCCCCACTTTATCCCTAACCCTTGCACCTGTCAGAACGACCACCACGCCGACGACATCACCTTTCTCAAGTCAGTCAACGCAGTAGTAGCGAGAAAGGCCTAAAAACGAGTAAAAATCAAGAGTTTACAGTTTTATACAAGTTTCTAACTACCTATCCATACAATCCCTAACCCTGCCATCAGGCCTGCGTAGCTGGCCTGCCTCTATAACCCTGACTGCGACCCCGACCGCGACCGCCTCCCCGACTTCCTCCCCGACTTCCTCCTCGATTACCACCGCCACGCCTCACGCCCTACATTACAGGGACCTCGACCTCTCCAGCCTGGGTACTAGGAATAGCTTTATCTACAGTATCCTCGGCAACAAGGTTAATACCCTCCTACTAGGAGGGATTACAGCGAATAGATAGCTAGAGTAAGCTGCTCGGGGGCAGGGTGTGACGGCAGAGAAAGGTCTCACGAGGGCGTGCCTGCGGAAAACCACTCTATTACTCAGAACTTCTGCGTTGCGAAAGGAAAGGAAAGAGGAACAGAATGGGCACCAGGCGCTCGCAGCCCAAGGAGGGTGCGCGGGTGGGTCTCGCCGGGTTAGGTTCCGGCGAGGGACCCTACCCTGCGGCGGCTTAGGTTCCGCCCCACTCTGCCCAGGGTTAGGGTTATATGACTATGGCGCAGCCATGCCGTCACATACCGCCTATAGACTTACTCGGCCTCGCGCGGCTACGGCCTAACTGCCCTGCTTACTGAGATTTGTTAACGTTGTTAAAAGTAGCGGAAATGGAGGAATTGAGCTGACTTGGAGGGTGGGATGGCAGACGCGATCAAGAGGTTTTGGGGCTGCAAGGGTTAGGGATAAAGTGGGGCTAGGGTGCAAAAAGCCTATAGCTAGGGTACAAAAAGGATGTCTCTATTTTAAATGGGTCTTCAGAGACGAGTGCAGCACCTTAGGAGAGTCTGCCTTATGCATGTCGAATGGAATGAGGCATCAGGGTGCGCGAACCACGTCCCCCTCCCCCCGGTAGAGCCTCCGGAGCCTTCGGTTCTCTGCCTCGACACAGGCACACATGCCCTTGTCGATATCCCCCCACCACCGTCGGTTTGATGCTAGGTGCAGGCCAGGTAAGGGACGTAGGTATGTGGTGCGCGCCCCTTCTCCCAGCTAGCTGAAGTACAGCACCCAATGTAAGGTACTGCAGCTGGCACCAGGGCTTTGGCTTCCGATTCGGGCGTTCAGGTCCCATACGGTATGGTTACAGGTACCCAGACGTCCCGTCTTTTATGGCGCCCGTGGCGTTGCCCCAGGCGCCAAGCCGTATGGTACTGTATGTACTTTGTAATATATGGACCCACCATCTTGGCCAGGCCGAGGTGTGGTGGATCTTGGAAGGAACTGATTGGCTGTGTTGAGCGAGTGGGTCAGAATTACATCAGGTTCCTATATTCAGGTACCTTACCTGCCTGGAAGCCAATACTTACACTGGTCCGGGCTCGCTGGGCCTGCACGCGGACGGAATAGGGGCTTAGTATCCCAGTCGGACTGGGGGTGGGGCCAGCTTGGACGGGTTAACGAGACGCCTTGTTTTTTTCACCGACACATGCATCCGCACTCAGGTCGAAATGTACCCTAATCGGGAGTTTGTGATGCCCTCGTCCCTCTATTGAGTTTTCAGACGTCTGTTGACCCTATTATTGATATAAAGGCGCTGCCCCAATCTCTTGCCATGTCCATGACAACAAGACTCAGTCCCGAACACCTACCTTCACGCCGAGACTCCTTTCACACGACGTCAGCTTTACCCATCGGTCAGTTCGTTCGTCGACAGTATATCATCTTGGGAGCGCTGTACTGTCCAGTGTCACGAGACAAGCGATTCCACTACGACCTTCACGGCCTGTCGTCTCCAGGATGACAAAAATGGACCCTAACGTCGGGGATGGCAGCTCCCCTCAGTTCCACAGCCAGTGAGTGGACTGTTTCTATTGTCTTCAACAACCGGTCAATAAAGAGACATCGGTATCTTCTTTCATCCGGGTCCTTGAGTGCATTTGTTGTCAGTTCAGAGATTCGAGCTGCACGTCACACAGAAATGACATGCAACATGATTGGCCAATGCTAGTTACCTACCACCAGGCTGGTTTGTGCTGGTCCGGGCCGCGTGCACTTGGTGGCGGCAGGTTGCAACTTGCAGTGGGGCAGTTTCTGCAGGTCACTGGGCTGGGAACTGCCCGAGCTGCGATGACGACCCGAGTCCCTTGGTCATCAAAATACTACTTTCATATTCCTTGTGCATTGTCAAGTCCGCTCGCTCACCATCACCACGTTTCAGGTCCATCAACCAACCGGATTGCGCTTCAACCTCTGGTCCAACATCCATCACCCTCGAGGGAGGCCAGCATGGTACCAACCAATGCTATTGGCACAACCTCGATGGTTTCTTGACCCAAGACTCATTTGACGACGGAACTGTCTACGGAAGAGTCCGAGGACTGAACCCATCCCCTGCAGAAATGTCGCGTATGCCAACGTATCGTGAACGGATGAACCAAATCTTGGCGCCCTTGAGCCTGGTTCTTGAGCAGGGCAACGCTTCAGCTGCTGCTGGGGATGGAGCGAATGCCGGCCCAAGCCCACGCCAGGCACAGGACCATTGATGTCGCATGGACTTAAGCGTGTTGATGGGTTAGTACTCTGTGCAAAGCATATACTCGCCCGGTCATCATGCGTGGTTTGGGTTCTGTCCCAAGACCCAACAAGGAAGTCTGCCCAAAGGGGAAGTTCAGGCTGACTTACACGGTGCTCTAGCAGGGTGGGCCTTGAAATTCATTGTCGCAGTGGTGGAGTCTCGTCTCAGTTGTGTCGCTGCTTGCCGGCAGCGCGGGTGGGCACGCCAAGACAGAAACGGACACAAGGCGAGAAGATCAAGAGAGAAACGGTTGGAGCCATCTCCAAATCCGAGACCGTTTTAAGAACACGACCAACGAGGGGCCACGCTCCTCCACACCCTCGACAGCGGACTTCCACAGAGGCCATCAGCTCGCAAAACACACATCCTTAGGCCTGTCTGCGCGCCAATCGCCAGACAGCCAGCCATTCGCCGGTGCTTTTCCTTTGTTTTTATAACTCACTAGCCAATGCCGGAACGACGTCACGCTCTCTATGTATGCATTTCCTACGTTAATATAACGTCAAGATGGAACGATTGGGAGGCAAAATCGCAGGTATGATGGGTTTCTGGTAACATTCTAGTGAGGAAAACGTATGTAACTATTTCCATTTCATGTCGGTATGTATGTAGTACAATACGGCTACATACGATTAGGGAGGCACCTGAGACGTATTACCTCTAGATAGACAACATAGTCGTTCCGGTACTCTTCCTCATCTCCTCTTGATTCCTGCTATCCCACCATCGAAGTCAACGGGAGCAGGTCGCGACTTATATATATTCTCAGCCAAGTGGATGCATCTCCCCACCTCGCCCAACTCCCCAATCACCACTACCATCACCACCACCAACCTCCCTCCTCACACCAAAATCGGCCCCCTCTCCGGATCCTCCACCCTCGCCAACTCCAACACCAACCTCCACAAAAACAACTTCACATCCTCCTCCCGCATCGCCTTCGCCATCCACTCCCTCCCTTGCTCCGCCACCTCCCTCGCCAGCTCATTCCCTTGCCCCGTCTCCAACAAGAAATGCACCAGCTCCGGCACCTCCCCCATATCCATACTGACAGGAATGTAGTGCACCCACGCCCGCACCCGGCCGTCCCCTCCCTCGCCCGAGTCGTCGTTCCACCACTCCCGCAGCGCGCCCACCTGCTTGAGCACGAGCGACCCGCTCGCGAGCAGGCGCGGGAACCGCCCCGAGATGCCGTTGCCGTCCAGGTCGAAGACGAGCCTGTGCGCGTAGGACGTGGACGCGGGCTGCCGCGAGACCAGCCGGAAGAAGGCGCGCTCGGCGCGGCAGGCGATGCGCGCCGCGCGGGAGGCGCTGAAGTACGGGAACAAGCAGGTATGGAGGTGGGTCGGGTGAACGCGGTAGAGGTGCGTGTTGAGGTAAGTGGAGGAGACGGGGACGACGCGGGGTTGGGTGGTTTGTTCGCCCGTAGAGGGGTCGGTGGTGGTGGTCTTGACTTCGCGGAGGTAGGTGTGGTTTGAACGCTGGAGGTTTTGGGCTAGGGAGATGAAGCGCTGGCGGTGGAACTGGCGCCACTTGTCTGCGTCGTGGTGAGAGGTGCCGTAGACCATTCCACCGGTGTCTGCTCCGGCCCAATATGCGCTGCGATCCTTCTTTTCCCAAGGCACGACGGGCACGGAAGGGTCGTAGCGGAACTCGGGCTCCACGACATGCGCTGGGGAGGGGAAGAGGATGTCGGCCATGGTGGATGGCGCACCGGTGGATAGGACGGGGACTCTGCCTTCGATGAGCCGGAATGAAGCAGGGGAGATGAACAAGCCGTGCTGGTGAGAATAGCTCGGATTGGCACATATGTTGCGCGAGCGAGTGACGTTGGTGACGAATGGCAGGCCATAGGTGTCGATATGGTGGGCGTCCTTGTCCTTGCCGTGGCCGCGCTGTGGAATAACGCCGCAAAACTCGGTGATGGCATCCCAAGTGGCACGTCCAGAGAAATTGGCGATGGTGATGGGTTTTGCGGGGTTCTTGGATCGGGGGAGCATGACGGCGGGTTCGTCAAGGTGGTTGACAAGGAAGGTGACGTCGCGCGGCAAGACGCCATCCCGGAGATTTCCCAGGAGGCGGTTGAACATGTAGGAAATGTTGCGGTCAAAGATGCGCGTGGGGTGTTTGCAAACGGTGTTGGCGGTGATGCTGGAAATCGTACACGTCCAGACGTCCGCATCAGGGAGTCGCTGCACTCTGGCCATCATATCCAAGACCTGGCGGCCGCTCAAGTGCAAGAAAGGTCGGATTGATCGGAAGATGCCGTCGAACTCGTCGATGAGAGGAGATTTGATCTCCTCGGCGTATCCATACCACGCTTCGAAGCCAGGCGGAGGGTCGAGGCCATACCGTCGTCGATACTCAGCAACCGCTTCTGAGTATGTCTTAGACTGTCGTTCCAGCATGCTTTGGAAGTCGTCCCTGGCTTGACGGACAAGTTGTGCTACTGGATGATCGATGGAATAAAGCTGGTATGAGCCCACCCTGCTGATAGCAACTCCTTCTGCTATCCAAGAGCTGAAAGGTAAGACGCCCAACACAAGGCATAGCCACTTGGCCTTGGACCCAGGGAGATGAATGATAATTTGCGCAAACGCGGCAGCTGCTAGAATGGGAGCGTTCCAGTACTCTTTCCGATAAATCGCCGGATCCCGGCTCGCAAGGAACCCAAATATTGCAATGTCTGGGGCAAGCCACCAAAATGCATTGCGGGCCTGGAAATGTCAGCACACGGACACGTTAACCAAGCTTGGGGTAGACAAACTGTCAAGATGGTAAAAAACCAGCACAGTGCTTTGACCAGACCAACCGTCACCACGGGCCAACCCCAGTTCAAGACCGGCGTTCCGTATGTTATTGTCTGCCAGGCCAGGACTCCCATAAGGAGGAGAATCGTTCTCATTGACAGAGGACCGATGTCCTCCAGGTCTGGAAGTCTGGGCAGCCATTTAGCTACGGACGCCGACCTCGGTACGGCCGAAACATAAACGACGAAGAGCGCTGCCGCAGGAATAACAGACAGCGCCAAGTCCTGAATGCTCCTGTCCAAGCTGGTGGAGAAACAAAGAATGGCACGAAATGCGAGGGTGGCCATGAGAGAGAGAACTGGTTTTTTTGTGAAAGGGAGCGGTATGTTTGGCTGAAGAAGAGGGACGGTGCCGAACACCAGCGGTGTCAGGGCAGGCTGGAGACGGATCTTGTTAGACATGCTTTTCCGAGACGACTGAACATCAATAAATAGCAAATTGACGAGAGCAGGGAGGTGACTTGGTTGTTGTAACCCACGTCCAGCACTTACAAGAAGCCACACAGGCCCAACCTCAGCCTGGTACGCGCTCGCGGTGGCCAGACATAACGCTAGGATCCAAACTTTCTCGCCGCCAGCTCCCTGCCACTCCGTCTGCTGAGAGACCCGCGAGATCCAGTAAAAGAACCGCCGTAATAGCGCCCTTCCGGTTATCCACCTTCCTTTCCTCCACTTTCCCTCCAACTTGCCTCTCCCTCGTTGCCCAACAAAGCTCGCCAGCAAGCCAGTCCGATCCGCACCCTCCTCTTCATCGTTCCGGCGCAGGTCGTCATCACCGACGACGCACTCGAACCCATCCTCTTCAACCCGTCTCTGACTTGACCCCGCACGATTCCCGCCGTGGGAGAGCGAACGATAACCCCCGTTTGCCCTCAACCAACCCCACCGCCAAAACAGCGTCACCACCGCCCAACAAACAATCTCCGAAAGCACCTCCCCTTCTTCCGGGCCTGTCCCGCTCGTCGTTTTGAACACGGCATATGGCAGGATACCGCGCAACCAGGCGCAGAAGCATGCCGCGCAGGCAGCCAGGGGGAGAGGGAGTTTGGTGAAAGAGAAACCCGGGGCGTGGAGAAGGGCTGCGCGACGAGATGGTTGCTGTCTGCCAGTCCCGGGCACTGCGTCTGGTGACGGAAGCATGGTTTCACGACAGTTGACACCCGGGGCCGGAGCCGGAGCTGGGATCGGGGGTCAGGTCGGATCGGACCGGATCGGAGTGGAGTAAATGTGGCAGGGCGGGGCCCGGCCGGCCGCCGAAAACGCCGGTCAGGACGTTGACACCAGCGGTCGTGCCGCACGACTGAGAGCAAAAAAATGAGAAAAAGAGGAGGAAGAGGAGGGGAGGATTCCCAGAATGATAAAGGCAGATGCCGTCTATCAGACAATCGCCTATTCGGTCAAAGCGCTGGTTGCCTGATTGAGCGCGAGGCTGCGTTGGTTCGCTTGATGGTTCGCCGGCTGCTGAAGACGTGTCTTGGGTGCAGCGTGAAGGCTGCAGCGATCAGCACTGATGATTGTCGTTGCGGCTGGGACGCAGAGCTCGACTGATATGAACGCTTTATTTCGATATAAGAGATGAAAATAAACAGACCGCAAAGTAGACAAAAACTCTATGTGGACAGAAGACGGGAAACAAAACTCTAAGGCCCAAATGCTCTGGTCAGCAAACGAAAAAGGGGTCAATTCTGCCCCTTGCTCGTCAGCACAACGTTACGGGGCGGTGGAGTTATTCCGTGTCAACAGTTCAGGGGCCAAGCCAAGTCTTGGACTTGGCGATCCAACAACAGAGACATCTAGCCCGAGAGCATCAGCCACAGGCTAACATCATGGCCCCCAAAGCTGCGGCCAGATATTACTATGAGAGGAGGAAGACTCGAAGCGCATACCATCTCCGAGATGCTTCTTCTTCCTGCCTGACCTTTCCCCTCCCAAACCCAGCTGAAAGGACACCGTGAGCAGGGCAGTGATTGCCTGGACTCTCCTCCACAGACCGACGGCCAAAGTGGCGTCGAATGCGATTGACTGCGATTGGGTTCTAGACCCGTCGTGGCGTTAACAAACAGACAGAGCTCCAACCATGTGCACGATGGGATTTCTCACAGGTACCGTACCCACGCATAGATGTACACGTGTATTGGCTCACAACTCCGGTTTCACCCAATCATCCCAAGATCTCTATATTATCCGGCGAGTGGAGTCTTGGGGTGGAGCAACTGCACCGTATTCAGGCCCCCGACTCGGATCCGAGGGGGCGGTTCTTTCTCCACATTTTATGTACCTAGGCCAGACCAGATCACCAAGATCTAGGTACAGTACATACAGAGATATACGGAGTGCGGAGTATGGCGGTGTCCAATCTCGCTGCTCCATAATTAGCCTTTCCAATTCGACGCATGTATGTCTCAGACCCGCCGAATACGTTGAACAAACAAAAGCACAATGTCTCGGGTCTTGTCACACAGCAAAAGAAGAGATGCACGGCAAACGGGCTCGACGTTTCACAATAATGTAGTTGTCAGAACACGGGAAATGTTGCATCTCCGGTCAGCACAAGTATCCCAACAAAAGAGCATCGGCGAAGCCACTGCTGTCGTTGAGCTGCAACAAGTGTTAATAGCTCTATGTGTTGTCCTCTAGAGACGGGAGCGCCTACCGGTGGATACCATGGGCCGGTGAAGCAATAGCTGTTCACCACATGCTCGGTGGCTTCAATTCAGCTGACAGTTTGAGGCTGGATGGAAGTGACAAAAACCCTGAGTGGTCGAAGTTTGTTGTTAGTGCAGTGGATGGCTTATGCATCGTACGTCTATGGTCGCCGAAACTAACCAACACTGGTTCAGCTGGTGTTTTCACGCCCGACAACTCGCAGTCACCGCGAAGGAATCGAACTATTGTGTCTCGATCGAGCCCAATGAAGTAGATCTTGCTAGATATGACTGTTAGTAACAAGAGCTGAGCTGTCGGTTGAGGGAGGTGCAGTGCCAGAAGCTGGGGCGAGACTCAGAGACTCAAAGTCCTGCGTGCAATTATTTAAGAATCTCAATTACCCCATGATTGATTTGTGAGGTAGGAGGAATGGAATCTCTCGCTATTAGAGAACAAACCATCCAGCCTTCTTACTTCGAGTGTTGAGCTGCCATTCCCTTGGAAACAACTTTGAGACCCGGTCCTATACACAACTTCTCGAGACAACAATATGCGTTCGTCGACTCTCTTCGGCCTCCTTGGCGGCCTAGCCGGCACCGCCCTCGCCACCTGCGAACACGAGGCGCCGTGCCCTAAATACACCATCGACACCTGTGCTGTCGACAACTCCCACACATGTCTCCCTCCGCAAGCATCTCCCGCTACACCGGCGTCTTCCGTCGCACTTGCGAATCAGAGCATTGCGCTCCGGCCGAGTGTCCCGCGAGCCAAAAGGTCTGCACTCCCGGCGGACCTCTCCCTCCACAGCTCACTCAGCAAACCATCCCCCTGATCTGCGGCCAAAAGCCTACATCCAACAGCGTCGTTGTCAGCTACGACGATGCCACGCGGACCTTGGTCTTCGACCTCGTCGGCGCCGGTCTGGAGAAGCCAAAGCTCCAGATCGAAGCCACCCCGGTGACGAACCACGCGCCGGGCCAGTTCTGGTATAACACCTACTGCTCCGCCACGCAGTGTGTTGTGCCCATCGACGAAGTTATCACCACGGAGTGTCTTGACAGCTTGTGCAATGCCACGCTCTGGATTGCCCTTCACACGGGGATCGGTGGCGAGACTTGCTGGGCCGATGGTGAGCGGATCTACGGCGACCGCCGCAGAGCTCTCCAGGGCAGCCCATCCCGCGGCACACTCTCATGCAGAAAGAATGACAAGAATGAGGGTAATGGCAATGGCAATGGTAATGGTAATGGTAAAGGCAAAGGAAATGGCCCAGGCAACGCCAACAACTGGGCGACGCAATTCTCCATCACCTTCTCCTCCTGCCCATCAGCTCCCCAACTCTGCTGCTGCTGCGCGTCGTAGGCGCCCTGATACAGGCGTCAGCTGGGCCGAGCTGCCCCAGCGTTTGGGTCAGGGAATTGGTTCTGGACGTGTCTGTAGCCTACAAACGCTGCCAAAAAACGAAGGTCATGTAGATATACTCTTTGAGTCTAGGAATACACATTACATTTGGCAAATTACTGTTACCACGCCACCACCGCTGCCCAAGTGATGTAAAGACGCCGGCTGGGCAATACCATAGCAAACACCTCCGGACACGCTTCAATGGCCCGGAACTCAGGGCACCTACATGCTCCTCTCCGGAGCAGAACTGTCCACCAAAGTGCCTCTGGACATCGTCACTAGCGCATCCATATGGGGGCATGACAGCGTTTCAGTTCAATTCCTTTTGTCTCCATCCTTCTACCGTCCTCGCGGAAACTGCCACGGTATTATGTGGTGGATTGTGCACAGAGGACTACATTAGCATACATGTCGAGACTCTCGAGGTGATAGAGTTTGGGAATGAGGGTTATGAATCCTGCCAGGAATACGTCTGCCCTTGAGAGAGAGAAAGGAATGCTGGCGTTGTTGCTGTTGGGAATCATTGCTAGGATGGGGGGTCGCTTTCCAGTTATTAGGTAGGATCAAGGACTTCGATGCTGAATCAAGAGTGAATGTCCACCTCAGAGCTACTGCCTAACTCACTTCCAGAAAAGGCAATAACAAGCCACATCGTATCAAGACTGCTTGCGGATCAACAAGGATATTGTGGCTAAACACTCCGAGGGCCGTGAAACCTCTCTATCATATGCAGCGCACCTTGATATCTCCCCTCCTCCTGTAATGTATCAAAGTGAGTATCGGACTCTCTCACCCCTTTGTCGGGCAAACAATTATCTCTCGGGACTTTCAAGTCCGCAACGGCAATTCACAAATCTTCAGCCCGCCCAACACTCCAACACTGACAGATCATCCAGAGTCGGAGATTAAACCCCCATTCCCTTGCAACACAACCGCAACTCTGTTCCTGAAGCTTCCGGGTTGGTCAGCCAGCCGCGATTCCATCCGGTGTGGCTGCGGGGGAGGGGGGAAAATCACCAGGGACCCCCAAACGGAGTTTCGGCACCGACAGGATCAGTTTCAGGGGGGAGGGGAGAGCTACTACTACAGTACGTATTAACTCGCACGCTGTTGTTGGTCAGTTCCCGGGATTTCCCACCCATCCATTCATGAAACCCCGGTACTCCTGCGAGGGCTTGAAGCTTGAAGCTCGACGCCCGATGCCGTGTAACGTCAGCATGCATGACACCCACCACCACCACCACCACACCACCTTCCACCGCCTGCGGCTGCGAGCCTCTGCAGAGCCAGGGGTTGAAGAAAGCGATTCCCGATGACGTCTCACTGCCAGTCAGGGCTGAGAGATGAGACGAACCGCAACGGCGGTGGAAGCTTCGAGTCCGGTGCAAGCGCAAAACCGCGCTGCGCGGTATTATCATCCATCTTAATTCCCTCTCTTTCATCCTCTCTCCGCAGTCTGTTAAGCGACCTAGACGCCACGAAGAGCCACAATCCCACAACGTCCTTCATAACCCAAACATGAGAGGCTGGGTAAACCAAACCTGGCGCGGCTGCAGGATGAGCAGAGTCTGAGTCATCATCCATTTCCCCATGGATGGAAAATGTACATAGCACAAACCGCCAGTTTGAAGCTATTTTATATGGATACTGATCGAGAAAACCGCTATCTGATGCATATCAAGCGCCATGGCGCAACAGGTATCCCTCGGTAGCGAAAGATGGATACAAAATCCCGCATGAAGCTCAGAAGCTCGTCAGGTCCAAGGACCGCTCCAGGATTTCTCATTCAAGACACCATCCATGAGCTATTCTTGACACCTGCAAGCATGTGATGGCTGGCTGTAAGAGTCCTGAGTATCTGCTGAAACACAACAGAGGTGTGTGTCCAAGTCAGCCATCTCTTGACATGAGAAAAGTTCCCGACAAGTCTCAAGACAAACCCGCAGGACTGCAGAAAGCAAGTTCAATTGCTCATCATTATGTATATTGTAAATAATAGCACATATCATACATCCATCCACATCATTAACCGCCGCCAGTTACTGTTGAAGTACATTCCTCATACACAATAATTAGAGATTGCCTCCCCGCTAGCGCCTTATTATGGATATGCATGCAGTTGAGAGCCTCCCCCCACCCACTCCATATCCATTGTCCCCCACCGAAGCCATCTCAATGGGGGGGTACCTACCCCCTAACCTTCCACTCCCGGACTACACCTCCCTCCCCATTCACTACTCTCGAAACATATTCCACTCCCCACTCCTTCCTACCCGTCAACAACGCTCGGCACGCCTCCAGGCGCGCATACAGCCCGACGTCCCCAGCCGCACGGGCCGATCCAACCTCATCATCGAGGATCTCCAGTAGTCCCCTGCCCGAAGCATCACGTGCGTGCACGTTGGCCCCGTTCTCGAGAAGCGTGGCTAACGCCACCTTGCGCCCCAGCCGCGCCGCAATGAGCAACGCGGTCTCGCCCCGGCGGTTGCGTGCTTCCATAACTATGCTAATGCTTCCTTCTCCGCTGCGACCTGACACCGGCGCTCGCAGCAAGGTCTCGAGGATGGCCTGGAGTGTGCGTGCCCTGTCGTCCTGGTCGTCGGCGATCTCCTCAACAAAGGCCATCAGTGGGGTGCGGCCACGCATATCGTAGTGATCCACGGCGACCGAGATGGACGGGTGAAGGAGGCATTGCAGGTGTTGCAGGCGAGTGGGGAGGGCGGCGCCGTCGGTGGGTTGAGGGATAGTTGGAGGCAACGACGGGCATGCTGGCCCCCATGGAGGGGACACGATGATGGTCGGGTTGACTACACAGTTAATGGTGTCCGGAGAACCCCGTTTGCGCTTCAAGCTTGGACGGCCATTGTTGGTCGATGAGAAAGATGACGAACGAGACGACCGCACCTGACGAACCAGCGTCTGTTGGCTGAGGATGGCTTCCGCGAGACAGTGCAGACCGTTGCGTCCTTGGGAATCTTCAACCCTGGGATCTATGTATGAGTCCTTGATGACCTGGACCAGACGGGCGTGGTAGGCAAGGAAGGACCCCTCTCCAGATCCCGGATCGCTGAGAGAAAGACCCATATCTCGCGGTGGTGAGTTCATCTCAACGCAGCGCGGCGGCATGTATGGCTTCTGGCTAGTTGCGTCAGTGTCGGCGACGGGGTTGAAGCCGAACGCGTCCCGACGAGACGCTCGACCAGGGTCAAACATATAGATGATCTCCCGGAGGACTTGGGCGTCCCGTACGACCGATTGGGCCCTGTGGAAGAATGTCCTGCCGTACACGTCGGCTTCGTATACCAGGTCTGGACAGACCTCCTGGATGTAAGCCAACAGCCGTTTCAGGGCTGAGTTTGGACTAAAAAAATTGCTGAACCACTCCAGATGGAGAACGTGAAGAAAGGTCTGGCCGCCGGCATTGCGTCCGCATAGACTCGGCCCATCACTGATGGACAGGATTCCCAACAGGTACTCTTGGAAGCCTTCCAAGGCAGCCAATAGGTGGAGCAGTGAATTGCCAAAGCTATCCCTCATGGCAAGCTGGGTCGGGCAGGGGTGGTTGAGCGCATATTCTGCCCGCTCACTCAGCTCTCCTGTCGCGAGAAGCCACGAGTTCGGGTCCGCTGCTGTCTCTTGAGCGATTGAACACCAGCAGGCTCCAGTGCCATGGCGTTGGCCGGGGAAGTCGGCGCAGCTCCTGGTATGTGCTGTTAGAAAGTCCCCCGGGCAAGCATACCCTGGATCCGGGAAAGGCTCGAAGGCCTCGAGGCTGGTTTCGTCAACAATCGGGGATATCAGGAAGGGCTCGTTCCCGTCACTCGATGATACCGAAGCCCGGCGGGATGGTGGATTGCTCGATGAGATGGAGATGGTTAGCTCGTGAACTAGCGTAGCCAATTGCATGGCATAGGCAGTGGAGCAGTCCGAAACCCGACGTTTGATGTCCTGGACGTCGGCCACATCGGCATCGTTTGGCGGCGGCTTCACCACGGCTGTGTCCTCGCCAGTGAACAAAAGAGGGTCGATGGGTCCACAGTCCTCCGGCGAAGCAACCAAGTCAAAATATGGCACGTCTTCGGCCTTGACGCTGGGTCCGGTCGTACTTGTGAGTCCTGATGTTGAAGGACAGCTTTCCTGTCGGCATGTTTAGCGTCTCGAGTCCACCAGCGATTGAGAAAATGAAGTACCTCTCTAGAGTTTTGCCTGCTACAGCTTGAGGCGCCCTTCCGTTTCCTGCGTCGAGAAGACATTGCCAGACTGCTGATCCTCTTGCCCATCTCTAGTCGGGATTCCGGTCGCAGGTATCGGGGATCATTGTCCAACATCTTGTGGATGGTCTTCTGAGCCGAGTTCTTCCTGATGGCCTGTTAGCTGAGTCCATGATAAGCCTGTAAAGCAAGCTTACCTGGGGCTGAAGCCATCATCGGCAAGGAGTTTGATGATCTTTTCTATGGACAATGTCGAGAACAGGTAGAGCCGGGCAAGTTTCCGGGAGCGAGATACGGTCCATTGCGGCGGCCTGCCGATCCTTGCCCCCGACGTTGGTACTGCGGACCCGGAGGCGGGGGAGGAAGACATTGAGCAGGATGACCATGAAAGCGCTGGGAATGGTTGGTGACGGTTGTAGATCTTGCGGATCTCGTGGTGCCCGTCCGCAGCGTCGACGCCCCCAAAGCAACCATAAGTCCGTCCGAGCTGGGACTGAGCGAGATAACTGGGCATCGTCGTAGGTCAAAAGCCGGACTGATATCTCATTTGGGTTTGTTGTCCGAGTGGGCTGGTCCGTGTGTTTCGACATGATGGTAGGGCCAGAAGCACGGCCCAAAGACTTATGTATTGACTGACTTCCTCCCCGGTTCATATTGGCTACCTGCGGTCTGGGAAAAGGACAAGACGAACTTCGAACGTTTTCAGACCGATGACGCCCTCCACTGGCAAGTTCGTGCCCGAACGTGGGGTGCGCCTATGGTGCGAAACGTGGGTTGGCCTGACGCTCTAGGAACCTCAGATGCCCAAGTACTCTGTAGTACCTATGTCAGGTACATACAGCTGGTAACACCAAGGACCTGGAGCCACCGCCTGCCCCAATATCGTGATGTAGAAAAACTCCGCAGAGGGCTGCATGTTCTGCATCTTGAGGCAGGCTAACTAGCTGTTCGTTGGACAGTGAGGTTATGACCCCTGCATGGCGGTGGCGTGGAGAGGGGCATCAGAGGCGCTCACCAACCTCCACCAGGGCTGACAGGGGCAGGAGCCGCGATGGGGCCGGTGGCGCGCCGTTCAAGCAAGTCTCAAACGGTCGAGATAAAACCACGATGATGTCTTGGGTTGCAGTCGTCCATTTGCCGGTGGGGACAGGTGCATAAGTGCCATGTCTTCATCCTCGATGTCCGTGACTGACACCGAACATCACAGATGGGGAGTAGTACCCTCCACTTGAGAGCAAGACCTGGGGGAGAGTGGCGCACCCCCTGCCTAGGCGGCATTGATGCGTAGGTGTCGAGTGAGCATAGAGGCAAGGCGCCAATCTCCTTGTGACCAGCTGTTTGGCGGGGAGAGCCTCTGATCTTTCTTGAGAGAAGAGTTTCCAAAGCAGGCCCCTCAAGACTCATCGTCTACCTGCTCCGTCCCAACGCCAAATAGGATGAGAGTTCGTCGAAGGTAGATTTGAGGCAGTTTTTACAGCCGTCTACTACAGTCCATCGTCCCCGGCTCAATTCCGTGGGAGCTAGGCATGCGGAGTGGCCGATAAGTCGTGCATTTTGACTCGCCCATACTGTGGTGGCTTAATCGGCGAAGCCGGGGGGCGTTAGCTTGCAGGCGCCCCATCGGCGACGTGAGCCGCACAAGAGAGGAGGAGGATGAGCCTGGACCGATGGCATCAACTTTATTTTCCGTGCTTGGCGCAAGAGAGAACCTGGCGCGGTAACTAGAAGTAGGCACCTGGCTCTGAACGTTGTTAGAGAGTTAATACGGGGTAGGCAGTTGGTGCGATGCCTGTTATCGATGGCCAGGGGAGGAAGTAGATAGGGAGGGTCGGGGTTGAAGATGCGGACGTAATGCAAACCATCAAGAGCACGAAATGCAGACGGCCAAGATGGTTATCAGGATGCGGATGGCAGAGGGACCAGGTGGGCAAAGAGGGGGGACGCGAATGGGGGATGGATGCGTCTGGAGAGGGATGGTTGGAGATGGATGGGGATGGAGAGGGATGGACGCAGACGGTCGCGCAAGGCTAGCCTTGTCCTGCAGCCGCGATGAGATGTCGGTCGACGGGTGCGCGGGTTTCGTGTCGGTGACAAGCCTGTCGTTGGTTGTGGACAAGGTATTGTTGACATGGCGTTGGATTGTCTTGACAGAGATGAGGCGACAGGGTACGGGTTGCGCAGCCGATCGATCCTGGTTCATCTCGAGTGAGAGCGATCCTGGGGGTCCTGAATGCCGGACGTTTGGCGATTCAGGTGTGTTTGGTGGTGTCTTGGTGGTGCGGCGAGCGCTGTTTGGGGATGAAGCATCTGCAGAGCAGCACAATTGGGAAAGGTGAGGTTGGAGAGAGATGCAGGTCAAAATGAGAGTCAAATTTCAACATGGAGCCTCATTGGCATCTCCCGACCCCGGCCGCATTAGACACTTCAGGTAGCCTCGCTTCAACTGCCGTCAGCAGCGCTTGCCGACAGTTTGTTGCTCCTCCAATTCCGCGCCTGCTTGAAGTCGGGAAGCCGGGATGGACGTCGTGGAGGTTTAGTGAGGTACGGAGTATGTGCGGAGGACAGGGCATACACATCTCACTCACCCTTCCAATTTTGGCAGTTATTTCACCACCTGATCGCATCATGCCTGCCCAGCCTTGGGTTCATCAGCACCAGACCTCAAGTGAAGGACCGTCGCAGCCGCAAGGTTGCCCTCCAACTTCCATCTCCCCAACCTCCATCTTCAATGCCCCGCGATTCCCCAACTTAACCTTCGAGATAAGGCCTCGAAAGATTTCCCATGGGCTTTATCGTACACTTCAAGGTTGGATTCAAATCAAACAATCAAACAGTAGTGAGACGAAACACATGCATGCATGTCAACTTGGACCATGAGCATACTTCAATGTAGCAACCATACGAGTGGCTGGAGCATCTCTCTACCTCTACGGAGGACAGATCATTGGGTGTTTACCGGGCGCCTATGACCCCCAATAGGTGTTTACTGTTTACCGTAGGTTATCCCTCACAGACCCGGGAAGAAGTCATTTCACCACACCAGTAAGTAACACATGAACTGTTTACTGTACCTATCCCTTATTACCTTCCACATCCGTGCGCCCTCATTCTCAAATCCGCCCTCAAGCCACTTCTGACGTCACTTGAACCGGGCAGCCGCCACTGTTTCCAAGCGTCTGTTTGATTGTACTTCATGGGTTCACAGAAACATTGGCCCAGCAACCCCTGACCCTCATCACTTGACTCACCCACTTGACACGACCATTTTCCACATGGCACGTCTTGCTCTCCCGCTACAGGGTTGACGGATATCGTTGGTATATCACGGATACGATGTTGACACAGAAAGAGGCCCAAGATGAGGCCGTTTTGTTCGGCCTATGTTGAAAGACTAGGGTGATTTTCTACACAGTTACTCTCGACCAGCCCACCGGCCGCCTCCTCGGCCTCCTCTTCGGCCCTAACCGCTCACCCCTCACCAGAACCCATCCCTCCCCCGGACCATCATCGTATCCCCCACCTTCCTGACTTAGATAAGCCTGAAGAACCTCAGGAGCTGCTGCTCATCAACGGCCGGAGCATGGCCGAGACTCTGGCTGAAGAGACCCTGCAGCTGGGTGCCGTCGCCGTACAGCTCGGTGGTCCAGCCCCACGAGGGCGAGTTCTGAACCTGGCGGGTGAAGGGAATGCCGAGAACGTTGGACCACTGCTTGAGCGCCTCATAGCCGCACTGAGGGCGGACGAGGAAGTCCTGGAGGCCGTGCACGATCTGCATGCGCGGGCGGCGGCCGTTGTAGCCGGGGTACGAGTTGCGGACGAAGTTGCCCCACTGCTCCGGGGTGTGGCTGAGGCCCTGAGCGCAGGTCTGGTTCGGGCTGAAGGGGGTGGCACCGGGGGCACCTAGATAGAGTGGCAGGGCGGTTAGTCGCGCCGCATGATTTGATATACCAAGAGACCCAATATCCCGCCGAAGAATGGCTCCTGGGTGCTAAGCCCGGAATCACTCACCGAAGAAGCAGGCATGGGCGGTGCCCGAGTAGGCAGCGCCGGCCTCGAAGACCTCCGGGTAAGAACCGGCCAGGACGTTGGTCATCATGCCACCGGACGAGAAGCCCATGACGTAGACGCGCGAACGGTCGGCGCTGTAGCGGTCAATGGTGTAGTTGACCATGCTGACGATGCCGAGGGCGTCGCCGCCGCCGTTGTGCGTAAGGCTGGCGGTGTTGTGCACATCCCAGCAGTTGCTCTGGTTCGGGGTGCTGGGGTAGATCAGGATGAAGCCGTGCTGGTCAGCATACTGGGGGAGACGGGTCCCGCTGAACCACTGCTGGGCGTTGCCGCCGCAAGGGTGGAGCTAAGAGAATATCTCGTTAGAATCTTGCTTGGATGACCTCTGATGCTGATAACGGGCCATGGCATGGCGAGCAGGGCAATGCTTACCGCCACAATGATGGCCGGGTTAGTAGCGCGGCGGTCCGGCACATAGATGTGGAACTGGATGTTGGTAGGGTTGGCGCCCCAGTTGAAGACCTGCTGCAGCGACGCGCCGAGGGCCGTCGACGCCGTGGCGGCGACCGAGAAGATGGTCGAGAAACGCATTGTGCCGGTGTCGGAATATGTACAGTGGCAGGCAGACCGGTGAGGATGCTGGTGATGCTCAGGAGCTCGATGGTGTCGACGCTGGGGAGCAGAAAGAATCTCGGACGACTCTGGGGTTGGAGGTTGATCATATATGTAGTCGGCTGACGTCCTCCCGATTCTAGCCACCTCCTCCGTAGCGTCCTCCCGGGGTCCGGCACCATGGCAACAAGAATCGGCAAGTTGGCCGGCGTCAAAGCTTCGGAGGTTGCAACATCAACTACCCGTTTCGGACGACATGTCCGGAGACCGTTGTGTGGCTAAGGCGGGTAAATCACACGAGCACTACCCCGGTAGCGGATCACCCGCGTAGGCGACCCCGGCCACCACTATGATCCAGGACTTGGATCTCGTTCATGCTATACCCCTGGAATGCCCTACGATGACAATAAACCAAGCGACGGGAACCACGGGCGCTGCCCCCCGCGTCGGCACTCACAGTCGGCATCCGATCCGGTGGGACAGTCTCCCGACCGTTGGAAGCTCGACGCGCCGCCGATCTGATGTGATGTAACCGTGCCGTTTCGCTACCGGTTCGAGAAGGTTTACGCAAACATTACATAGGTCCTACTAGTGTGCAGCGAACCTACGGAGTATAGTAGATAGCCATCAGGACGCACGCACCCCTCATCGCAACGGCTTCTTCCCCGTCCCTCCACGACGCATGTACCCCAAGCCTTCCCCATGGGGATGGACATCTACGGCGCCAAAGCCAGGAACGCCGTGCATCATTCCCCTCAATCACGAGGCGGCGAATGTGTAGCGCAGTAGCATTCGGAGATTTCTTGTTTCCCTACGTTTCTTGTTTCGTCGTTCGGCGGACAGTTGCCCGCAGAATGTGGAGGCGGACAACTTGCTATGAAGTAGCGTCCGGATGTCGAGTGGCTGTACGTGTCACCGCAATATATACATAGCCGTGGCCGGCTGTGAATGTCGGGACGTAGGAGCTCTAGCTTCACGCACTCCGTTCATGTGAAAACGATCTCCAAGCAATGCGTGGGCTTGCTCCAACCACCTATCTGGCGGCTTTCCATGTGGGAAAAATGCGTATCCTTGATGTTCACCAGATATCAGACTCCGTCTGTCCTTCTGGAAGTGTGATATTCGGTGGTTGTGCATCCGAAGCAGGTGGGCTGGTACATCAGGAGAGGGGCATCTCTGCTAAGTCCACCGCGCCAGAAGCTTGGGTGACTGACATGTGACAGCTGGTGTGGTGGATCGATTGGGCCGCATCGCTCCAGTATTGAGATGTTGTTGGTCTTGATGAATCCCGATCCAATCCATGCACTTGACTATTAGCTCCACAGCCTCAGGTCGACCTCCTTTCATGGTAGAGGCCCACACAATGTAAGCTGTAGTTGTTATCGTTGTGAAAATGATCCATAAGCATACTGGTCGACTTGAGCTGGTCAAATTTTTGCCGTAGTCTGAGGCTCCCCTCACATAACTTGGAAGATAGTATCTCTCAACCATCAGGGCCGTGCCCCATTGCCGGACTGCAGGCAGAGGTGACTCGACAAAGTGCCCGACATAGCTACTGTGTAAGGCCCTGAGCAAAGCGATGATCATAGTAACCCTGGATTATAGCCAAAAGACCCCTTGTCGTCAAGATTTCCATGGCGCGATCAAGTCAAGCTTCTGTCAAACTTGCCGATGCCTTACCCGGGGACATGCACAACTTCGAGGCGGGACCGTCATCTGGAGTGGGGAGCCAATGACGTGAAGAGTTGTAGACGGAGTAATTAAGTTCGGGACTATCCGACGCGTGGCCTGGCCGCTGGTCAATAATTCCTCGTATAAGAAGCAGAGAAATGTGACCCCAGATACATGGACTGCTACCATAGCACTGGACACGGGTAGAAGACCGGGAAACACACATGCCCATCTTCCTGGCTGCCAGATTTTCGGCAGTAAGTACCAGCATATGACTTCCTGTGGTCAGCCAGTCAGTGCCCTAATCTGGCTGGGAGGTAGGATGTAGTCCTGATGCCTATCCCCTGTCTACAGAGTCATACTCCAGACATAGGCAGAGCTGGACATAGCTGAGTGTGTTGAGACAAGACTCATCAGCTTGGGAGAACACGAGATATTGTGATGTTGAAGTTCAAAGCTCGAATACTCTTAAGTAAAACTAATAGCAGCAAGCTACGCATTCAGATCGCCCAGATCACCATGTAGATTTTATGCAAACATGGCCGTGCAGATGGATGGTAGTTGCAGAGTCGAAGTAGGCGATGAGACAAGACATGTGGAAGTGGTCTACTAAGGGTTAGGGTTTCATTTGTTCTCCAACCTCGGGACCCACTGAAAAGTCCCGATAACGATAACGACAGCGCTTGGGTGGGAAAAAATTGGATTCATTCTCTCAGGAACTGATGTACCACCAACACATGCACGCCGCGCCGACAAAATGGTGAAGAGGAAGGTCGCCGCGCTCGAAAAGGTCGAGGCCGACCTGGTCAACCTCCAGTACAAGATCCGGAGAGATCCAAGGTTGGTGCACCCGCGCGCATGATTCGCGACACCCTCCATGGCTTCGTCGCTTCATGGCGATGGATACGATGCTCATGAGAGATGCAGCTCCGTGTTGATCCTCAAGCGCTGATGCAATGACGCGATCAGGTCCTATGCTCAAGAATTCTACGACCAATGGCTGGCCTACGACGCCCAGCGCCAGATCTTTATGTCGGCGCCTTCCACCACCTCCGCCGAGGACGTGAAGAAGTTCCATGACCTCGTCGACCTCGTCGCCCACGTCGCCGACCTCTACCCGGAAATTACCACCCCGTTCCCCGACCACCTCAAGCAGCTGCTGAACCAGCACCATGCGACCCTGGACAAGGAGCTCCGCGAGAAGGTCGTCGGCAGCTTGGTGCTGCTGCGGCGCAAGGACGTCATTGATTCAGCCAGCCTGCTGACGACTCTTTTCCCTATTCTCGTCTCCACCCCGAGCAAGTCTCTGCGCTCGCTCCTCTACACCAAGATCGTCAGTGACCTGCGCGAGTCCAACGCAAAAGCGACAAACCACAAACTTAACCGCACCATCCAAACCGTCTTGCATAACCTCGTCACCTCGGACCGCACCTCAAGCAAGGGCGTTTGGGCCACCCGCATCACCCGTGAGCTTTGGCGCCGTCAGGTCTGGACCGACGCGAGGCCGGTCGATGTCATGAAGGAGGCTTGCTTGAGTGAGAACGAGAAGGTGGTTGTCGGTGGCGTCCGGTTCTTCCTCGGCAGTGATAAGGAACGCGAGGAGCTGGAGGACGAGTCCAGCGACGAGGAGATTGACCTCAAGAAGGTCCAGCACCAGGGCACGATCAACAAAAAGACCAAGAAGCGGCAAAAAGCGTACGAGAAGGCGCTTGAGAAGCTCAGGAAGTACGCTGAGTCCTCACCCATCCGCCAACCGTCCTTAACTAACTTTGCCCAGACACGAGAAGAAGAAGCATGCACCTCACCCGTTGAACTTCTCGGCCTTGCATCTCATCCACGATCCTCAGGGGTTCGCTGAGCAGCTTTTCCAGAAACACCTCCAAAACACCAAGAACAAGTTCACTCTCGAGAATCGCCTCCTCATCTTGCAGCTCGTGACCCGTCTCGTCGGCTTGCACAAGCTCACCATCCTCTCCCTCTACTCATGGTTCACCAAGTACTTGACACCAAAGCAGCTCAATGTCACCTCCTTCCTGGCTTCTCTGGCGCAGGCGACACACAACCTTGTGCCCCCGGATGCCATTGAGCCGCTAGTTGTCAAGATCGCCAACGAATTCGTCTCAGAAGGATGCGCGGCCGAGGTGGCTGCCGCTGGTATCAACGCCATCCGGGAAGTGGCGCTCCGCCAGCCCCTTTGCATGTCCGAGACCCTGCTACAGGATTTGGTCATGTACCAGAAGAGTAAGGACAAGGGCGTGGCCATGGCGGCCAAGGGCTTGCAGTCTCTCTACCGCGAGGTGTACCCCGAGATGCTGCAGAAGAAGCAGCGCGGCAAGCTCGCAACCATGAGCATCCGGGCTGGTGAGGTAAAACCTCTCAGGTTCGGCGAGGAGGAGGCAGGCGGTATTGAGGGCATCGAGCTGCTGGAGAAGTACAAGGAAGAGCAGAAGAAGAAGAAGCAAGAAGAGCGAGCAGCGAATGGCGAGAACGGCGACAAGGCAGACGACTCGGACGACTCCGACGCCTGGCACTCAGATGAGTGGGAAGTTGCCTCCTCGACAGACAGCGATTCCTCCGACGGGTGGATCGATGTTTACCACTCATCAGACGAAGAAAACGAGCCGGCTGCCAAGCGCCAGCGTACAGGCGACTCCGACTCCGACTCAGACGGTGAGTCAGCCCCAGACCTCGTCGACGCTGCTGCCAAACAAGCTGAAGCGGACCGCATCTCCAAACTCGCTACCACCACCATCCTCACCCCCGCCGATCTCGCCAAGCTCCAAGAGCTCCGCCGCGAAGCGCAGATGGACAAACTCCTCGGCCGGGCGGCCAAGCGTAAGAAGGAGCTGATCGAGAAGCACATCGAAGACGGCGTGACGGCGGAGGACATTGAGCTGCCTGCGCAGTTGGGCAAGAAGATGACCAAGGAGGAGAAGCTGGCCGTGGCGCGGGAGAACAAGCCCTCGCGCGAGGAGCACAAGTCGACGCAGGCGATCCGGAAAGCCCGCAAGGAGGCCGAGGGCAAGAGCACGACCAACCGTGAGAAGGCGCGCAAGAAGAACTTCTTGATGACGTTGGGCAAGGCGAGGCAGAAGAATAAGAGGAGTTTGGTCGAGACGAGCAAGAGGATGAGGGCGCACATTCAGAGGAGTAAGAGCGGTGGGAGGAGGAGGAATGGGACATGAGTGTAAGAGGGGGAAAAGGTTAGGATTAGGAGAGATGACTTGCTGTATGAGTAAGAGGAGGAGGAAGAAGAAGAGGTGGATGGACGATGATCCAAGATCGAGGCTTGTGGAGGAGATGCACCGGGCCAGGCGTGTGCCCAGCAGGTTCGTTTTCCAGTTACTATTTGCATTTCCTCCCTCCTCCCTCCTTCTACTCTCCTCCCCATACACATCAGCAGAACCGAATACCAAAATGCCAATGTAGTACTTTGGACCTTGGTTTCGAACTCCTGCCCTCTCTTGCTATGTGCGGTGCGGTGTGTTTGCTTCACGTTTGCATTGGGCATGTCCAAACACATGAGATGCTCTAAGACAAATGCATCCTTCACATGCAAACCCCATAGCCATTTTAAAGTCTGTTTCCCTCTTTCGCCAGTATGTCCAGGAACTCATTTCATTTCAAAACAATTTAGTTTTCGACGATTTCGTGATGAAAACCGTGTTGTTGTCTTTTGTGCCAAGAATACGCTTCCAAGTCGGCCCATAAAATCCCAAAATCTGCCACCCAGCACCCAAACAAGACTCTTGGAAATAGTCCTGTGGTCTAGCGGTTAAGATTTCGCTCTTATACCCTCCACAACGGAGAGTCATGGGTATGCGACGGTCGCGGGTTCAATCCCCGCCAGGACTATTCTATTTTTGTGATTGGCTCAACCCTCACCCGGTGTTTTTCTCGCAACCGCAGACCTGGAGATGCTTTGGAGATGGTTGATGTGTGGGAGGAAAAGGCGGGAAAATGATGGCTAAGTAAAGCGAGGCTGGATGGATGGATGGATGGACGGGAGTTGGGTTGCGGACGATGCGAGCGTGTCTTGCTTTGATTGTGCTGTTGCATTTTTGGCGTCGCTTCCCGCTCGGCTGGTGGCTGTTTTGCCGCAGAACCCTAACCCTCTCCTCTTGTTTCTATCTAACCTCCATTCCATCTTCTTTCGACCTCATCACAAGCAAAATTCCATGAATGATATCGGGGTTCGCCATCCATGGAAAGGTTGGGAACCGGAATCGAATTGGCTGATCTTGCAGATCGGATCCTGTCATTTCTCCTTTGCGCCCGATTGCCAGCGCCACACCGAGGTACACACTTACACAGCCACACTGCATCCGCCACGCCAAGGCAGCTGTGGAAGATGTGGCGAGGGCATGTGCGACCGGCGATGGGAGCTTTGTCAGCGGCGAGCAGAGATCCATCTTGCGGAAATCCAGAATCTGTGCCAGTCCCCTGCCTAAGAGGTGAGACGGTCTGTAACAGGTCCTGGCGAGGAAACAAGCGGCATAAGATTCGACTGGCCGTTAGAGGGGGGCCGGAGCTTCAAGACCATGCCTGACCTAACAGGAGGTTCCAGATACTCCGGAGTTGTGTGGAGAACCACCATACGGAACCCTCTCCGGCGCTTACTGTGCTTGTTTATGTCTATTATAACCAGCTGTTACACACTCATGCTTGATGCTGAGCCGGGAAGACGATGGAAGGAAACACGGAACCATCAGATGGGCGTACTCCGCAGTGTATAGACGTATTCTTGAACCTATCATTGCTGACTCAGGTCCGGACAACTGTCCGAAGAAAGACATCTCATCCGGCCTCTCCACTGCGACTACCGATCTCGAGTTGTGCAAAACAGGTGGTGAAACAAACCTGTTGCTTTTGCGGACCTAGCCAAACTGGAGATCGGGCTCGAATCCCAAGGGCCGAAATGAGATGGATGGGCATGAATTCTAGAAATCCATCAGCCACCGGCTGGTAGTGTTGTGATGACGACGACCCCAAGGCTTTCATAACATCAGGTCCTGGTCCAGCTGAAAGGTGCCCATCGCATAGAAGTACGGCGTCGTATCGCACAGCCCAGTGTGGCCGAGCTTTGGTGGTAGTCGAGCTCCCAGCTTGCGAACTTACGTGGCCCAGTTCATCTGCCAACCTTGCTTGTGTTTACACTACTGGAGTCAAGCCTCACAGAGGAGAGCCGCCCTGAGATCCCACGCGCCAGGATCGATCCATGTTGCGTTGTTTGAAGTCACCGAAACCCAGTGGGTCCGCAGTCGTTAGATGGGGATAAACGGCCGGCGGAGCTTGTGAAACGTTGTCGGGTTGCGGCAGGATTGGAGCGGCGCTTATGCGTTGGGTGGTGAGTAGTAATAGCGGTTGTCTACCGTGAAGAACAGTCGGGCAAGAGTGTATGTCGTTTCAGCGGGGTATCTCGATTGCACATTCCCTTCGAGGCTTCCATGACTGGCGACGTCCTTCGAACACAGCGAAATGTCGATCTGCGAGCTTTCCAAGGCTAGCGGGCCGATCCTCGCTCGGAGTTACGGGAGCAGTTCGCACGACTTGGTCAGAGGTCCAAAGCCTTGTGGGGACACAGGGCGGAACGAAAGCCGGGGCGGCGGAATGCCGACACCGATCCGCCGATGCCCGTTGCTTTTGTCTGACGGAACTCGTTTGTCGCCGAGCCCGTCTGTGTGCACCCTTGGCTCAACTCCCCAGCCTGCGCCAGCCGTCAGTTTCTTGGCCAAGCAACGCCTCCCCGAATGAGACGGAATTCCTGTGATTTCGGTTTCCATGAGTATGAGAACTGTTGGTTGTGTTGAATTGGGCATCCGTGTTGACAATGGAAGTCGGAAATATCAAGTAACTTACACTACTCTCATCCGCCAGCCTGTCACTTTTGCAAGCATCCATTTGGTCTCCGTCCCCTGATGTGTGGCTCAATCTGCACACTTTTCCCACGCATCATGGCGGGAACTGAGCAACTGCCCAAAGAGGCAATCTGCCAGCCCAGCTCTGCAGAAGCTGTCGTCATCCTCTGTCCGGCGACGGTCTGGTTGGCGACTGTGAGCGGCTGGCGCATTGCAGACCCGGCCATGGGTGGTGCTGGGTTTCGTTTCCTTTTGTCACCCCGCCTCTCGGCGCCCGGATGAGGCAGTGCAGCACAAGGCGTGGTTGTGAGCCAACAGTGTCCTATCCTTGAGAGCCACGGCTGGGGCTGGTGTGGATTCCAAACTTCGGGTTCGATTCTGGATTGGGAGATGAAGTCTGGTTCCTGGAATTTGTTGGCGTGGCTTGCCCTGGGAGAGTTTGTTTTCATCTCGCTCGACTTGAGTTTCCAGGTTGTTGTGTCTGAGCTGAGGGACTTCCGCTGGATGTGCTTTCGTAATCCGGGAGGGACGTTGGTGCAACAGAAGCATGCCCAGATCGGAACAGGTGCAACTCACTGTTCCGTCAGTGAGGCAGCAGCAGCCTCTCGGAGGCTCGGAGCTGCTTGGGGCAGGTCCAACAGGCTATTTCCACAGGGACGGGTTCTGATTGGCCCGATGGAGCATGGGTTTTTGTGGGGCCGCTCGTCTCGAATTGGCTCACGGGTGGCTTCTCGCAGTGCTGACGCGGCCTCCCCCCAAAAGGAAGTGGGAACCCCTGCCTGCTGCTGCACCTCTGCTCTCCTGCCACCGTTCCCTTTCTCGTTCCCTCTTCCCTGTGTCCATCACCGAACCTCTCTCATAACCCACACCCCCGCCAACTCTGTGGCATCCGCCTCTTTTTACACCTTTTCCTGCTTTCTGCCTTTCTTTCTGCCTTTGCTGCCTTCCCAACCTTCCGATCAAACATCCACATTACGTCTTCAGACTCGTCGTTGCTCACTGAGTGAAGCAGCGGCGACAGCAACACAGGCAAACAAGCAACACCTCCTCATCCAGATTCCATCGCCGACATGGCCAGCTCACAACCAGGGGGTTACGACGCCCTCGGCGAGTTCGTCGACTTTTCCCAGATCGAGTTCGAGAACGCGAACGGGTCCGCTGCCGCCAATGCCAATAACGCCACCAACGCGGGGAACGATGTCTTCACATCAACGCTATCGCCTCCGACTTCATCCAACATGTCACCTGCGCCGACACTGAAGTCCGAATCATCGGGGTCTGGCGAGGTCTTTTCTGGCCCGAGCCACCAGTACAATCTGTACAAGCAACAGACTCCTTTCGTCCCCGGTGCTCTTCACACGGCCATGGCCATGGCGGCGCCCCACAACTTCTATCAGGACTATCTCAACCAAACGAGCCTCGACGATGTCTTTGACTTCAACACCCCTCTCGAGACGACGGGACTGGACATGGACTTCCAGACCAGCTATCTTAACTCGACCATCAACCCCAATGTCATTAACGGCCAGAACGGCGAGTCTCTCACTTCGCCCTTGCCGTCCACGACAACGACATCCACGGGGAGCACCTTCGTCAGGCCATGGCCAGGCATGCACCAGCAAGCCGCCCTTGCCCGCGCCCAACAACAGAGGCAACAGCTTGAGAGGCAACGGGCGATGGCCCAGCAGGCGGCCAAGCAAGTCCAGAAGCCCAGGACACCGCAGACGAGCGACTCGATCGCTCAGCAGAGCGTCCAGCAGATTATGAACGCGATACGCGCCGAACCTGTCGCCCCCGCCCCGGTCAAGATCTCACCGACCCTCAACTTCCCCAAGAAGCAAAAGACTGAGGAGGAGATGGATCCGGATGAGAAGTTCCTTGCTAGCGAGGAGGCCAAGAAGCTTGATAGCCGGGAGCGCCGCCAGCTGCGGAACAAGGTGTCTGCCCGTGCTTTCCGTTCCAGGAGAAAGGGTAAGTTTTGTCCTTCTGTTCGGCTTCGTCGTTGGTTCCATTACTGACTGTCTTCGCAGAATACATCAGCTGGCTGGAGAATGAGCTGAGCGACAAGCACAACGAGAACGCCCTGCTCAAGGCCAAGAACCGCGCCCTCGAGGATGAGAACGCCCGCCTGAGCGCCCTTACCCGGGAGTTGCTCATGGCACCCCAGTTCCAGGACTACCTCAACGACTTGGCCAACAACCCGGCAAAGCTTGCCCAGCTTGCCCAGACGCGCGCTCACCCCGAGCAACCACCCGCGCCTGTGCAGTCCCAAATCCCTCACGACATGAACCCCCACCAACGCGCCGCCCACTTCCAAGAACAGTTCCAGCAGTTCCAGCAACACCAGGCTTGCTTCGCTGCCTGAGTGCTTGACTGGATGATGTACTGCGTTTTTGCTTTACTGTTTGAAGTATCTGGCACCGCTTTCAGAAATTATGTCTTATCTGATCTCTTGAATGAGAAGATACTTCGCCAAAGATGCGGACTGGTTCA
The DNA here is from genome assembly GCF_041956435.1 of Mycothermus thermophilus. NCBI lineage: Eukaryota > Fungi > Ascomycota > Sordariomycetes > Sordariales > Chaetomiaceae > Mycothermus > Mycothermus thermophilus. The sequence continues at coordinate 2,561,110 of NW_027191432.1, read as the reverse complement.
GGGAGTTGCGGCGTTGTTGGGATGACAGGGACGAACACGGGTGGGATCGGATTGTTGGTCATAGCCTTTTTGTTGACTTGAGTTATTTGGTTCATGTCGGGTCTTTTGGTGCGGTGGGGCGGGTGGACGGGTGCATAGCGGCCTCTGACTCTTCTTCTTGTGAATATCTTTCGCTCTAGTCTGTTTTACTGAGCTACACACCTATCTACCAAGGAAACTGAGCTATCTATCCTGATGGGATCTAATGAATGTTGGGAAGGCTTCGAACATTGGCGAGGAAGCGGATTTGGTATTATTGTTACGTAGCTGTTAGATGAATGCCATTCTCTGCTCCTCTGGCAATTCTGTCTTTTTCGCGATGCCATCTCTGTGTCATTTGTAACAGCGATGTCACCTTTGTTGAGCCATATGCCATGCCACTTGACCGGAAAACATGCGACAACATGTGGAGCCCTTGGCTTTGTGGGTTCCTCTCAGGTTCTTGTGTGCCTTCGACAACTTCGTGTTTACATGAACGAACTTGACTTCTGCGACAGAAGACCCCATCAAATATCTTGATCACCAGAGGAAATATGTCTGCTCTCGTGTATCATCTGCTTTAATTACGACTTGAGTCATTAACTACATCAATCTCTTTGCTCAATGGGGTGCTGTTCCCTCAAAAGCTTGTCGTTCTTCGCGAAGTGACTTCTTTGACCCTTGAACGTTTAATTGCCAAAGAGGGTCGAAGCCTCCCCGTTGTATATACTACCTGTAGACTATGTCCTTGAAATCTGACCGGAATCAGAAGACTCATTGAATGATCCAGAAAGCCCCCATATATGCTCCGTAAGTCAACTCAGTGGGGTTACTTCTCCAAACCCAGATCTCTGGGAACACTGGAGGGCTGAGGACCCAATCTTGAAAAGCCACTACGGTCTTTGGCCTCCACCATCAAGTCCAAAACAGACGCCGACGACTTCAATCAAGTTGATCAATATTCCGCGTTTGATACAGGAAACATTGGTCTCATATAAGTTTTGTTGCTCAAGCCACAAATAATATTACATCACCTACAACTAACAGGTACCAACCTAGCTAGATACACTAAGTGACCCTATCCCTTTACACCCTCAACTCCAAAACATTCACGCTCCACCCCTGGACGACAAACTCGACCTTCTTGCCCTTGGGCTTGTCCACCTTCTGCGGCTTGGGCACGATGGTCGAGTTGCCGATGAAGTTGAACGCATACGGATCGTCGTGGCGGAGCACCGTGGCGTTGGCCGACTTGATGGGCTTGTCGAGCTCGAGCTTGACCGTCTTCTTGTCCTTCTCGCTGTTGACGATCTTGAGGAAAATACGCGATTGGTCCTCGCTGATGGTGGCGCCCCACCAGAGCGGGTTGAAGTCGCCGTTCTTGTTGACGACGGTCAGCGTCTCGGCGCCGTAGTACTCCGAGAAGAGCTTCTGCTGGTAGTACGACGTGGACAGGACCAGGTCCTTAGGGTTGGCCGAGAAGGCGATGAAGTTGGGCGTCCACTGGTACGCGTTCCAGTTCTGGAAGAGCGGCGCGTACGACGACAGCTTGACCACGTGCGGGTTACGCTCCATGGCGAGGGCGAAGATGGCCTCGCCGATGGCGGCGAGCACGGGCGGGTAGGCGAAGCGGCCCTCGCCGTTGACCCAGTCGACGCCGCCGGGGCGGTCGCGAGAGAGGACTGAGTACTCGCCGACGAAGATGGTGACGTTGGGGTAGCCATTGATCTCCTGCCAGTTGTCGAAGTAGTTGAAGTTGTCCTTGTAGAACTGCGGGGTCTGGTAGTGGTGCAGATCCCACATGTTGCCCGGCGGGATGGTGATGTTTTGCTTGGTCGGGTTCTCCTCGACGGCCTGGGACGAGATGTAGGTGATGTCGGGGTAGGCCTTCTTGAGCGCCTCGAGGAAGCGCGGGAAGCGCCAGGCGTAGCTGTCGGAGAACCAGTCCTCGTTGCCGATCTCGACGTACTTGATGCTGAACGGCTCGGGGTGGCCGTGCTGGGCGCGGAGAGCACCCCACTTGGTGGTGACGTCGCCCATGGCGTACTCGAGCTGGTCGATGGCATCCTGGATGAAGTAGTCGAGCTCCTCAGGCGGGACGGTGTGCGCGGGGTGGACACCGGAGGCGTCGAGGGAGTAGCCGGCGTACACGGTCAGGAGCGGCTCAATGCCCATGTCCTCGCACCAGAGCAGGTACTCGAGGTAGCCCAAGCCATCGGTGTTGTAGTAGCCCCAGTTGCCGGGACGGCCCGGACGCTCGGTGAGGGGGCCGATGGTCTTCTTCCAGTCCCAGCGGGTGGCAGGGCTGAGACCCTCAAGGTTGTTACCGCCCGGGAAACGGAGGAACTTGGGCTTGATGCCCTCAAGAGCCTCCGCGAGGTCCTTGCGGAGACCGTTCGGGCGGTTCTTGTAGGTCGGCGGGAACAGAGAGATCAGGTTGAAGAAGAAGGTCTGGCCGGCGGCCTCAGTGCCGTTCCAGGTCACGGCGAAGGTGTTGTTGCTGTTCGGAGCGGCTTTGGGCGGGGTGAGAGTCGTCGTGAGGTGGGTGTAACGGTAGGCGCTGATGTTCTCCGGGAAGGGGACGAACTTGGAGACCCAGATGTCGTCGGTGAGGTTGGAGCGGAGGGAGAAGGTCAGGCCGGTGATGCTGGAGTCCCGCTTGAAGGTGGGCATGTGCGGCTTGAAGTAGACCGAGGCGTTGTAGGTGTATCTGAGGACTTGTTAGACGGTCATCCCTCGTCAATTGACTCCCAGGAGTCAGGGGAGATAGGTCCTTACGGTTGAACATTGATACCCCACCAGCCCTCGTTGAGGAAACCGACTTCGCCAGTAGCATTGGCCGGGATGGTAACCTTCAGCGAGTACCTCAGGGCATCAGAGAGCGGCTCAGTAATGTCCAGCTCGAGCTTGACACCCTTTCCAATGGGCCTGTAGCCAACGAGGTCCCTGGTTCCGCCGGTCACATCATCAGAACCTGCAATTGTTAGCAACGCTGCTAGCCATCTTTTCCTCAACACTGGGACTCACCCTGGAAGGCACGGTTCCGGATCAGCTCGGCATAGATGCCGCCATCACCAGAGTGGTTGATGTCCTCGAAGAACAAGCCATGAAGCAGCGGCGAGGTCTTGTTCCGGACTCCGTTCTTGAGATCGATCTTGAGATCAATGCTCTTGTAGTTCTTGGGGAGGTTCGGAGGGCCCTCAGGGTTCTTGGCCTGGGCGGCGACCTCGGCGGTGAAGGCCACCGCCGCGACGAGGAGCGAGCTGACGAACTTCATTGCTGGAGTTGACGTGCCAAACTCGACTCTCTGAAGGTGGGAACTCTCGAAAGGCGGGGGGAATGCAACGGGTTTATATCCCCATGTCTTCTCCCTGCCTCTCACTTTCTCGCTTGAACCCACTGCGCGGAGGAGTTCCCGATTCTCGTCCCTGGCCGAAGCCTAAAAATGGTGCCCTGGATTGCATCATGGACTGATCGTGGAACCGGTTGCTTGGTACCGGACAAGTTGGTGGGTACGTACGCACGAGGTTGCTGACGATGCGAGCTTCCATCGCTCTTCTTTACCTAGGTAAACTCTTGGGTTACTGAAAAGTCTCCGGAAGCTATGCACCAGTATTCCGTTTACCTAGCTGAGCAACCGCTGCGTGACGGCCAAGTCCGATATGCGCGCCAGTCGCATTGGATACCAAGGCATGGCCTGGTAAAGGCCCGACATTCCGAGGTCCTTGCCGGTGGGACAAGACCGGGACAAAGAGAGAAGGAGATGTTCCCCGGTGCGAAGCTCGAGGTAAAATGCAACTTCGCTGCTCGTCGCCGGTGGGGTTGAGATTTTAGCCGCAACAGCCTGAACGAACCCCCAGGGTAGTGCCCACTAAGCGAAGCATGGCGAGGCGGGAGCGCCGTCAACCTTTCTGTCCAAGCCTGCCGTTGAAGATGCCGTTTAGGCTGTGGATGGAGAAGGCCTGACAGCGATCGTAGTCGCTGTACCAGGACAGCAAGGGATTCCAGAAGCCATCATGAGAGGGGTAGGGATCAGCGCCAGAGGTCTTGGTGCTCCGCGTCCGCCTTGGCAAGTGTAACGTCATTCTCCGTTAGGCGAGGGGTATCTCCAGCCTCTTTTGAAGCCGCTGCTGGGGAGAGGTTGTCAGGACGGGATGTTTTGAAAGAGAAAAGAAGCTTGTTCATAGACCTTGAGATTATTCGAAAGAGCAATACTAAGGATGGCGTTGGTAACTAAGACCGGATCTGGTTTGTAACTCAGAAAGGGGGGCAGTTAATTGAGGTTGTCAGGACGCGTCAGGAGCACGCTCGGGGATTGAGTGCGCCAAGCCCAACCTATATTAACGGCTATGTAAGGTACCTGACCTGTTCACACCATCCTAACGGATGCACGTGCCGGGACAGAGAGGCACCAGTTTCCAGCCCACATCTTCCAGATATTAACAGGCTTTGAGCGATGTGTTGTCATGAATCTGCAACTGACATCCTCCGGCCACGCGTATGCCTGAGGTACAATACCAAGTTTGTATAGCACGCCGCGTCGTCTCGGTGTTTCTTGGCGTTCAAGATGATCGCTGGGAAGCAACATGTTCAAGTCTAGCTCGCCGTTGAGTCCAGAAATGCAGGGCTTTGCAGCACCTCGGTAGGTAGGAACCATAGGTAGACATGTACTATTTCACAATAGGGTCTTCTAATCCTAGGAGGTACTTACTCCAGACAAGCTCAATACTGTGTTAAACTCTCAAGAAGTTAATAAGTTAAGTACTCCTGTTCAAAGAACATTTGACGCCTGAGTCTCGATGGATCAACCTGACTTATTATGACATGAGTGTCCGAAAAGCTCGTCCATGTTGTCCACAAGCACGGATATGATGGAATCTAGACAATAGATAAATGGTGATATGAACAAGACTGAATTGCCCCTAACCCAGTGCCATGGCCGAAATGCCAATCCGGAGGCATCGAGACCAGGACAAGCTCCGGGAAGACATCTGATGGTAGTATTTAGGAGCAATTCAAGGCAGATTATCCCGGGGTCCCGTGATGAACTCAGAGCAAGTATATTCAAGCAAAGCGTGATTCTATGCTCGTCAAAATACGTCAAGGTTGAATCGAGTTATAATTATGAGTGGTTTGAGTCAATGAGCCAATGACCTGCTTCCAGGTTCCCCTTGCTTCTGAACATAGGTAGGGAGTTTTCGAATCGCAGCCTCGTCCACCCTCCGAGTCGATTGCTCGCTGTGTAGGTACGAAGTATCTCACGCATTAATCATATCTGTCCTCCACCTCCGTCAGCCGTTGGGGTTCATCTAACACCTCCGACACCATGGGTGGCTATGTTTAGGACCGTGATTGGAAATATCTGCTGTCTGAGGAAATTCGGGCAGCAATGCTGCGCTAATAGCTCCTATGATCTGCAATGCCCGAAGCCACGCTGAAACTACCTTATCTCTTCAGCCTTGCGCAGCACTCCAATGTCTTTTTGCCAGCAAAGATATTCCTCTGCATTACATAGCCTCATTGGGCGCGCTCTCCGAGCCTCGTCGTCTGCTGGAACATGCCAAAAGGCTTGCTGATGTGCTCCATACAACCGAAACTTGGAGCCTCTCTCCATCATCTTTGCTAAGCGTCTTTCTCAATTCATCATTCTATTGTCCCACACCGCTAGCATGGTGCTAACCTTGGTTATACTCCTGGGGTCCCTTTTTGGCATTGCCGGGGCCGCCCCGATTTCGAATGCTGAGGACTGGTCCGACTTCACCGACAACTTTGCAACCGACCTTGCTCCTATTATCGCTCTCTTTGGTGAACAAGTCACGAAACAGTATCTCAGCGAGAGCAACAGCGGCCTTGATTGCATCATCTTCGGCATGGCTCCAATAGGCATCATCACGGCCATAGTTTCTGTTATCCGTCTCCACGGCAAGCAATGGCTCAAAGTCGGTTATCGGTCGTGCGCAAGAGCCACGCGGGGCTGCAGAGGCAGAATTGCGCTCATCGACGAGTGAGGATATGTGCGAGCTTTGGTCTCACAATGGTATATGCCGCGTGTTTGGGAGGCCTAAGCTCCTCGAGTTTGTGGTCATACCCAAAGGAAGCTTC
>NW_027191432.1:2530732-2553374 GCF_041956435.1 Mycothermus thermophilus | reverse complement strand
ACCCAACCTTCTCTAGCCAGCACGGCGACGCGGATGATGGCCCAATTAAGACCCCCAATTGTGGTATCTTTCTATCCAAAGATATTATGACTCGTGGATGGCAGGTCAACGAATCGCCGGGCACGTTCCGCGAAGTTCCTCGAAAGAGAAGCAGACTTTTGCCCTTGGTCCATAGGCGTACTACGGCACCTTTCCCGAACCTGTCGCTGAACTTTGGGATCAAACGACCAAAGAGATCGATAATTTTTGCTGCCGCAGTATTCGGCATCCTCTTGCAGGGTAGCGTTTTTGGCTACGCAACCTGGGCGACATTCTACAATGATAACTTTTATACAGACGCGGAAGGGGAGGGCGAAAGACCAGGACTGTGGTCCTTTATTCTTGCCATGGGTGGGACACTTCTCCTTGTTGTTGGAATGACCATGTGCGCCTATGCGATACGAAGGAGCTCGATTGAAGTTCAATTCGAGCCGACACCTGGTCGACCAATTCCCCGTATCTATTGGCTCCAGTGTGGTGGCCAGAGGGTTGCTGACCAGCAATTCCCTTCATTTGCATACTCCACGAGGGCGAAGACATACACAACATCTTGGCGTGACGACGACGCACAACTCCCACTCCCTTATCTCATTCTCATTTGCGGCACTTCACTTCTCGGCTTCGTGTTCCAGTTTATTGGCCTCCGTGGCCTCCACGGGTCCATTACACTTTATCAACTCGCTTGCACGCTTGCAATGTCTATCGTTCGGGTGTCATTACGCAGCAAGCGATTTTCCGCGCGAAAGAACTGTATCCAGCAGGCCTTTCGTGTCGTGGACGGAAACCATGCCCGGGAACTTGACTGGCAAACTTGGGACATTGTTTGGAGACAGCTTCTGTCTCAACCCGGTATGTATTAGCCTGGCTGAAGCTGGAGAGGAACTCCACTCCTCAACATACATATGGCGTATGGCTGACTCATCACTACCACATACTGTGGAATAATAGACCCCAACAATACCCAACCTCCTTATGCCTTGTACTTGATCGGCCATCACAGTCGCTTCTTCAATTTGGCGAGGTCCAAGGCTGCTGAACAGCTTGTAGCATCAGCGACCTCCGGGAGCGTTGTCATGTTCGTGTCGACAGGAAAGACTGGGACTGGGCTCGTCGGTTTTTGGCCTTCCCTGAAGTCCATCCGAGAGCAAACAGAAACAGAACGGCAGACTTCCTGTGCCCAGGGCGCTGTCGCCTTTCTGCACGCCATAGAAAACGCTCAACAAGATGTTAACCTAACGTCTCCCGGTCCTGACTTTCCATTGCATCAATTCAGTGCAAGTCCTATCGCTCGGGCTGTGGCGATCAGGGCGCGTCTCAGCTATTTTACGAGCAGTCCCCTTCAACCTCCTGAGCTCCAGTGGGACTCAGAATTGCAGGATGTAGCTCGGCGACTTCAACAGGCCCTACAGCAGGCTGCAGAGTACATCTTTCAAAATCTGCCTCTTCAGGACAGTACCTGGAAGCACGCGGAAGTGCTCACCTGGTCGATTCCGTGCATGTCCGTGCTCCAGGAAGGACAAGTTCGCAGTAAAAAGATCGTCTGTCCCATTCATTTTCTGATGCGAAGGAAACGCCACCGATGGTTCATCGACGAGCATTTCCTTGCAGCAGTCATGGCACTCTGGAGATGCTATTGGGCTCCGAGGGATCACGATCGCAACCCTGTCCGCTGGATCCGTCGTGAGGGGACAGACCCATTGACATTTTCGTTTCTCAAAACCATTCAAGCCGTCGACTGGCGTGACCCGGAAAGCACGGTTGCAACGATCAGATTCTGGATTGGAACCAACCAGCAGATCCTACACACTCATTCTCCGTTGTACTCCTTCTCAGCAGAGTCAAACGTGCCCTTCAGATTCTCCGCAAATCCGGACCTAACAGACAGCCTGGGTTGGAATGAAGCAGGACGTGGCCTTACCGTCTTATATGGTGAAGATCCATCCGCTTGGGATGCGCTCCGATCGAGTCCGCAGAGCAGAGAGCCTGTCTCGCTTTTATCCATGCCTACAACGGCAAACCTTCTCGAAATGATGGCCCAAGATCTGTTCACCGCGTTTATGTTTGAGGCAGCATCTATCATCAGTCCCCTCACCGGCGTGACGATCCGTCAGCGGCAAAGTTCATCAGTCGACACACCCAGCCTTGTCAGCAACGTCCATATCGATGCCCTTGCTGGCATGTTACACAACTCTGGGCTGGCGACAGAAGAAGATGCACTGATGAGCGTAATTCCTGCGTTCTACCACCAGTCCAAGCTACCTTCACTGGACAACGTGGTTCCCAGGATGATTGATGAAATTTCGAAGCTCAAAAGGAGTGGACAGTATGAGGAGGGAGAGATGATCTTGAAACGCATGCTGCGGAGTGGTAAGCAGTGCCACCATGCGCAGGTAGCTCGTGCTTTGGGCGAGCTTTACCGCTCCGCTCTCCGATCATTAACACGCCCCGACTTCGCGTTCAGGGGCATGACTTCCCTCCGAGATATTGCTTCCATGACGACAGAATCAGGGAGTCAGCTCTCGGACGCTGCTATTTCAATACTCGGTGATTACTGGAACTACTTCAATTTTCACTTTCATGGACCGAGAGACGGACTCCAAGGAACAGAGACCGGATTCAAACTCCCTGAGCTCAACTTGTCCGTGGTTGACCGGCTGTGGCAGGACGCGAAGCAACAAGGACAAAGCACATGCCGGGCTCACGCATTGTATCTGAGCGAAAGGTTCAACCTCTCCATTCGAAGCAGTTCGGCTATCCAAAAACTACTGTTCATCTCTATCGAGTTTGGCTACGTCGAAGTCATTGAGGAGATCCGGCAGAGGAATCCACTTCTCGTCATGGAACCAGCAGAAGACATCGTAGTTGAGATGGTGGAACGACAACGGAGCATCCGAGTAGGCCATCCTCAAGGCACCTCAGACGGTTCAAGTATTGGATTTCTTGCCTGTGCTTTGGCCATCAGACAGCTACAGGCTCTCGGCACCGATGAAGCAAAAGGCATTCTCAGGTTCGTGGTGGATTGGGTTTACTCGGAAGACCTACCAAACGGCGACAATCGGGACAGCGTCGTGAAGTTCTTTAACGACCACAGCTGGCACAGGCCCTTTCTGTTTGCCGTTGATGGTAACGGGAATACGCCTTTGATGTTCGCTGTCGATCTCGGTTGCTTCCCCGCTGTCAACATGCTCCTTGAGGGCGGCTCAAATATCCAAGCCGTCAACAACAATGGAGAAACGGCGCTGTCAAAAGCAAGTTCAAATGGGTATCTTGACATCGCCGCGAGAATTCTTGAGGAAGGACAACGGCATGGCTTTCAGTTCACGACTCCCTATCTCCGCGATGCGTTGACAACGTCGCTTCGGCTTAACCGGAGGGACTTGATTAAGCCTATCCTGTTGAGCCACTCGAAGCCGGAAGAACACCACGAACCGGGCTCCATGCTCCCACTCTCCCATGGCATTCGGGTCTCCAAAAGGTTCTGCACTCAACGCGGGCATGGCACCTCCGTCGACCCAGAGCTCATCGAGATAATTATCAACGACAACCAACCTGTTCCAGAAGATGTGATCGCAATTCTTCTGAAGGCAGCCATCGAACACACGAACCCTTACTGGATACAACAGCTGCATGCTCGACAGCCGGAAGATGTACTGCGCTGGTTCGAGGATTCGGGAATGCTGAAGCCAATGCTGCACCTGACCGATCTGAACGCTGGCGGGGAAGAAGATGCCTCTCACACCTCCGACAGGAGACGGAACGTTGACCTGATTATCAGGACGTTGCTCGACATTGAAGCAGCCGTGACAGTGGGAGATCTTCATTGCGCACTACGCCTGCGACCGGCCGACGATATCTTTGCTGCTCTGCTAGACAGAGGCAAAAGCATGCTCAACTCCCCCTGGCTGGATCATGGCACGTTGATCCAAACACTGCTCGACAGTGCGGTTTGGGATGGAACCGCTGCCCAACAGGAGCAGTACTTGTCAAGGTTGCTCGAGGCTGGATGCGACCCCAACAAATATTCCTTCAAGTGGGCTGCCACGCCTTTGCAAATCGCCTGTGCGCGCTCCGACTTTTACTATCCTCCCGATGGAGCGCCAGGGGAGCCACCTGTTGACCGTTACAGCAATCAGCTTCCCTCGATCTTTCTTCGCTGTCATGCCGATCCGAATCTTGTTCCTCCCCCACGCTACCGTCGGCATGCGTATCTCGGCGGGTTGAGGCTGAAACGAGAGATCATGGCCCCTCCACTTGTTCTGGCGTGCCTGACGGGCAAGCCCTCGGTTGTAAAAGCCTTGATTGATGCAGGAGCTCACCGCGATGCCTGCGACGCAACCTTCGGCCATCCGTTGCATGCAGCCTGCTTGTGGTTTGGCCAACGACATGACAATCCAGGCACTGCTGCCCGGATTGTTAACCTCTTGCTAGATGCTGGGCCTGAGCCCCACATCAAGCACTGTCCTTTTGGGTCAACTCTCATTGCAGCAACATATTCACTGCTCCCAGAGGTGGTGGAAGTGTTGCTTCAGCGAGCCAATGCTGAGCCGGGAACAAGCGTCCACGTTCCCGTCGTTCAAAAAAGGGAATTCACTGCTTGGGACGCACTTGAGCCATGGCCTGAACGTATCACAGAAGACTTTAGAACAGCGTTCACGAAGCTGCAAACTGATTGGTTTGGGTGTGGTCAATTGCGCAATGCTGCCGCAAACCAGGAGAGGAGGGACCGCATTAGGGGCTTGTTCCTCCAGTATGGCGGTCCAAGACAGATTCCGCGGCACCCATCAACACCATCGATGTATCCTTCCGTGTCATTCACGCCGGGGTCGCCTACATCCGAAGTAGAGCCAGGAGAACACAGATCCAATCGCCAGCCTTCTTCTGCTCGCGACTCTTTGGAGGGTTTGCTCCCAGAGCACAGCAGTTCAACAAACCAAACACCTCTTGATAGCCCCCTTGCACATACCTTTGAGAGCGACTCCCCTGAAGCATACGAGATGGTGTCATTAATCTTACAACAACACAGGGATAGTGAAGACGGAGCGGGTCGTGGCGGTAGCGGTGATGTCCCACGCAATAACCGATTGACGCCGGCGCTGACGTGGTGATGACCTCTTCTCCAAGGGAGCTGAGACAAGGTTTAAGACACAGCTCGGGCAACTTGGGGGAATGCTGAGAATTTTGGACAGCTCGTTGTTAAATGACTTTAATCATCTCCTCTGCTCTCTGAGGTAATCAGCAACTTGAAGTCATTACGAAGTAAACATGGTAGCTTCTTTTACCAGCTGTATGTACATAAGTTGAGACAGCAAAAACGAATCCGTTCGTGCTGCCATAGTCAGTGCACCTTATATAGCGCCTCTGCTTCTCACATAAGTGCCAAATCCGGGCATGTTCCTCCTTCTTTGTCTGCGTCTCAGTCTCGTCTCTCTCATCCAAGTTGGCTCTCCTTCGAGCCTCAATCTCCATAGCCCTTAATCCTTCGTCATCGTCGGGGTAGCGAGCAATAATAGCATCTTCAAAATCGAATCTTTCCCCGACAATCTTTCTCTTATCAAGCAAAACCCACTCGCTTCTGGATACTCCAAGCTCTTCCGGACTTTTTGCACCGTTCTCCAGCAGCAGCCGAGCGACTTGTTGGTGGCCATGTGCTGTAGCGATACTCAAGGTGGTTTCTCGGAACAGCTTGGCATTAAGCGTAGGTCCATTCCCAAAGGCTGAATTATTCCAGATCTCAAGTGTGGTTGCAACAGCGTTGACCTCAGCCCTCCTTGTGTCAAGCAACGATTTGACCACCGAGTGATGGTTGTACTTCGCAGCAATGTGCAGTGCTGTCTGCAGGCACCGAGTTTCACAAACAAACTCGTCAAGTATCTCTCCCTGTTCGGCGACGGGGTCGGCGCCATGCTCCAGAAGAAAGTTTGTGACGTCCTCCCAACCAAAAAATGCAGCCACATGCAAGGCTGTCCTGTGAACAACAATGATCCAATCTTCCACACTTTCGCGTTTGTTGATATCCATTTCACTTAGGTCCAGCGCTCGTAGCACCCCTATGTAGCCCTTTTCCGCAGCCAAGTGCAAAAGCTGCCTCCCGTCTCCGTCCACATCATCTGCTCTGCAACGATGAGTTTGGGCATAAGCCTGAAGAGCAAACTGGCATGAAAAGTAGAGCAGGATGCGAGGTATTGAAGGGGGCTCGGGCCACCTTGATAGGTCAATGGGGGAAAACTTTCTGAACCGAACATCCCAAAGATAGAGTACCCAACGAACCATTGGCCTGCCAAGAACATCCAATAGCCTCTGCCACAACTCAGACTCTGTGCTGATCGGGCAAGAACTCTCAAGATGCTTGGCCCATTGAGATGCCACGTAACGCAGAAAAGCTGGCACTTTCTCGAAGCAGGGGACATGCCATCCAGAAAGGTCGAGGATTACGATGTTGTTCCACGATAATTGCTCATTTTCAAAGCCTATAGAGTCCATGGCATCAAGGCATGTCATTGCCATACTGCAATGTGCCTCCTGTGGTGGCGGAAGGAGTCTGCCGATTGTCGTACTTGCGTTGAGTTTGAGCAGGTACTCTTTGGCGGTGTGATGGACGAGATAGACGCGGTTGCCCTTGACTCTGAGCAACGGCGAAAGCAGGTCTAAGTCACCTGCGATGGTGTCCGTTTTGTTATTGAAGGTGAACGTGCCCCGTTCCACGGCAGATATCATACTCAGCTCATCAACAGTGAGCGGCCGATTTCCAAAAACTAGCCACTTCAGAATCTTCGTCGCAGTATCTGCTAGTTGTGGAGAGAGTTCGGCAATAATGCGGTCATAAACCGCGTCAATGTCCTTAGGGGCCTGCTCCAGCCTCTGCCGCACATCACTGACCGGAGTCTGCCACAGAATGGCAAGCATCAGGTGAACCCACAGAAACATCCCGCCTGAGCCAGTGATTAGGGCGTCCTTGACCATCTTCTGGAGGTTCTCTGGGTACTTTCGATGCTCAGCCAAACGCGGAACTTCAGCCTCAACGAATAGGGTGATGTCCTGGTGTATATGGTGGTCCTCGTTCTCTGCTCTCAACCGTAACACGCAAAAGCGTGAGAAGTGGGTGTTGATCTTGTCGTAGGGGCGACTGGTAATAATGAACTTGAAGTGTGTGGACGACGGTGTGTGAGAAAAGTTGTTTCCAAGACGCTTGATTAGGTCCTCCCAAGTCTTCGGGTCGGCCTCATCGAGGGCATCAAGAACGCAGACCACAGGACCAAGAGACGAGTCCTGTGTCATTTCATAGAATATGTCCCAAAGCAGCCCCAAGGATGTGTGAACTTCGGGACCGAACTTGTCGAGTCTAGGTTTGACGTATTTTGTGAAAGATCGGGACGAGTGTTGAATAAACTGATGGATTGCGGCTTTGAGAAAGTTGATTGGTGATCGTCTAGTACCGTCGCGGTCGCTGAAGAAAAAATGAACCGTCTTTCGAGGCGGGCTCGAGTTCTCAAAGTACTCCAGGAGAAATTTAGCTAGGACGGTCTTGCCCATCCCCGGGTGACCGCTAATCCAAAGTGTCGTGGATGGTCCATTGATCCATGAGACGAAGTCGTCGTTGCTCAAGATCCATTCACAGGTCCCAGGATGTGCCTTGTCAACAAGTTGTCGAGCTGTCACATAATCACTGGCGAACTGCTGGACCTGGTGTTGTTCGTTTTCGTCAAGTGCTGTTGGAAATTGGTCGATTAGAAATGAACCTGATCTGACAGTTGTTCCTTTGGTACCTCAGGATTTACATACAATCTCCAAGATCTTCTGGGATAGATCTAATGCATTTCCGCAACACACTCCTGAGGGCATTGTATCCCTCATCATCCTTCTGGCTGAACCTGACCATATCCTGGTGATTTGCATGTATGGTCTCGGTTGTTTCAAGCTCACTCCCAAGGTCGAGCCTTGAAGAGAATGGCTCAATGATCTGTATCCAAACAAGACTTAGTAAATGGGTAATCCAAACGCAAGTTCAGCCCACGATCCATACTGACCCTTCGGTTCAGGCCTGGGTAAGGCAGTGCCTCCTGGAATGAGTGGACACGAATTTTGTGCCTATGGGCATTGTCGGTGAATTCATCGTGAATCCGGTGCAGCATTTGGCTGTTCAACTTCAGATCGCCAACAACTGTGGCTGTAGTCCCCAACAAGTACTTCGCGAGACGGGCTCCCATTTCGGCCCACTCTGCTGCTGAGCTCCCTCGATGAGGGGTTCCGAAGAAGACAACAAGCTTTGTTCGCTCCCGAAGCATATCGGACTTCGTAATAGCCTAAGAACTGGATTAGTTTCATCGATGGCATCAGGATTGGTGATGTCTGTTGTATCTCACATCTTTGACAATGACTCCACCCAGGCTGTGCGCGACGAAGATGATTGGAAGCTGATCACATCGCGGAGGTCAGTGATATTATCGCTTTATAAGAATATAACTCAGGGGTAGCTTGTGCCTCACCGTATCTTCCTCCACCTCACGACTCAGCTTGGCAATAAAGTCCTTGGTGTGCTCGTAGATGCTGTTCTGATTGCTGGGCTGGTAAAGGGTTCCCACGACATCGGCACGGTATCCATAAGTAAAGATCCGTGCATTAGGGATGTCTTCTGACAAAAGGTCTCCTGGCCAGAAAACCCCATATGATCCTGAGGATGATGCATTCGATTCATCCGCAAGTGCAAAGTTATTGCGATCCCTCCGGCGCCCAAGCGAAAAATGTGGAAAATGAAATGCTTTGTGCTTGGTATTGGTCTTTTTGCTTGTCTTGTCATCTTTGGATGGCGGACAACTTTCCCACGTTCTCCGGGGGTGTCCCGAAAGGCCATGGACAAAGATGATGCTATGGTCATAGTAAACTGTCAGTTGGAACACAGGAAGCAAGACCACTAATAGTGTATTATGAGGGGATTCGTACTTCACAACAGGCTGGGCATCTGAACCATCTGACAGCTTGGTAGTGCCTTTAGACACCTCCGACAACCCCAGGTCTCGAATCTCAACCATGGCGGGCCAAAGACACCGACGGATGGCCTGGCTGGATAGTCGAAAGACCGAACATGTTCAATATTGCCCCAACTTGTGGGAACAGATTGGTGTTGTTCGATGGGGGGGGAGGAGAGGGGGAAAACATTTTAATCCCCTTGCTGGATGGCGAGCCTTGTGCGGGGCAGATGCATGTTCTTGGTCAGTGGCTCGGACTTGACGCCGCTCCTCAGCACTCAGGTTGCGTATCGATGCAATTGGGCATCCAAGCATCTGACAGAGCCAGACTGATCAGCCTTGATGGATGATGTGGGTGCAGTGTAAGGTTCATACGGCGTCCTCCTCAGCATGACTCCGCTCGTCAAGATGCCTTCCGTAGAACATCGCAGGGCTTTCTCAAGCGCGACTACAGGTGAAACACAGATACTCCGTAGTCTATCCAAATCCAGAGATTAAAACAGAGGATGCACTCATGACTAAGGTTACAGCCGCTTTGCGCAGATTGTTCTTCTAACGAGCTATGGGAGGCCTTTGTATCGTTAAGGAGAAGGGACAGGTTCTGACCGGTAAAGAGAACAATGGGTCTGCGTATGAGGCTTCTCTCACGGAACACTTAGTTGATGAGGAGAGGGCGAGAGCGATCTGGCAGGTAACTAACTGGCCTGGTCTTTGGCTCTGGGCACCTCCTCCGTCGAAGATAGGGGATTTCTATGGATGGCCGGACGAGTGGGCTGGGAAAAGATCGATCTTCGACTCGAAGACAATATTCTGATCACATGTAGTGGGTTCCTATCTACATCCATAGTGGGCACGGCGTACGGAGTTGATATAGGTAAGGTACTTACCAAAGGGAGCAAAGGAGGGTTGCCAAGAACTGCGTGTCGTTACTCTGGCAACTGTATGTTTACTTTCCGGCAACCCCCGCTACGACCCTGTCACCGCCTACGTCAAACGTGGGGCCCAGCCAAAAAGCGCCCAACCCAACGACAAACAAGTGAACAGCGTTTGAGGTTCCGCCCAACGGCTGCCAACTCATCATTGCATCTGGCCACCCCACATCTGTCCCAGCCATCGCATTGGCGCTGCAGCGTTGCTGGGAGATTTCCAGGGGCCTGCAGGCGGCTTGTCCCTTGTTCTGTATAAACACCAAAACTGCGGTGTGTTCTGCTTTGCTACTCATACACTTTTCTCTTTTCTGTCAAGCTGCGTAGCCAGGATTGAACCTGGTGTTTGGCCCTTCTGACTTGCATGTGCAGTGAGGAAGCAGACCGCCTCTCCACAATGTCTCCGTCACCGGAAGACGTGCAGGAGGCCGTGGCTTTCTCGTCGACGGGGGAAAACGCCCGGGACGAGTACCCTGCGGGGGACATTGATATCAAAGGAGATGACAAAGATGTCACGACAAACGACGACCCGACCAACAGCTGCGAGGAGGCAGCTCCGCCACACATCGAAGCCGATGCCGACGCCGATGAGCCTCGCAGCCGCCCCCGGTCTCGCCTCGGCGAGCGCAAGAACTCCCTCCGCACCGAAGCCCTGATCCAAGCCGCCGCCCGCGCCGTCATCGCCAAAATGGAAAAGCACAAGGCCAGCAACGGTACAGGCGAAGGCACCGGCGACATCGACGCCGCCCTCCTCGACGCTGCCACAGCCGAAGTCCTCGACGCCTACCCGCTCGTCGGCGACGAAACCATCCGTGGCCCCAGCCGCAGCAGCAGCAGGCAATCCACCAGCCTTCCGATCCGGCACATCCCGTCCCGTTCCGCCTCGAGCGTCGACACGGCCGACAGCGCCCAGCACGACCGCGACGACGACGTCTTCAGCAACCACAGCGCCCACAGCTCCGTCTACTCTCTCGACGGTCACGGCGTGGATGACATCCCCGGCGCCGCCGATGAGGACCCACTGTCCAAGACCCCACAAGCAAGCGAGCGCCATGGAGTGTCAAGGCGGGATTCGTACGCCTCGTCGACCGGCACCACGCCGATGCATGGCCACCATTCCGACTCGCGCGTCATGTCCGGCTTCTCGAGCGTCTCGGGCCTCTCGCAGTACGAGCAGGACAACTTCGTCCCCGCCAGCCGGGAGAAGCGGGTGCCCTTCCGCACGCCGTCCGAGATCCAGGCCATGCAAATGTCCTCGCCCACGCCGTCCGTGTTTGGCGGAAGCTCGCCGCGGTCGGCTAAGCGCAGGTCGATGGGAACGTCGGTGCAGTACTCGCCTAAGGGCCGGTCGACGCCGACGCGGTTCAAGGGTGCTGCGGCCGCGCGCAGGGAGGCGCCGTTGGTGTTGCTGCATGTGACCCTCCTGCCGCTGAGGTGGGTATGGGGAGATGTGTTGAACGCGATGGATGCCATTATCCAGGCCCAGGCGAGCGCGAAGGCCAGTGGACTGGAGCTGGACGAGACGGGACACTTCTTCGAGCCGTCGGACCAGCTCAAGGGTCTGCGCGACTCGTGGCGAGAGTTGCAGGATCGGGTTGGCGATACCGTGCTTGAGCGTGGTATTCTCATTCCGCATCCGCAGAACGACTACGAGGTGTTGGAGGAGCGCTTGCTGGAGGCTCTGGAGCTGCCTGTTAAGAAGCGTGCCCGGATCCTTGAGTGCGGCCATTACCTTGGCCCGTCTAATATCATGAGCTACGACATCGACGACGATGACCGTTTCTATGAAGATGAGGAGGAGAGGGAGGAGCGGCAGCGGCATTGGTGCTCCACCTGCCGCGACGAAATCCGGTTTGAGAAGCTCGGCCCCGGCAAGGTGTTCCGGATCAAGGTCTATGCTAGCAACGGGTTGATGAAGGCCGGCGCCTGGGAGGCTTGCTGGAAGGAGATGGAGAGGGTGGACGTGGAGCTCGAGCCGATCGTCGACTCGTCGGTGCAGAACGAGCTAGAGCGTCTGGCTGCGCTGCAGCTCGAGCTTGAGGAGCAGCGGCGTCAAGCTATCGAGCTGGAGCGGCTTCCCGAGCTTGAGGCAGATCGCAAACCTGAGCTCCTGCCAGACCACGAATCTCGCGCCTCAAGCCGTTTGCGCAGCGAGCCCCCGTCGGAGATGTCCCATCTTGAGCGCATGTCATCTCCCACACCCTCGGGTATGCAGCTCAGCCTCCACTCCTCCTCTCAGCAGAGGTCATCGTCCCTTGCCCGTTCCGCCCGGTCAGACACTCCTGCCCGTTGCCCCATCGATACCTCGGAGGAACGTCGCCGCCGCGACGAGGAGCGTATGCGTGAGATCTACGGCGAAACCCCACCACCACCAGCGCCGGAGCCTGCGCCCGCTCAAACACAAGCTCGTCCTCAGACTCCTGCGGTCGTCGACCAACAGCCCCCAGCTCAGCAACAGCAAACCCAACTCTACCAACCCCAACAATTCCCCTCCTCCAGCCCGGCCGCAATGCAGGTGGGCATGCCGATGCTCACCGACGGCTCCTCTCTGCACCACCGCCATCCTCACCACCACACCGACTCGTACACCACCCCCCACACGAACTCTTACCCATCCCAACCCGCCCATACCAGCAACACCAACAATGACCAAAAACGCCGCGTTGTCCTTGATGAAAACTCTGGCTTCGTCGAGCTGCTCATGGAGGCCTTCAAAGTCCTCCTGCGCGACCCCAAGAACGTGGCCATCATCGTCCTCTGCGTGTTCCTGGTCGTGCTGATGAAGAGCCCTGCCATGCGGAACGAGGCGCAGAACCAGCTCGTGCATGTCCCGCCCCCGACTCCGCCGGAGCCGTACGTGCCGCCGAAGCAGGCGGCCCCCGCTGCTCCGGCGGCAGCGGAGGTGGAGGTGGCGGGGGTGCAGCAGCAGCCTGGGCAGGGGCAGGTTGAGCAGATTGTCGTTCCGAGCGTTGTGGGCCAGCAACAGCAGCAGGAGGTTAGCCCAGAGGCGGGGGAGGTGGTGGTTGCGCAGCGCGGGGTTGAGCCGGTTGGGATTCATCAGCCTGTGGAGGAGGTGCCGGGTGTTGCGGAGGTTGAGGCGGCGCCGAAGCTTCCGGAGATTGCTGCTGCCGAGGAAGTTCCCCCGGTTGAAGTGACCCAGAACGTCCCTGAGATTGAGGCCCAGGTGGCTGCTGTTGAGGAGCCTGCGCCGGTCCAGATCGACCTCGGCCCGGTTTGCCTGCCTCGCGGTCTGGAGTATCCGATGACCATGGCTGATGAGGCTCCTGTCAACGACCTCACTGTCGAGAAGCACGTCTCTGATGACTGCGCCGACAACGTCGCCGACCCCGATCTCGACGAGCCCACCGGCCGCTGCAGCATCGACATCTCGTCCGACTCGGACGCCGAGGAAGCCGAGCCCGCGCCATCGTCTTCCGCGTCCACCAGCTCCGTCTTCATCCCCGGCCCGTTCGTCACGGAGCGCAAGACTGTGCGCGTCTATGAGACGGTGACGGAGACGGTGCAGGTCAGCGTCGTCACCAAGACGGAGACGGTGTCGACGGTGGTGACGGCGGTGCCGCAGACGGTGGAGGAGACGGTGTTTGAGACCGAGACGGTGCGGATCACGGTGTCGGTGCCGGTGGAGGAGCAGAAGACGAAGAAGGTCAAGGCCGGTTCCGAGAAGGCATGCAAGGAGAAAGGTGGGAAGTGGTTTTAGGGGAACCAGATGGGTTATGATCGATGGTTGATGAGGGCCTACCTTGAATGCTGGGAACGTGTCTCCGATGGACATGAGGAATATTGATGATGATTATGATGATGGATATGGATGTATGAGTTGGATGACGGGCACATGCTCTGGTACTTGGTGGTTGTTTTCCTTTGTTTTTTCTTTTGTTGTGTTTTGTGTTTTTATTCTTCTTCCTCAACATAGCACAGCGATAGTTATCCCTATGATGAATATACCTAGGCGAGGTCTATAGTCTTTTGCCATATTTCTCCTACAATCCTGCCCTCGAATTGGAGTCCCGATTCTTCCTAACCGTTGTTCAAGTTCGAAGCCCAAAAGCTTGCTTGAGCAAGTTGATGAAACATGAACTCCGAGGTTCTCAAAGTGGGGCCACTGCAGATCCGTGGGGCGTGCATCATCTTCAAGCATCGCCGTGCCTGGCCCAGCTTCTCGCCAAATTCCAGAAATTGTCGCAGGCCACATGGCACTCAGCATGGAGTTTTTGTTTCATCATGTTGCACAACAACATTGTTTTCTTCTCGTTTGTTCTCGTTCAAGCCAAGTCTAAAAAAAAACAAAAATGAAATAACCTATTTCCCGTCGCTCCTCCGTTTGACCGTCCGTTTGTTTGCTCCTGTCGGTTTCTTAGGGCTGTGATACAGCGTCGTTTTCTCATGCTGTGCTGTGTGATTGTGATGAAGCATGCCTCCAGCAAAAAAAAGCGAACCGCTCAATTGGGACTCGCGATTGGAGGTGCAGACGGGCCCAGTGCAGAAGCAAGACCACCTGGCCCGTGCTGCAGCTGTCCATCACTTCCATTTTTGTCAACACCCATCCCACCCATCTGCAGCAATCAGGGCAGCCACTCCCCTGGCTCGGGTCTGTCCGTCCATCTGCCCATCACAGGTCTCTGTGGACTCTCTCCTTTCCTTCTGGAACCTGAACCTGGACCTGCAACCCACCAAACATCCATTTCCTCCATTGAACCTTTCTCTTTTTTTTTTCTTTCTCTCATCATTCATTCCCTCGGCTTTCGATTCGAGTCCTACCAGTTGCATCAACTATCAACCCTCTTTTGTCATTCCTTTGCCAGCATTCATCTTCCACTCCCAATTGCAACACTCTCTTAGAAATCCCATTTTTGGTGGACCTTGACCTTTTCTCCGCATGGTCTGAAGCGCGACTCGACAAACCAAACCTGGGTTGGCTGGCATGCTCTTCTCGCTGCCCCTGATCGCCAAATTAAACTTGGACCCAGAAACAACGCTTTCCCTGCAACACTTGAGTCCGAGCTGTATTGAGGAAAACGAAACGCCGGCGACAGCTGTGCACACTGTTCGACAAGCAAACCATTCCCTTGACGGCATGATCCCTTGCCCCTGACAACCACCAACGACCCGGCGACCGACTGTCAACTTCGAGTTTGGCCTTCTGAGCAAACCACCCGCCTCGCGACAAGAGCTGCACAACCCACGACGTGAAAATAAGCTCGGATTCGACGTTGGACAGACCCGACACGTCTGCGCCGACACGCAGCATCGCGGCGCGGAGCTCTCCCCGCCATCCCGCCCACCGACAGCTGGCCGCCAGCTCTCACCTCCCACCGACTCGGTGTACACTTGACCACTCACCAACCACCACCCACCTCCAACACTCCCGACCGTCGATGCATCGCGCCCGGCCACAATGCCTTGGCAACCCCTGCCTCGAATCGCTTTCGCAGTAGCGATCTACCCTTTCACTGCGACGAGCCCCGCCGACCTGCCCCTTGAACTTGGTGACGAGCTGTACATTATCGAAGAGACCTCCGATGGCAATTGGCTCCGTGGATACCTTGTTGCGCCTCCGAGCCTTCTCGCCGGCCTGACGAGTGTCAAAGGCCAAACTCTCGAGGCTCGCGTCTTCAGCGGCATCTTCCCCCGCAGCTGTGTCGAGGTCCGCGAGGTGCTCGGCGAGAGCTACGAGACCGACAATGACGCCGACAGTGCTCCGTCGTCCAACCGGACGTCGGCCCAGGCGGGAGGAGACGACTCGGCCAAGGGTGGGCTTGAGGGAAGTAGCAGTGCCATGAAGAAGAGGCGGAAAGACGGCTCCAAGCTCTCCCCGACGTCCCCGGGATGGAGGGACCAGTGTCGCTCTCCCAGCGGTTTCCGCCCACTCTCGGTGCCCGTGAAGCGCGATCCCAACGCGCCGCGACCTCCCGCGCCCGTCCCAATGCTCAAGATCGGTGACGAGACCCCGACGTCGACTTCAGAGCCGCTTATCGACGAGATTGCGTCCTGCCTGCGTGAGTGGCATTCGACAAACTTGCACGAATTGCTGCTGTCGCGCCAGTACTCGAAGCTCGAAACCCTGTCGCAACTTATCAACACCCTCACTCTGGCTCGCCAACAATTTTTGCACGATGTCTTGACTAACTGGGAATACGAGCACCTCCGCGAAAAGACCGTTTGGGATCTCGTGCGTGTCAACAAGCTCTGTGGTGGCGAGGTTATTGTCCGCGATCCCACGGCACGAGGCCGCGTACTCACCGGCGAGGATTCGGCCGTGGAGATTACCAAGCTTCAGTCCATCATGAGCTTACTTGATGAGGCGCCCACCCACACCGTAGAGCTGACTGCCCTTCACCACCTGTTGGTCGACATCAAAGGCTTCTCGGGCGCTTCTACCGAGGCTACCACCTTGGTGCTTTATCTGGCCACTAAGACTCCCAGCGGGTCGCTGAAGGCCGTCTCCGAGAATTATATTGTCGATCTGCCCGCAGGCGGGCAATTGGGTCAGTTGGCTAGGAACATGCAGATGCGCACTCTCTTCGCCGACCTGACCGCTGCCGAGGCGGGCGAGGTCCCCTCGATCGAAACCGACCTCTTCCTCGTCGTCAAGATCCGCGCTTCCCAGCAACTTGTCGTTCCAGCCACCGGGAAACCGAACTCCCGCTCCGGGTCCGTGTCGAATGCCCTGCCGCAATTCGGCAAGGACTCCAAGCCGCCGTTGTCTTCCGGGAACAAGTCAGTGCGTAGGAGCCTGATGTGGGCTGGCAAGAACACGCGGGCTGCGTTCTCGAGAGGCAATGCCCGCCTCGACTCGCTGTCAGAACAGCCCGAGGAAACCTCGTCTCCCGTTACAGCTGGCGCTGGTGAGAGTAGAGACGGCCACCCGCCCAGCACTGCCAACTCGAAGGCAGGGCGCGCCTCGGTCGAGACTCAGGTCATCACTCAGACCGCCGATAGGACGGTTGGTGTCGGGGTGCTGAAACTGAACTCGGTCATGCGCCAGGACGACGAGGTTGAGCACATCGTGACCATTTGGGCGCCTGCGCAAAAGAGCTCTGCTGACCGCCAGGACGGCGAGGAATGGGATCCGGTCCTGAAGGAGATTATGGATAGCGAGTCTGGGTCTTACGAAAAATCGAGGCGAGCCGAGCGGTTGCAAGTGCACCTGCGTCCGTTCAAGCATCCGGACGCCGATGTCTTGATCAAGGCAACCCCGACCGTGCTCGCAGGCATCTGCAAGACGAGCAGGATGGGCTTCGCCGGAGCGCCGACAAAGCCGCGGTCCGATATTTACTTGACCCTCGAGGACGCTCTTTTGAGCCGGCAGGCTGTGTTGTCACGTTTTGGTGGTACTCCGACTCCTCTGGGCAACAGCGTTCATGGCAACAATCTCCAGATCACGCTTGAGGTGCGCCGGCCGACTGGCGAGCGCATCGACAATTGCATCTTCCCGTCGTCAAACTCAGAGCCGCTCAGCACCTGGAAGACGGTCGTGACGGAGCGCGGCCATCCGTGGCGTCAGACCATCAAACTTGTCCTCACCCCGCAGGACGTAACCCAAGCCCATGTGGTCTTGTACCTGGCTGATGCGCCGGGCTCGCCGTTTGCGTTGGCACATATGCCACTTTGGGACCAGCACGCCTTCATCCGCGACGGGAAGCACGACTTGATTTTGTATCGTCTGGACGAGCACACCTCCGTCGCTCAAGTGCCTCCACCAAGCAAAGGAGGTTACCTGAGTTTACCCTACACGCCTAACAACAAGGATCATCGGAATGATCCCGCGGCTCCCTTGGCCACAGTTCGCGTTGGCACATACCTTTGCAGCACCCGCTTCTCGCAAGATAGGACCGTGCTGGGTCTCCTGGCCTGGAAGGACTCGTCGCGGGAGGGCATCCCTGTCCTCCTCAAGCAGTTCATCTTTGTCGCCGAGATTGAGGTCGTCAAGCTTCTTAATGACGTCCTTGATGCGCTTTTCGGTATCCTTTGCGAGTACTCGGGCAATGACGACTATGAGGACCTTGTCTTTACGGCCTTGGTCAGGGTTCTGGACATCGTGCATGACCGTCGGTTTAACCTCGCTCCGCTGGTTGACCAGTACGCCGAAACGCGCTTCAACTACCCGTTCGCGACGCCCTGCCTCGTCCGGTCCTTTACGCGGCTGCTCACCAAGCCCACTGAGCCTGAGACGGCTCGCAAGCTACGCGCGACGTTCAAGGTGGCCAAGCAGATCCTCAAGTTCATCACCCATGCGCGGGGACAGCAAAAGGCCAAGGAAGCCGGCATCGGCATCACGGACTCGAAGGCCAGCTTCACACGCCACCTGCGTGTCATTTTCAAGGCTCTTGATGCCATGATGCGCAGCTCCGCTCCCGTGCTTGTTGGCAGTCAAACTTTGGCTGTCCAACACTTCCACACCTGGCTTCCTGAGCTTACCGGGCTGTTGACGACCGAGGAGATCCTGCACATCGCCATTGATTTCATGGACTCGTGCGCGAATGTCAAGGGCAAGCTCGTATTGTACAAGCTCGTGCTCATCATCAACTACGCTAAGCTCGACATCTTCTCGCAGCCCGAACAACGAGCCGCGCTCAGCGCCAACACAGCTCGCTGGATCGCGCCGCACTGGGGTCATACTGATGAAGTCACAGACCAGTGGAGGGAGCAGGTTCGTCTCTGCTGCTCCGTGCTCGCCAGTCAGATGGACCATCTCGGCGCGGAGATTCCGGATTACGTGCCCAAGATCATCCAGTCGTACCTGGCCATCCAAGCAGCCCCCAAGAAGCCACGTGACAAGCTGTCTCTGCTCTTTCCGACGTCCTACCCCTTCCCGACGAAGCCGCTTGCCCAGGAGATGGTCTTCGACGAGGCGCTCATCGAGCTCTCGGCCGTTCTTGCGGCGCTCGCCAATTCACCGAGCGGCATGCAACTCGAGTTGGCGGATGATGATCTCAACGTGGTGGTGGAGAACTGTCTGCGCGTGCACATGAGCATCCTCGAGGGCGAAACCTTCCCCTCCAATTGGCTCAGCGTCCACATTTACCATCACAAATCCACCATGCACACCCTGCAGTACTTGGCCAACATCCTCCTGGAAAGCTTCCTTCCCGATCCGGACGAGGCCGAGAACTTCAACACGGAGCTCTGGAAGCTCTTCTTCACCGTCCTACTCAAGCTTGTGGGCAGCCCATCGCTTGCCCTCGAGACCTTTCCGGAGCAGAAGCGCAGGGCTGTCTGGAAGATTGCCGGCGATGTGCGCGAGCATGGGGCCGACCTGCTGCGGCGGACATGGGAAGCCATCGGCTGGGAGACCACCCCCGAAGAGCGCGCCCGTTACGGCCTGGCCAAGATGGGCGGCTACCAGGTACAGTACGTGCCAACGCTGGTCGGGCCCATTGTTGAGCTGTGCTTGAGCGTGCATGAGGGGCTCCGGCGCATGGCTGTCGAGGTGTTGCAGACCATGATTGTCAGCGAATGGACCCTCAGCGAGGACCTGTCGGTCATCCAGACCGAGCTTATCGACTGTCTTGACGCCTACTTCAAGACCAAGCCCCTTACCGAGAGCATCCTTCAGAAACTGTTTGTCGGCGAGCTGTTGCGTCGTTTTGAGCCCCTGTCTCGCGTTAAGGCTGATCCGCTGTATGCCGCAATTCGTGAGTTGACCGACACGATCGACGTGTTCCTGGATCTCTTGGTGGCTGTCCATGGTGGGGATGGTTCGGGCGAGGCCTCGCATCTCATCCACCGGCTCCGCCTCATGGAGTTCCTGCGCGACATGCAGAAGGAGGACATCTTTATCCGCTACGTGCACCAGCTGGCCAACCTGCAAGCCGAAGCTCGCAACCACACCGAAGCTGGCCTGGCCCTGCGCCTGCATGCTGACATCTACGATTGGGACCCGCTGCGCACCACACCTGCCTTGCAAGACCCGCCGTTCCCCGCCCAGAGTCACTTCGAACGCAAGGAGCGTATTTATTTCGACATGATCAAGCACTTCGAGGATGGTGAGGCCTGGAGCAGCGCCCTGGCTGCCTACAAGGAGCTGCAGGTCCAGTACGAGACCAACACGTTCGACTTTGCCAAGCTCGCCCGCACCGAGCGTGCCATTGCCAGCATCTACGAGACCATCGCCAAGAGCGAGAAGCTTGTGCCCAAGTACTTCAAGGTCATCTTCAAGGGTCTCGGCTTCCCGGCCAGCGTCCGCGACAAGGAATATGTGTTTGAGGGTTCTCCGAACGAGCGTACCGCCAGCTTCACGGACAGGATCCAGGAGATGTACCCCGCCGCTCGCATTGTCACAACCGAGAACATTGACGATGTGGAGGGTCAGTTCCTGGTCATTTCGGCCTTGAGCCCGCACCGCGACCTGAACCACCATGTGTATCAACGTGCTCGCGTGCCCCAGATAATCCGGGACTATCTCCTCTCGGCGAACCCCCAGACCTTCTCCGTCACCATCAAGCGCATTACGACAGGTCCCGTCCACGAGCACTTCAGCGAGAAGGTGGTGTACACGACAGCCGAGCCTTTCCCGACTATTCTCAAGCGGAGCGAGATCGTCTCGGTGCGTGAGGTTCGTCTGTCGGCCAAGGAGACAGCGCTCGAGCGCATCGTGCGCAAGACGACCGAGATGTCGGCCCTCGAAAAGCGCGTCGCTGAGGGCGAGGGAGGCGATGAAGCCGCTCAGTTGCTCGTGGATGCTGTGACTATTAGTGTCAATTCTCAGTCGGACAACAGTGTTGTGGCGTACAGGGATTTGATCCCGGGCATGTCGCGTACGGGGGCGGTGCCGCCGCCGGAGCCGACGGGCGAGTTGGATGAGGAGGAGCCTGAGGTGCCGGAGTTGACGCCCCAGGAGAATGCCATCAAGATGGCGCTCGTGGATCATGCCATCATGTTGAAGAGGTGTTTGGCGACGTTTGCGAAGAGCGGGAATGAAATCCTCACTCGGCGGTTGGAGGATTTGCAGAAGGGTGAGTCGTTCCTTGTTGAAAGCCTTGATTCTTGATGTTGGGCCCAAACTGACATGATGGGTAGCTTTCGAAACGACCTATGCACCGGAAATCGCCATCTTCACACCTGCCCAACCACTCCGGGAGACCATCACCCCATCACCCACCTGGCCGCGGTCGCCACCCACCGGCATGACGCCAACCCACCAGTCTAAGCCGTCAGTCTCTGGCCTGACCAATGGTGTTGTCACCGAAGAAGCTGTCGTCCAGCCCACTGGCCGCCCTGCCCGTGGTGCCCGCCTCAGCTTCCTGGGTGGCCGTAAGAAGGATCACCCGCCGAAAGAGGTGAACGGCGACAAGCAGCCTATTCCGGAAGAAACGGAAGCCATTTCCTCGTCAAGGAGCAATGCTTCGTCTTCCAAGGACGCCGCCACATCCAACCGCCGCAGCTTCTTCCGCACCCTCCCGCACATCGCTACCACCACCACAGAGGCGGGCAGCGCTTCGAACCGGTCCGCCCTCCCCCGGATTCAGACGAACGGCGGTGGGAGCTCCAACCACGGCTTCTCCAGCGCGAGCGCCAGCGGCACCCCCGCAACCGCTGACGGCGGCATCGGCATGACGGCGCCGTGGCTCACCGATCGCAGCGCCAGCTCGGAGGCGTACGCGACCGCGTCCCCCATCGTGACGGGGTCGACGACGACCGTGTCAGATAAGGGCGGCGTCTATGAGACTCATTCGGCGGCGTCAGCGCACCAGCCACATCACCAGCACCAGCACAGTGGTGGAGGTGGCCATCATGGGATTGTAGGCCACAGCGTTGGCAGTGTGAGGAAGAGGCTGAGCTCGAGTTTCCTCAGGCTGGGAAAGAAAGCCAGTAGGGAGAAGAACGCCGCCGGCGGTGGTGGTGGTGCGGTTGGGTTGGATGGGGTTGATGAAGAGTGATCATAATAATGCCCTTTTCGACTCGGTCTGGAGATTTATCTGCCGACTATTGGTTGTCAGTCCGCGTCCATCCATGTCTCTCTCGCTTTTTTTTTTTCTTGATCTTTGTCAGTTTCCTTGTTGAGCTCATCGTTCTTGACATTCCCATCTGTGTTTATTAGTTCCGTTTGTTTTCCTTTCCTGTATCTATTTATTATACCCTTTCGCAATCTTGTATCCTGCCTGTACGAGCGAGCACAATCGCGGTTTCGTTTGTCTTTTCTTTGGCTTATGGAACTTTTTCTCTTTCCATTTATATTAGTCGAGATTGCTTGCGCCTTGAAATCAGGTTACGAGGCGTAAGTTGGATCACTGCCTAAGCAAGACGGATGGGTGGATGGATGACTGGGACTGATTAAACGAGAAAGAGGGCAGAGCAAGCTTATCGGGATGTTAGTAATTATCTCGGCTGCTTGCGAGTTGATAACAAGGGTGGGATAAGGAAAACTAGGAAGACACTTGACCTGGCATCTATCCATCTGTGACGAGACATAGCGATTTTCTAATCTGACTTTTCTTGTCCTCTTTCGCATTCGGATTTTGTGTTTATTTTATTTTCTGCTCATATTATGTTTGTTGTTGTTTTCCTTTGTTCCTGTTCCTCTCTCAAGAGAATTGATCACCTCCTGATTTTTTTTTTTTTTTTTTGTTTGTTGTTGTTGTTGTTGTTGTTGTTGTTGTTGTTGTTGTTGTTGTTGTTGTTGTTGTTGTTGTTGTTGTTGTTGTTGTTGTTGTTGTTGTTGTTGTTGTTGTTGTTGTTGTTGTTGTTGTTGTG